>NC_090449.1:533137100-533440130 GCF_031143425.1 Pleurodeles waltl | reverse complement strand
ACACAACACACATGGAGCAGCACTCTGCACTACGCCATGCACTAACAGTTCCTAGAAATTTCAGCTGACCATGGGGTACGAGGCCTAAGACCAATTGCTGCACACCTGGAAGTCACGGAGCCTGACTAGGTATAGATGGCTTTTACCACTGGTGGGGTTGGGGTGCCACATAGCCTGCCTCACAAGAGATCTTGACTACCAACTTCGCCCTGGCCTAGGGGAACCCACTGCCCACCTCCCCCACCCAGACACCTCGTAATGCGCGCAGCTGAATGCGAGTGTACTCACGCCCTTTTGGCTGCTGTGATGGCCTCAAGTGCCCATCAACTCCGGATAGGCCACTGCCAGGTTCCGGAACATCAGGGGGGTCATGGTGCGACGGGCACCCCTCCCACGTTGCGAGGCCATCCCCAGCTGGGTCTCCGTCGTCTTCTTGCTCCAGCGGTGCAGGTCCTCCCATCTTTTACGGCAGTGGGTCCTCCGTCTGTGGTAGACCCCCAGGGTCCGGACTTCCTTGGCGATGGCACACCAAATACCCTTCTTCTGGTGGGCGCTGACCTAGAGGAATGGTACAGGGGGAAATGGAAATTACTTACCCGTCCGGACCATCATACTCATTGCCCCCCAGTTCCCACCCTTGCCCTGAGGCACATACACTCCCCATCCGCATATGCAGGCCTCAGCCCCCCGTATCTTCCATCCACACCACTCAAAACAGGCATTGCCCATGCAGCATGCTCACAGTGTACTCACCTGTTTGTCTGGAGGACCGTACAGTTGCGTGTACTGGGGGAGGACCCCATCCACTAGTTTCTCCAACTCCTCCTCCCCAGACACTGTAGCCATCGTTGCTTCCAGACTGAGGTCACAGCAGCACTTGCAGTGTAGGTCCTCTCCTGTTGAAGGTCAGGTATCAAGTGAGTGAACAGACAGAAAATGGCGGTCATGTCCGCGGCGGTGTGTACCGTCACCGCCAACGTACATCGTTATTGGGTCCTGGGACCCATAGGGCCCAATGTTAACCAATGCTGAATTGTGCCGCGGTGTTCGACCACCCACCACGATGGTGTAGAACGCCAGCGCAGTTACCTCATATCCCCTTGTCCCACCTCACAGGTCAGGCAGCCACCTTTTCAGGAGGCCACATGAGATGGATGTTAACTGCGTCACACCTATCTAGGCCGGGAATATAGACAGATACCGACACATTGCAGATTAATAACGTTTCTGAAAATAAGACATTGTGATACCTCAGTGTTGGATGACTCTCTGCTCGATGTTCTCCTCCATAGGTCACGTCCGTTGGGGCAGGTGATGAGATGGCGGCATTCTCCGGTGTACAGACCCCTGGTGGACCTGTCAACAATGGAAGAGAGACACATCCTGGTCACATACAGACTTGATCGTGCAACAATCCAGGAACTGTGTGCCCAGTTGGAGCCGGACCTGATGTCAGCTATCCGCCATCCCACAGGAATCGCCCATCTAGTGCAGGTCCTGTCTGTACTCCATTTCCTGGCCAGTGGGTCTTTTCAAACTACAGTGGCCATGGCATCAGGGATGTCCCAGCCAATGTTCTCTAATGTGTTGTCCAGAGTGTTATCTGCCCTGCTGAAACACATGCGCAGCTACATCATTTTCCCTTAGGTGGAGGATTTGCCCACAGTCAAAGGTGACTTCTATGCCCTGGGACAAATCCCCAACATCATTGGTGCCATTGATGGGGCACATGTGGCATTTGTACCCCCTGCAGAAATGAACAGGTGTACAGAAACTGAAAGAGCTACCATTCTATGAATGTGCAGATGGTGTGTATGGCAGACCAGTACATCTCCAATGTCAATACCAAGGGGCATATTTATACTCCGTTTGCACCGAAATTGCGACGTTTTTTTTGACGCAATTTCGACGCAAAACTAACTCCATATTTATACTTTGGCGTTAGACGCATCTAGTGCCAAAGTTCATGGAGTTAGCGTCATTTTTTTGCGTGAACACCTTCCTTGCGTTAATGATATGCAAGGTAGGCGTTCCCGTCTTAAAAAATGACTCCCAGGCATGTGCGTGGTATTTATACTCCTGGGCAAAAATGACGCCCGGGAGTGGGCGGGGCAAAAAACCCCGCATTTGCGCCTCTTTTTAACCCTGGGTCAGGGCAGGCGTTAAGGGACCTGTGGGCTCAGAATGAGCCCAGAGGTGCCCTCCCCTGCCCCCAGGGACACCCCCTGCCACCCTTGCCCACCCCAGGAGGACACCCAAGGATGGAGGGACCCATCCCAGGGAAGAAAAGGTAAGTTGTGGTAAGTATTTAAAAAAAAAAAAATTGTGGCATAGGGGGGCCTGATTTGTGCCCCCCTACATGCCACTATGCCCAATGACCATGCCCAGGGGACAGAAGTCACCTGGGCATGGCCATTGGGCAAGGGGGCATGACTCCTGTCTTTGCTAAGACAGGAGTCATGTTAATGGCGTCTGGGTGCCCAAAAAAAATGGCGCAAATCGGGTTAAGACGATTTTTTTGCCTCAGCCTGACTTGCACCATTTTGGGACGCCCAAACGCCATTTTTCCCTACGCCGGCGCTGCCTGTTGTACGTCGGTTTTTTTCACGCACACCTGGCAGCGCCGGTCGGCTAACGCTGGCTAACGCCATTCAATAAATACGGCGCCCGCATGGCGCTTCAGAATGGCGTTAGCCGGAGCTAATTTTTTTGCCGCTAAACTGCGTTAGCGCAGTTTTGCGTCAAAAAGTATAAATATGGCCCCAAGTATCCTGGCACTGTGCATGACGCTTACATTTTGAGGAATAGCAGCATCCCTTATGTGATGGGGCAACTCCAGAGGCACCGTGTGTGGCTAATAGGTGAGGACAAGGTCCCAATACAGTTGACATAGGTTTATGGGTATGGGTCTGTCCCTAATGGTTAGTATGTGTCTAGAAGTTGTCCCTCAACATTTGCAGGTGACTCTGGTTACCCCAACCTGTCATGGCTACTGACCCCAGTGAGGAATCCCAGGACAAGGGCAGAGGGACACTAAAATGAGGCACATGGGCGAACTAGGAGGGTGATTGAACGCACCTTCGGCCTCCTGAAGGCCAGATTCCGGTGCCTCCTTCTGACAGGTGGCTCCCTATACTACTCACCGAAGAAGGTGTGCCAGATTATCGTAGCCTGCTGTATGCTGCAGAACCTGGCTTTGCAACGGCAGGTGCCTTTTCTGCAGGAGGATGGGCCAGATGGTGGTCTTGTGGCAGCTGTGTAGCCTGTGGACAGTGAAGAAGAGGAGGGAGAAAAAGAGGATATCGACAACCAAAACAACCTCATCATGCAATACGTCAAGTGAGACACAGGTAAGAAGATGCCACTGCTTCCCACATCTCATTCTATTGTTGGAACTAGCATAAGTGTGTCATTTTCATTTATTGTATGGACCCCGACTTGTCACTTTGACTTTCCATTTCACAGATTTGGGATCCACTTTGTGCCCTCTGCTATGTTTACTGTTGGCCTACAGCTGTGTTACATTGGCATGTGAACAAGTAAATTGACATTGCTATATCCCATAGTTATTGCAATTACAAATTTGTGAAAGCACAGACTGACTCCAGATTGTTTTGTGATTGAAGTGTGTTTATTCCTGTTCTAATAAGTGGAGGGGTTTGTAAAATGGGCTGAGGTGATGGTGGAGGAATGTCCATGACAGAGTCCAGTCTATTTGTTTTCACAGATGCATTGTCCAAAGGGGCATAGGAAGTGGAGCAATGGACAGGGTGACATAGTGGGAGAGTGGGGTGACATTCAGGGGGGGTCTCATTTCCTGGCAGGGGTCTTGGCAATGTTCTCTGTCTTGTTCCTTTATCTCAGGGAACGTTTGTGGGGTGGTTCTCCATCTGCAGGTGGTGGGGTGCTGGTGTCCTGTTGTTCCTGTGGTGGTGCCTCCTGTCCACTAGTGCCGGCGGAGGTGGAGGGCTGTTCATCATCCAGGCTAGTGTCAGGGGCCCCTTGTTGTGCCACTGTGTCCCTCCTGGTGTTGGCCAGGTCTGCCAGCACCCCTGCAATGGTGACCAGGGTGGTGTTAATGGACTTCAAGTCCTCCCTGATCCGAAGGTAGTGTTCCTCCTGCAGCCGCTGGGTCTCTTAAACTTGTCTATTACCATTGCCATAGTCTCCTGGGAATGATGGTAAGCTTCCATGATGTTGGAGAGTGCCTCATGGAGAGTGGGTTCCCTGGGCCTGTCCTCCCCCTGTCGCACAGCAGTCTTCCCAGTTTCCCCATTATCCTGTGCCTCTGTCCCCTGAACCATGTACCCACTGCCACTGCCCCCAGGTCCCTGATTTTCTTGGGTTGATGGGTTTGCCTGGGTTCCCTGTAGTGGTGGACACACTGCTGATTGACGTGTCCTGGGGACAGAGGGATGGGCCCGCTGGGTGGGTGCTGTGCTGGTGTTTCCTGAGGGGGGAGGCTCTGTGGTGGCTTGTGACAGTGTCAGGGGAACCGATGGTCCCGAGGTCCCAGATGGGCCTGGCTTGTCATCTTGATCCAGTTGTGCAGAGCGCCTGTCATCACTGTGGGCCTCTTCTGTGGGGGGACTGGATATGTCTGGCACCTCCTGTCCGGTCACGTTGGGTAGGGGTCCTGTTGGGGTGTAAATGCACAACTGTTGTATCTGTGTGTGCCATCTTATGCAATGGGTGATTGACCCTCTACTCCAGTGCTTACATTATTGGCTTGGTCCTTGTGTGATTGGTGATTTTGGGGCATGAGTGGGTCTCTGTAGTGGACATGCTTGGGTGATGGGTGTCCATGCATTGGTGTCACATGCAGGGCTTGGTTTTGGGATGTATGGGTTGTGCTAGTGGGGTATCTGTTGGTTGTTGGGGAGATGGGTGTGAGGGTGAGGGTGGGAGTATATGATGGCATGCAGGTGGGGTGGGGGGCATAAGGTAGTAAAGATTTGCCCTACCAGAGTCCAGTCCTCCTGCTACTCCTGCGAGGCCCTCAGGATGCAGTATTGCCAAGACTTGCTCCACCCCTGTTGTTAGTTGTGGGGGAGGAGGTGGGGGTACAGTCCTCTGTACAGCAATCTGGTGTTTGGAGACACGGAACGCACCTTCACCCATAGGTCGTTCCACCTCTTTCTGATGTCATCCCTAGTTCTTAGATGCTGTCCCACTGCGTTGACCCTGTCGACAATTCTGCGCCATAGCTCCATCTTCCTTGCAATGGAGGTCTGCTGCACCTGTGATCCGAATTGCTGTGGCTCTACCCGGAAGATTTCCTCCACCACGACACTGAGCTCCTCCTCAGAGAACCTGGGGTGTTGTTGAGGTGCCATGATGTGGTGTGGGTGATGTGTGAGGTGGTGTCTGTTGTGATGTGTGAGGGGGTGTGTAGGTGAGTGTTGTTTGAGGTGCGTGCATTATGTGTAAGTGATGGTGTTGTTTGTCTGTGGATGCTGGTGTTGTTTTAGGTAGAGTATCTGTCTGGCGTGGTTTCAAAATTCTGGTAGTAAGGGTTTGTGGGTGATGTGGGTGTGTGCTTTATATTGGATTGGGTGTGTGGGTGTGGTGTGTGTATGTGTATCAGGTGTGTGTATTTCAAGGCACTCGACTGGATCTCATCATTTCTCTCAGGCAGAACCCAGAGAGTTCGCCTCCCACCGTTCCTGTCAGAAGCTTCCCGAATCATCTGTGGCGTTCCCCAAGGATCTTCGCTCAGCCCCACGCTCTTCAACGTTTACATGGCCCCCCTCGCCAACATCGCATGAACCCACCACATCAACATAGTTTCCTACGCAGACAACACTCAGCTCATCCTCTCCCTCACGAAAGACCCTACAACTGCAAAGAACAACCTCCACAACGGACTTCACGCCATCGCCAGCTGGATGGAATCAAGCCACCTCAAGTTAAACACAGACAAGACAGAAATCCTCCTCTTTGGCATCAACCCCTCAACTTGGAATGACTCCTGGTGGCCAACCTCCCTAGGAACCCCGCCCTCACCCACCACCCACGCACGCAACCTAGGCTTCATCTTGGATTCCACACTCAGCATGACTCAGCAGGTCAATGCCATCTACGCTTCCTGCTACAACACTCTCCGCATGCTCCGCAAAATCTTCAAGTGGATTCCCGTCGAAACCAGGAAAACTGTCACCCACGCCCTGGTCAGCAGCAGACTAATCTACGGAAATGACCTATATGCAGGATTAACAACCAAACTCCTAACAAAACTGCAAAGAATCCAGAACACATCCGTCTGCCTCATTCTGGAGATCCCACGCCGTGACCACATTTCCCCCCACCTCAGAGACCTTCACTAGCTACCAGTATCAAAGAGGATCACCTTCAAACTTCTCATCCACGCACACAAGGCCCTCCACAACACAGGCCCAGCCTACCTCAACAACAGACTCACCTTCCACACCCCCACCCGCAATCTACGCTCCACCAGCCTTGCCCTTGCCTCCATCCCCCGCATCCGCCGCACTACCGCCGGAGGAAGATCCTTCTCTCACCTAGCCGCCAAGACCTGGAACTCCCTACCGCTCCACCTTCGCCAGACCCAAGACCTCTTGACATTCAGGAAACGCCTCAGGACATGGCTCTACGACCAGTAGCTCCCCCCCCCAGCCCCTTGAGACCCTCAGGGTGATTAGTGCGCTCTATAAATTTTTGATTGATTGATTGATTGAATTGTCCAATGTGGTTGTGTTTTGTATATATGTGTGTATTTTGAGCGCGGCGGTGTGTACCGCCAATAGATTACTACGGTTGAAAGACCACCGCGTTGATTCGTGGGTTGTGATAGTGTGGGCGTCTTCCTGTTGGCGTGACGGTGTCGGTTTTGTTATCGCAAGTTTATCACTGATCTTTGGTGTGGCGGACTTGTGCGGGTGTCTGTATTGTGGCAGATTCCGGGCTGTGGGTCATAATACCTGTAGCGGAATTCCGCAGCGGCAGCGGTATGATGGCGGTCTTCTGCATGGCGGTAAGCGGGATTTACCACCAGGGTTGTAATGAGGGCCTATGTCTTTGAATATGGAGGAAGGCTCAATATACTGTAAGAAGGAAGTAAGGTATCTAGGTATAATGGTGACTCATGATCTTAAGCAGCTAGTAGAAAAGAATCAACAAAAATTGTTAGCAGATTGTAAAGTTATAATACAAAGATGGGCACCCCTTCCATTGACAATACTTGGGAGAGTCAATTTGGTTAAAATGTCCATCCTTCCTAAGTGGAATTTTTTGTTTTCAGCTATTCCTCTTCTTATGAATAAAGGATATTTGGATAAGATGCAGCAGGTTATAAACGATTTCATATGGAGGTCAAAGGGGCCAAGAATATCTTGGAAAAAATTGTGTAGAAGGAGGGGAAAGGGAGGCCTGGCATTACCAGATTTGAGTTATTATTCTTGGGCTTGTTTACTTAAGAATTGAAGGATGTTATTTTTTTGTCCAGACGCTACAGCAACGGGTCTTATAATTAAGGCCATGGTTTCAACTATTAAGGGGGCTTCAAGTCACTTTTTGTTTAAATTTGGAGACCCTAAGTTTTTCAAAAAGGTTAAGTTGAAAACATTGCACGGTCTTGCGAAGTGTTGGTATGAGTTAAGATCAGCAGCAAAGGCAACCTATTATAGTTGTAATGCACCCATTTGGGACTCTCCGGGCCCACCAGATTGTTTTCAAGATGTTCTGGCTGTACCAATTAAAAAGGCAGGGATGGAAGTTTGGAAAGATCTATTTCATGAGGGTATTTTTCTTTCATGGGAAGAGTTCACGAAGGAAACTAGAGGATCCCTGTCAAGAATGAAGTTTTTGCAGATAAAGGAATGGTCACTGGGGATTAAGGGGGGTGTGGGTGTTGTTAATGCTTTGGAAGACTCTCTCTCGTTGCTCTCCCCAGCTTCAAGAAAGGTTGTGGTTTGGTATTGGGAAATTTTAGAAGTATTAGATGGGGATTTTAAATTGCCTATAGATCTTTGGGGCAATTTTAGAGAGAGGGTTGATAGGTGGTGGAAGAAGTCTTTGGCACTTTTGTTTGAGGTAGGAAAACCTGCCTCATTAAGGAAGAATCACCTTTACACTATACATAGAGCCTATATTTCGCCAGATAAGATGTCTAACATAAAAAAAGGAGAGGTGGTTAAATGTTTAAAATGCGGTCTTGAAGGGGCAACAGATATTCATATGTTCTGGGAATGCCCGGACATTTGTTTATTTTGGGAGGAAGTATGAAGGACGGCCTAGAGCATATTAGGTTGGGATATTATAGCATCTCCCCCATTGATAATATTTGGGCAACCACAGGAACAGGAATTATGGAGCAGAAGGGGAAGTAATAAAAGGCTTAAACTTTTGTTTTATGTGATTCTGTTGGGCAGAAGAGAAATATGTACGAAATGGATGTCTGTTTCCCCACCTACACACTCAGAGTGGCTTAATGCTGTGTTTCATACCTCAGAACTGGACTTGAATTTACGAAATACTAGGAAGACAAGGGTGAACTTTTGGGCCCCTTCACTAGATTGGAGAGAATCTATTTGAAGTTTGTTTGAATGGGTGCGTAGTAAATATTTAGCAGGTATTTAATGCCAATTTTTCTTTCGGCTGTCCAATGATGATACACATCCCTCTAGGATCTCCTGTCCGACAGTGGTCTCTCCTCCTTAGGCGGAAGATTGTATGAGAGATAAATGGAGTCCCCTGGTACGGACCATTCTCTTGTTGAGAGGGTGTGAACAGTGTTTTGGAGGAGAGTTGGTTCAGGGGCTGTGGTGAAAGAGGACACAAAAAAACCACAGATGGCTCCCTTGCAAAACTAGGGTGTTTTGTAATAGATAATTTTGATGTCTCAGCAAAACGTTTTGGGACCTTCCCTGTTATGGGCAGCTGGCCCACTCACACAAGTAAACTGACATTTTTATCTGTGCTAAGAAATTTGTACGTACCTGCCCATCCCACAACTTTTCCACACAGTAATGTGATTAACAAATATGCTTTTGTAAATGAATTAAATTTACAAGGACGTCTGGGTAAGTCAATCTTGAGGGATCCATACAAAACTATACCACAAAATCTTCTCTTAGTGACACGTTTCCAAAAAGATGTATGCACTCACATTTAAAAGCAATAAAACACCAAAATATAACTGCATACCCATCCACTAGTCAATCACAGCCATATTGGTTGGATTTGGCACAAGGTTAAGTATATTGTTCATTAAAAAAAAAAACTTTATTCACCAAAGATATTATGAAATAAAATCTACAAAAGTCACTGTTAGTAATTTAAAATCAGAATGGGGAACCACTGAATTATAGCTTGTGAGATGTAAAGCTATGTTAAGGCACAAACCGCTTTACTATCCAGTCACGCACCTTTCACGCGTCAGACACAGTAAGCCATTCACATTGCTAACTGTGGGCCCAACACAACACAACACAACACTTACATTTTGAAACAGTTCCATTCAAGGACCCATCACTCTCAGACTGCAAGAGGAGTAACACACACCAATCACACCCAAACCTCAGACAACTTATAAACACATCTCAAGCATGTCAATAGTCATACTGGCTACCAGCCACCAACACACCACCAGCCAAAGGTCAGTTCAGATGGAACAATCACACCGCCTGGACACTGGTGGAATGTGTGGTCTGGTGTTTAGGTGGCAGTGTGTGTTTAGTGACTTGCTGCTGATCACAACACACACAGACAGCCAAATGCCAGTTCACATATACTGCCAGCCAAACACACCTCCAGCCAAACCCAGTCCATGCACAACACCAGCCTAGCGCCAATCCGTGCACCCAGCCATATATGCACCAGTTTACACACACACATCGTCAGCCAAGTGCCAGTTTACACACAGAATCAGCCAATCACCAGTCCACACACACCACCAGCTAAGGGCGAGTACACACAGGCCGTCAGCCAAACTTCAGTTCACACACACACACACACATAGAAACATATTCCCTGGTGCCAAGTGGTTTTCCACCCCCTCCCCGATCTGCCCCAAGAGGGGGTAGAAAATGGCCAAAACACTTCCCCAATAATGCTCAAGTAGCCACTCTACAACATCTAAATAAAATATTCCCTGGTGTCTAGTGGTTTTGATCACCCTTGGGGGCACATGGGCCTAATAATATTGTCAATTTGCCCCCAGGGAGGGCTGAAAATGGCCAGAAATACTTCTCCAATAATGGGGAGCATCTCTTGTCCAAGGGGAGAACACTGTGGCAACTAAAACATCTATCTCTTAAATCTAGAGGTTTTCTGCCCCTGTTGGGGGCAGATCAGCCTAAAAATATGGCAGATATGCCCCTGGGATGGTAAAAAAATGGCCAAAATAATGCCCCAGTAATGTGAGGTACCCTCGCCCAAGGGCTGCTCCCTGACATCTGAAGTATTAATCTCTTCTGCCTAGTGGTTGTCTGCACTCCTTGGGGTCAGATCAGCCTAAAAATATGGCTGATCTGCCCCAGGAGGGAGGGTAGAAAATGGCCAAAATCATGCCCCATATAATGGGGAGGGGCCCTTGCCCAATGGGCCACTAACCGACTTGTATTCTTTGTAAATCTCTGGTTTCTAGTGGGTTTCTTCTCCCCCTTGGGAGCAGACCAGCCTAAATATATGGCCAATATGCCCCTGGGTGACAGAAAATGTCTAAAATAAACACCCATTAATGGGGCACAGCCCTTATCCAAAAGGCTGCTCCCCGCAACTAAATAAAAATCCCTTGTGGCTAGTGGAGTGGATCCCTGCTTGATGATATCCCTCCTGTGGCACTCCTCAAACAGGGATTCACTTGGGAATGGTACCCATCAAATAGGAGAGATTCTCACCTTTCCAGTCATACCTTTCCTGTGTCCTTCAGTGCTAGGGGGCTGAAATATACTCCAGAGCATCTAAGCAGTAAATGTGAAATGAGCAGATTGGCTCATTTCAAATTCAGTTTCTATGTAATTACATCAATGTGCCATGCATGCCGATCTTCATTACATTGAAAACGAATGCCTCAGGCTACTGGGAAAGCTCTTCCCCAGCTCCTGAGGCTAAAAAAAGGAAATCCCTCTGGTATCAACAACAGAGGGTTTTCCTGCCTTGTGTGTCAGAGCGGCTTGGAGTGTACATTGGTCTGTAGGACGGCACGGAGATGTCTTCTGCACTGAAGAGGTTAATCAGAATCTTCTCTGATGGTCTCTGACAGGGTAAGGCTTGTAACTTACGTCGGCTGATATATATAAGAGGACAATTTAATATGATAAGGAGACCTGAACTTTTAAATAACCAAGGGGAATACAAGTTCTGAATAAAGCCTTTTTTAACACAGTGTTGCTCAGAATATTGGTCCGGAAAAGAGAAATGATAGAGAGTAGGAAGATAAGTGTGGCTGAGCATTACATGATCACTACCGTAGATCATATAAAACCTTATTTGTGCCTTATACTATTACATCATCAGAGATTTTACCTGATTAGATCTATATTTAATATTATTTATTTTTAGGTGTCATATCCAAAAGTGGTGCAGGATGACAGGGTACAATGCATCTGAGCAATCCATGCTGCACTTCTTTTTCTGTAAATTGTATACAGTCCCTAGGAAGCTGTTCTTGATTCTCCTATTAGGGCCTCTGAATATTAGAAGTTACAGACCAGCCCTATTACATCCCTGTTACATCTCTAATTGTTGAAATCGGAATTAGAGTGCATAATGGTGCATAGGTTTATTTTGGTTATCTGAAGAATACAGAATGTGGTAGGCAAGTATTATCTCAAAGATGTTTTATGTGTTTTGGTTGACTTCAGCAGTTCTTTGCAGGCGTAAACTTTATTTTTTAATGCATATGTTACCTCACAGGTAGGCCCTAAACATCCTACAGGGTAGGGTAAATAGTATTTAAAACATGGGATATGCGTTGTTAGGTTTTGTTTGTCCTGGTAGTGAAAAACGACTTGTTGGATCTGGCATCCTTGGTGTGGTTTTCTGCCAATTCTTTTTGCCTACCAGCCTCCTGTTTTTGCTGACTTTGTTTTGGCTACTTAATGGCCTATCTTGCCCACAGGATAACATTGAGATATCTTATTACACTTAATAAGTGATAACCTTTCATTGAGAGCAGGTAGGAATGCTAAGTGTGGTGTCTAAAGAATTATAATATAAAACCATCCTTAACCCCTTCGCTGCTAGGCCTTTTCCCCCTCAGGTGCAGAGCCTTTTTTTGGCTATTTGGGGTAGTTCGCACTTAGGCCCTCATATCTTTTTGTCCACATAAGCTACCCACGCGGAATTTGCGTCCTTTTTTCCAACATCCTAGGTATTCTAGAAGTGGCCAGAATTTGTCGGTTTCCCTTGAGGAGATGAAGAAATTAACCAAAATACAGCTACAATTTTGTTTAAAAAAACATGGTCAAAACGTACTGCAGAAGAAAGCATGTGTTTCTTTTCCCTGGAAATGACATCAACAAAGGATTTACAGTGCTAAAATCAGAATTTTCCCAGCTTTCAGGAACAGGCAGGCTTGAATCAGAAAACCACATTTTTCAACACAATTTTGGCATTTTACTGGGACATACCCCATTTTTACTATTTCTAGTGCTTTTAGCCTCCTTCCAGTTTGTGACAGAAATGGGTGTGAAACCAATGATGGATCCTAGACAGATAAACATTTTTAGAAAGTAGATAAAATTCTAAATTCAGCAAGGGGTCATTTATGCAGATCCTTTAAGGTTTTCCTACAGCCCAAAAAAAAAGAATATTGAATTTGAGGTAAAAATAGAGCCATTTCTGTCCACATTTTCTTCTATACCTTTTTCCAGCTATGGCAGATTTTTTAAAGCAATATACTGTTACATTTGCTGGACTCTTCTGGTTGTCAGGATATATAGTGCTTGTAGGTTCATCAAGAACCCTCGGGACCCAGAGCCAATAAATGAGCTGCACCTTGCAATGGGTTTTCATTGTGTACCAGGCATGCAGCAATTCATTTGGTGAAATATAAAGAGTGAAAAATATGTATCAAGGAAAACATTTTATTTCCAAAATAGGCACAAGATCGGGTGTTGAAAAGCAGTGGTTATTTGCACATGTCTGAATTCTGTGGTCCCCATACTAGCATGTGAATTACAGGGCATTTTTCCAATAGACTTCTTTTTTACACACTGTCTTTCATTTGGAAGGAAAAAATGTAGAGAAAGACAATGGGCAATAACACTTGTTCTTCTATTCTGTGTTCCCCCAAGGCTTCTGATAAAAATGATACCTCACTTGTGTGGGTAGGCCTAGGCCCGCGACTGGAAACACAACATGGACACATCACATTTTTACATTGAAATCTGATGTGTTTTTTGGAAAGTGCATAGCTGTGGATTTTGGCCTCTAGCTCAGCCAGCACCTAAGGAAACTTACCAAACCGGTGCATTTGTAAAAACTAGACACCTATGGAAATCCAGGATGGGGTTACTTGTGGGGCTCTCACCGGTTCTGTCAACCACAATCCTTTGCAAAACTCAACATTTGGAAAACAAAAAATGCTTTTCACTCACATTTCGGTGCTGCAAAGTTCTGGAATCTGAGAGAAGCCACAAACGTCCTTCCATTCATCATTCTCACAAGTCTCCTGATAAAAATGGTACCTCACTTGTGTTGGTAGGCCTAGTGCCCGCAACAGGAAATGCCCCAAAACACAACGTGGACACATCACATTTTGCCAAAGAAAATTGACCTGTTTTTCGCAAAGTGCCTAGCTTTGGATTTTGGCCTCTAGCTGAGCGGGCACCTAGGGAGACCTAGCAAACCTATACTTTTCTTAAAGCTAGACAGTTAGGGAAATTCAGAATAGGATGACTTGTGGGGCTCTGACCAGGTTCTGGTACCCCAAATCCTTTGCAAACCTTGAAATTTGGCAAAAAAAAACCTTTTTCCTCTTATTGCGGTGCTGCAAAGATCTGGAATCTGAGGGGAGTCACAAACTTCCTTCTACCCATCATTCCCCCACATTTTCTGATAAAAATGTTACCTCACTTGTATGGATGAGCCTAGTGCCTGTGACAGGAAATGCCCCAAAGCACTATGTGGACACATCACAATTATCAATTACAAAACTACATTTTATTGCAAGGGGGGACACCTGCGTTTTTGGTCCTGGGCTCAGCAGCCATTTAGGGAAATCTACCAGACCAAGATATTTCTGAAAACTAGACACACAAGGGAGTCCACGGACGTCTGACTTGCATGAATCACCCAATGTTTTCTTACCCAGAAACCTCAGCAAACCTGAAATTTAGCTAAAAATCATATTTTCCCCACATTTCTGTGTGGGACACTACACTGGCACAAATTTCCTACCATCCATCATTCCCCTCAGTGAAATGATAAAAGTGATACCTCACTTGTGTAGGTGGTACAAGTGCCTGTGAAAGGGAAGAGCCAAAAACATTTCAAAATTGAGGGGGAATCAAAGCGCATCCAAAAGGGCAGTTTGAAAAAAACATTTTTAGGCTGACAAGTGGGGCAGAATTGTTACTGGTATAGATGAGCAATGCTGGGTGGTAGGAATTTTGTGGATTCCTGCAGATTACAGAAGGATCCATCACAGAAATGTGGGGAAATGTATAATTTCAAGCAAAGGTGGAAGTTTGCAGGGGACTGTGAGTAAGAAAATGGTATGGGGTGCATTTGAAGCACACCACGCTAGACTCATCCTGATGTTTAGTTTTCAGATGTGTCTAGGTCTTGTAGATTTTTCTCGACGGCTGCATCTCAAAGACCAAAAAGTGCAGCCCTCACCATTCTAAGTGGGACAATTTTAAGAGTTAGCCAACCTCTCATGGCCCAAATGAAAAATCAAAACCCAAAATAATCAAATGTCCTCTTCCTTGCCATTGGGATAAAATATTTTAGTGTGCGGGGGAGGAGTTGAAAGACTGTTACTCCCTTCAGTTGCAGTGGGGACATAACCATGTCCATGCTGGTTGGTAGCCACTCCTCTATTTATTTATTTTTTAATTCCCTGGCATCTAGTATGCTTTCTGCCCCCCACAGAGTGGATCAGGGGTAGTTGCCCCATCTGCCCACCGTTGGACAGAAAAACTTTTTTCCCATTTATTTAGGATGGTGGTATGGCCATTCCCCCACCATCTTTTTTTGGAGAAAAAAATTCTTCCCTTGTGTGTAGTGGGCTTTTTGCCTCCCTTGGGGGCAGATGGGCCTTACAAAAATAGGCTGATCTGACCCCAAGGGTGGCAGAAATTACCTAAAATAATTTTCCCCCATGGTGAACTGCCCTTGCCCAAGGTTCCGCTCTCCTTACGTAAAATAGTACAGAGAAAAAAATCCCTTGTGTCTAGTGGTTTCTGACACCTTTGGGGGCTGATCGGCCTAAATAAAATAGGCCAAGCTCTCATGGCTCAAATGTAAATTCAAAACTCAAGAAATCAAATCTCCTCTTGCTTGCTGTTAGGATAAGATCATTTAGTGTGCTGGGGGAAGCTGAAAGACTTACCCCCTTCAGTTGGGGTGGGGGCATAATCATGCCCATTCTGGGTGGTAGCCACCACCCTACTATTTTTTTTCTTAATTCCCTGGCATCTAGTAGGCTTTCTGGTGGGCAAAACAACTTTGTCCCCATTTATTTAGGGTGGTGGTATGGCCAACCTCTTGTGCCTAAGTGGTTTCTGCCCTCTTTGGGGGCAGATGGGCCTAATTAACATAGGCTGATCTGCCCCAAATGGAGGCAGAAATGGGCTTAAAATAAATTGCCCTCCTTGGGGAGTTACCCTAAGGTAAACAAACTCCTTGGTGTCTAGTGGGCATTCCTGCAGCATGATCACTATGCAATCGTGCTGCAGGAATGCTCAGAGAGACATGAAAAGGAAAGGAAAAGCCTTTTCTTTCCTTTTAATGCCTCTCTGATCTCCCCTGCCACTGTACCAAGGAGAAACAAATCAGTTTTTCCTCGGATTGCACTGGAAGGATGAAGGCGACCTCTGATGAGGTCAGCGCGCAATCATATGCTGATGTCATCAGATATTACTAGGGGGGCTCAGTGGGGGTCAGGGTGGTAGGGGAAGCAATTCCCCTTCCATTGCTGCCAAGGGGAGGGGTTGGGAGGCCCAAGGGGGGAATCTTAGCGCTTCCCCCTTGGGCCAGGTGCAGGACGTAACCATTATGTACTCGCCACACGAGTTCCATGGCAGAAGACGTAACTATTACTTCCAAGGCACCCAAAGGGTTAACAATAAAGTCAGATTTCAAGTCACAGTTCTGAAAATGGCACTTTAGAAAGTTGACATTCTCCTGTTCTAACCATATGATGTCTGTATCATGTATCCTGGGTCACATGACTAGGTATAGCTGCTAGCATTTGGTCTTTGTTTATTGCTCCCAGACAGTGGGACAAAAGGAAATATGTGTTGGCACGATAGGCTATCTTTGACTTGATGAAGGGAAGGAGTTGTCAACCACCACATGTGCACATCATAACAATTCTGCCTGAGAACACTCATAAAGGGTTTGACACTAGTTTGTTGTGACCTCAGACAAGCTGGAACCAGGGCAGGGAGACAGGAAATCCCAAATACCTCTAGGGCTGGAAACCCCCACAACCTTCTCCAACTTCACAGTGGGCATCAGATATAAAAATTGGACCATCAGCCCCAACTCTTCAATACACCTCTAGTCCTGTGGAAGACTCAGATGGACTGATGTGTTGCTCTGCAATAAGTAGTGCTACTCTGCTGCCCTGCTGCCTTCTGCACTGCTGCCTAAGTGAAAAACTGGACCTGCATCTTGAACCCAGAGCCACCAGAGTAACTCAAAGGGCTACTTGGTTGGCCTTCTGATCAGAGTCTCAGGGAGGGAAAAGGCACCAACCACTATGTACCCAGCTCTTGGACTCAGTCTGCTGTGCATTCTATTCCCCCAAAATGGTGCTACCCCAGTCCTAGACCCTTGCAAGTGGGTCTGAAGGTCTGAAGGTACACTATAAAACCAGCTGTGCTACTGCAGGCAGAATTGATGTAGTGTGATGCATTACCTCACAGTTACATATTAGAAATTATGCTGTCCGTGCAATGCATCCCTGACACAGGACTTCACATCTCAGCCTGTAGTTTCCTGAGAGCCATTGCTGCATGATGCAACCTCGATGAAGGCGTTTGCATTGCAAGCTCCTCCTTGGCGGCATCTTCAGTGACAACACACAACTATGCATCGCAGTCCTGCAGCTTTCTCGGAACAGGCAGTGTGCAAGGAGTCTTTGATTCAGGACTTTACATCTCAGTCCTCTCATTGACAGCATCCTCAGAGATGGCACGGGCCTCCCATCACAGCCTCATAGCTCCTTGAGCTGCTGCTGCACAACACATACTTGATGCCAATCCCGATTCCGCAGCAACCACAGCACCAAAACCGCCCTCATCGCTGCCACCAATGATATCAGGACCATACTTGACAACAGCAAAACCACGGCCCTCATCCTCCTGTACCTCACAGTAGCGTTCGACACCATCTGCCACCACACCCTACGCACATGCCTCAATGACGTAGGGATACGCGACAGAGCCCTGGACTGGATCCCCTCCTTCTTCAAAGGCAGAACTTAGAGAGTCTGCCTCCCTCTATTCCGCTCTGAAGCCACCAAAATCATCTGCGGCGTATCCCAGGGATCGTCCCTCTGCCCGACCCTATTTAACGTCTACATGGCTCTGCTCACAAACATTGCCCGATCTCACAACCTCAACATCGTCTCATACGCAGATGACACCCAGCTGATCCTCTCCCTCACTAAGTACCCCGCCATCACCAACCTCCACAAAGGAATGAAGGCCATCGCTGAATGGATGAAGAACAGCTGCCTGAAACTGAATTCTGACAAAACTTAGGTCCTCATCTTCAGCTCCACCCCCTTCACATGGGACGACTCCTGCTGGCCTGCCATGCTGGGAACCGCAGCAACACCCACCGACCACGCACGCAACCTGGGATTCATCCTGGACTCATCACTATTAATAGCCCAGCAAGTCAACTCCATCTCTTCCTCCTGCCTCAACACCCTCCGCATGCTGTGAAAAGATCTACAAATGGATCCCCACTGACACCAGAAGGACGGTCACCCAAGCCCTGGTAAGCAGCAAACTGGACTACGGCAATGCCCTCTACGCAGGGTCCATGGCCAAGCTCCTGAAAAGACTGCACTGCATACAGAATGCCTCCACACACCTCATCCTGGACATCTCCCGCCACTGCCACATCACAGCCCACCTGAGAGCTCTAGAATGGCTCCCCGACAACAAGAGAATCACATTCAATCTCCTCACCCCACTCACAAGGCACTGCACAACACCGAACCAGAATACCTCAACAGACGGCTCTCGATCTACAACCCGACCCGACAGCTTCGCTCCGCCGACCTTGCCCTCGCCACCGTCCCATGCACCCACAGAACGACTGCCGGTGGCAGATAATTTTCCCACCTCACCGCCAAGACGTGGAACACTCTTCCCACTCACCTGCAACAGACACAGGACTTACTTCCCTTCAGGAGACATCTCAAGACATGGTTGTTCGAGCAGTAGGAGCCCCCCCTCTCCTCAGCACATTGAGACCCTCATAGGTGAGTACTGTGCTTTACAAATACTCTGATTGATTGATTGATGCATGTTTGAGCACTGCTCCACAACCAGGAATTAAGGTAATTTACTCAGTGGGTCTAAGCTGGTCTGTGTATCAGGTCTGAGGTCCATTGCAGTTGGCCTGAACTCATACCTCTGTCCCAGTCCGGTGTGACCAAATAACGACAGCTGGAGATTTGAGTTTCTAGGCACCGTTTAGGCCTACAACTTTGAGATTGCACATTGCCAGTTCCCCTGCATGCATATTTGTCATTTTTGTCTCAAATAATTATTTACATTTTTTCTATTTTTCTAAATTGTTATGGATTTTTTCTTGTGTTGAGTTTTCACTTTATTACTGTTTGAAGTGCTGCATAAATACTTTACATATTGCCTCTAAGTTAAGCCTGACTGCTGTTGTGCCACACCAAAGGGTTAAGCACATAAGCACAGGTTGAGGTGGGTTTAGCTTGTGACATCACCCTGACAGAAATTATGGGTGCTGCTTGAGTAGGGTTTCACCCCCTCAAAGAGTAACCAATTTCCTACAATACTAAATTCCTTTTTCACCACTGGGAGGCCTATCTCGCATTGGAAAACATTGGGTTAGCTTATTATATTTAGTAAGTGCTAATTTTGTTTTTGGGAGCAGATAGGATATCAGGTTTGGAATCCCATAAACTGTATTTTAAAGGCCTCCTTTATGCTAAAGTTGAATTTTTGAGGAAAAGTTTGAAAATGTCCCTTTTAGAAAGTTGGCATTTTCCTGCCCAAACAATTCCAAGGCCTACTAGGATTTTTATCTGCATGGACCAGTCAATAGCTTCCCCATTAAGAATGCATATTCGGCCCAGATAGTGAACAATAAGATACTAGGTAAACGCAGGATGGACCATCCTGCAAGGATTGCTGGGGGCAGTACTGTTCCCTGCCCCACTTTCACTTCCAATGGCTGCCTCCAGCACAAACACAAAGGAACCTGATACTAGTCATTTATCACCCTATACTTCTTAAAGCCTTGATGGGGAGGGAAGAAAGTTCTAGAAGCACAGGTGGGGATAGTATAGGTAATCTCCCAACTTCGAAGGCTGGCACGAGGTATAAAAATTGGATTTCCTGAGCCATTCTTCAGTACACTCCTAGACCTGTGAACATTACAGAAGTACTGTCTTGTTCCTCGGAGGACTGCTTGCTGCTATCAGAAGGCTGCCCTGCTGATTGAGGCTTTCTTTGTTCCCCAGTGGACTTCCCTGCTGCTTGAGGCCTGCCCTGCACTCTGGAACTGCTCCTTTCATCCTAGGCTACTGGAGAGACCCTGAGAATAAGTTGGCTGAATTCCTGCTCTGAGCTACAGAGACCCATCAAGCTTCAGAGGCCTCCCTGTAACTTCCCAACTGACCTGCTCCAACTGGGCCATCATGGACCTACAACGGGACTTGGCTGAGACCTGCTGGCTTCTTCTAGAGTGGGTTCCTAATATCCAAGAGGCACCTCTCCAGGTCTTGGACCCTTGACTGGTATCAGTTGAGCTACTCCCATGAAAAAAAGGAGAGATCCTGAAGTTTTTTGTACTTTTCAATTGGAAACAGGCCCGTTTATTCCAAGATCCTAACTCCCATGATGACTGCCCATGTGTAGCTCTGGTAAATCTCATGACTGGTGAGACAATATCTTCACTTTTTGCTACAGCATTGACAGCCCATGGTGACTAGCAATATGATGCTCAAGTGTCAACCATCTGCGATGCTCTCTCTGCTCCTTGCATCCTCCTCCACGATGAACTGGACTTTTTGATCCGGACTTTGAGAAGGTAACCTTTTCAGAGGGTTTAACCTGGTCCCTGTATCTATCGTGCGCTTGATTGTAGGAGGCATGAACTTGGGAATTTTCCCCGGTGTAGCATGAATACATGACCGTGAGTAGCTCTTTTTGCTTTTAGACACTAAACTTGCCTAAATCCTTAAGTTTCATAACTCTAGTTTTCCTGAATGGATTTAATTCATTTTAATGTCATTTTATTCATTTATTCTATTTTCCTAAATTGAGTTGGTAGTTGCTTCTAAGTTATGCCTGACTGATTTTGTGTCAAGCTACTGAGGGTTAAGCACAGGTTAACTTAGTTACTTTTGCGGTTCACTATGACAAGCATTGTTGTTGTTGCCTGAGTGGGGCTTCACTCCCCCACTCAATAAATAACACAATTTCTTACAGTGACCTGGAGTAATTCAGACGTACAAAGAAAGGGACACACACAGATTTGTGGAGGGATGCTTTAAGAACACCCACACAGAGCAGAGAGACAAAGAATACCTGAGTCGCATTCACATGCACAAAAAAGTAAATACAACACATGAATGGACAAAGATGTGCACACAGCTGACACATGAGCATATTACAGAGAGAGAAGAAATAACAATCAGTCACACACATTAGACGATACATGAGGCACGACTTATGACTGAGATGTAAAGCACACCTACCTTATCACCAAACAGGAGCAAGCACACAGATCTGAAGAATGTACATAACAAACACCCACAGACTAGGCACACCCACCTCACTGAAGATACACACAGCACACTACACAAGAGACATTAGAAGTCTACAGCAGATAGACACAGCAAAAGTTTAGTATGCAGTAAACATACACTGTGCAGACATGCATACACACATAAGGCAAAGCTGATGCACAATAAAGACTAAGAAAATATACAAATAAGGTTGAACAGGCATATACGCTGGACAGACAAGACACAAAAACACTGTGACAGCCTACCTTAAGCATGCTGCTGTTAATGATGATTTTACTACTGGCTCTCCACTTCCAGGTTGAGGCACAGCTGGAGGAAGAACCCAATAGGGCCCATGCTTTGTTTCCCAGATATGGAGAGGCATAGCAAGAAAAGCCAAGGGCACCTTCTGATATCAATATCCACTCTGAGATCATTAGGGCAAATCAGAAAATCAGGATGACATTTGGGGTGGCTATGCATAACAAAAATATAATCATTTAAACCTTATTAACCAAGTAAAATAAATAAAAAATGAATAATTAAAACATTTTTTTTTACACTACCCTGAGAGTTCTGTTATGCCTTGTAGCAGTAGTAGTGGTAAGTGAGCATCTTCCTGATGAATATCCTCTGCAAAGTATAACTTTGTGTAGCTGTGGTGAAAGTTTTGGGTCCCTGATTTGTGCTGCCAGACGCTGGAGAATAAAAAGAAGGATGTCACCTGGGCAACATTGAGATTTTGAACATGGCTCAAATCCAAGGGCATAGAAGTGACAGTTCCAATGTGGAGCAAATGGTATAAAGCCAGATGTGGCTAGCACACCCAGATGAGACAAATTGCAGACAGATGCACTTTCACTCTTGAGAGGAAGATATGTATTGGTGCCGCCTCCTGTATCTCCATAAATCAATGGAGCGGTGGCAGGGAAGAGAAGTTGTGTTAAACAGAGTGAACAGGTGACTACATAGAATACAAATATGTTGGGAAGCTTGATGAATGATTGTATAGCAGGAACAACAAGGGTCATTGGCTAGCCAAAGATCTCTCTCTCTGATCGTGCTCATCTCTGAGCTCTGCAGTAGTGACCACACTAATCTGGCCCAAAGAGATACATTATTGGCCACCTACAACCCATCCTTAGCAAACGAGATGGATCCTACTCGCCACCTTGCCTGGGGTAATGGAGTCATGCTATAGATGATGACTCCTGCCAAACAGACAACAGATCTGTATGTCTTGCATGTGAGCCGCAATGCCAGGTAACAAGCCTGACCGTGTGGAGATGAGCAAATGACTTGCACACCTAAATTTGGAGGTCCTTCGAAGGCCCTTAAGCAGAGTATATGCTGCCATGTGCACTGCAAAGCACTGGAAGAGCTCCTGGAGTCCAACAGTGAAAGTCCCATCGTCTGGGCTTGAAGCATCCCACAAAGTGATTGGGAGTGGGGGTTTCTGATGTTGACCCCCCTGGTGAATTGCCCTTTTCTTTCCCCTCTGTATATATTATCACATGTGCCCATGCATGCCATGGTGGTGCCAAGTCGGGCATAAACTCAGCTGTTCACTCAAGTTAAGAGCCCTCCTCACAAATTTCTGAATGAAGACTCCCCTGTCCCCTTCTCACACTGTCACTACCAAGGAGCAGCTATGGCAGTATATCCAGATTTAGAGTCCAGTGGGCTGTGCTGGATGATCTCACCAGTACATGGATCATCTACTTACTGACAGTGGTGACACCTGGTATGAGGCTATCAATACACTTCACTGTGTATCACAGTATAACGTAATGGGGAGAACCACCATCAACACGTGCAAGGACTAGGTGAACTTGGAGTCTTCTCAAGGTAAATTTGATAAATTGTTCAAATCCACCACTCCCATGTATCAACAGCTGACAGCCCCCAGCCTCCACATGTACAGAGCGACAGCCCATCTTCGGACACTAATGCATCTTCGGACAGTAATGCTGACATTGCTGGAGGGTGAGATGGGGGAACTAAGTCTGAACCTTTCACTTCACCTGCAGGATTTGTAAAACACAGTCAACAAGGTGACAGAGGCAGAAGGTTGAATTCCCGGCACTGAAGATGCAATCACAACAATGACAGCTAAAGTCTAGGGTCTCAAAAAAACTGTAAAATACCTCAAAGACCATCCTGAAGATACTGAAGAGAAGTTGCTCACAGATCCCTGGCTCTACATCCACACCTAGGAGCGCTGGCTAGACTGTTCATCATCTGAGTCTTAAATTATACTGACAGAGATGGCTTACTGGGAACAGGTCAGAAACAGGAGAACCTGCATTGTGGAGCAGTGAAAATAATGATCTTCTGAACTATACCTTGAAAGTCCAGCAGCAACATTCATCCTTCAAGGCAGAAAAATAAAAATAGATAGCCTCATAACTGAAGCACATGCTGTTTTTTCCTGACATCTTGATTGGTATTTTTAAAGGCAAGACTCAATTCATTGACTCACCTCAGAGTACCTGGGAGTGGATAGAGGAACAAAGAGAGCTAAAACTAATGCAACAATGTCCCACTGACACCCCAACAAGGAAACTCAATCAGACTCCCTGGGTGCCACTGGAAAGTAGGAATCAAAGATGCAGATGCTTCAAAGACAAGAAGACAAAAACTACAGCATTCCTGCACTAGCGTGAAGGTTCTATCTACCAATCTGATATACGTATAAGCCCTGAAGGCTGAGACCAATATATCACAATACATGGGTGCTGCTGATCTAGAGCAAGTTAGCATGTGGGGTTCAACCGAGGACACCCATCAAACTCAAGTTTGATTTGATATGGTTCTCATTGTATAAATTTGCTTTGTTAATTTCCCTATTTCCTGTTATCCACTGCTCCCTTAATTTTCCACATCCTTATATGTTCTTTTCTCTATTTTAGCGGTCGTTTAACTTTTAGGGCTATAAATGCTTCTAGGGTGAAAGTGTGGGTAGTGAGAAGTTGTGAGGCTTGGGTATCAGTTCTGGAATAGGCAAATACCATGGTTTACAAGCAGCACTCACATCCTGAAATTATTCTGCAATATGTTTAGATGGCATGAAGCAACCAGATGGTAGCACTTGACACGTGCAAACTCTTGTCTTGGAACGGTAATGATTTAAATATTCATATCAAGAGAGGAGTGGTCCTCCTATACGTCAGACCCTCAAGCATTCTATTTCTACATGAAGCACATCTGATGGGCAATAAGTGTTTTTTCCTTTTCAGATTGAACTTTGGTACAGTATACCTTGCTGGTTTAAAATCAGGCTCTTGGGAAAGGGAAGGTGGGGGAGTTGAAATTCTCATTCATACATCTTTTCCTCTGATAGATGCCTGTTCTGGTATGTTTTCATTTCAGGCTCAACACAAGCTGTTCCTTTTCCTTTCTGCATGTTTATATTCTCCCAACATTACTAGAATCTACACTGGAGTGCCTCACTACCCTAGCAGATGAAGCACCTGGTAGATTACTGATTGGTGGTGACTTTAATGTGGTAGTGCAAGCCAACCTAGACACATGGCACCTCAGCAGCACTGACGCTGAGCATTACCTATCTTCTTAATTGAGCTTTGTTGATGTGTGACACCCTTGGCATAAAACTAAATATCATAAACATATTCCTTATGTCCTGGTAACTCTTTTCTTAACTAGTTTACTTCTTCCTGCCTGCAGTAGATTCACAGGCCGAGGCAGGGGTAGAACTATTTACCCTGAGCATTTTCAAACATGTCTCAATTATGGTACACCCACAAGGCCCTACTGACAATCCACAAAGAACTTGAAGGTTCAGCCCATGGTGGTTACAAACTTAAATTACAGGAAACAGCCTGAGGCAGGACACAGTGGATTATTTTAACCTTAATGGACATTCAGTCCAATCGGCATCCATCCTTTGGTGGCCTGTAATAAAGTGATTAAGGGTAAGGCGATGCCTTGTAGCAATAAGGAGAGGTGGAGTAAAGTCAACTATACAATCATACCTGAGACACAAATCGCCCAGTTACAACATGTAGTTTGGAACAGTGGGCATCCCGATATCCTCTGATGCTTGGAAAACTCTCAATCACAACAAAACTATCTCACTCTAGACACCATAAGACAAATCTGGATGGCCTCTCAAACCAATTTATACAACTCCAGGAACAAGTCCGGCAAGCTGCTCTCTGTGGAGTGCTTTCAAAAGCTCCATGCTTCCCTCAAAGCATTTGTATAGGCAGGTTCACAACTTTGGGCCAGATGTAGCAACCGTTTTGCATGAAGCAAACTGCGAAATTCGCAGTTTGCGCCATGCAAAACGGATATCGGGATGCACATTCCCATTTTGGGAGTCGGCACCGACTCGCAAAATTGGAATGCGACTCGCAAATAGGAAGGGGTGTCCCCTTCCTATTTGCGATTCGCTCCGCTATGTAGAATTGCTTTGTGACCGCGAACGCGGTCGCAAAGCAATTCGCAGTTATCACCCATGTCAAGTGTGTGCTAACTCATTCGCAAAAGGGAAGGGGTCTCCATGGACCCTTTCCCCTTTGTGAATGTCGCCAAACTATTTTTTCAGAGCAGGCAATGGTCCAATGGACCACTGCCTACTCTGAAAAAATGAAACCAAATGTTTCATTTTTTCTTTTGTATTGCAACTCGTTTTCCTTTAAGGAAAACGGGCTGCAATACAAAAAAAAACTGCTTTATTAAAAAAGCAGTCACAGACATGGAGGTCTGCTGCCTCCAGCAGGCCACCATCCCAGTGAGTGCAGGGAATCGCAAGGGGGTCGCAAATTGCGACCCACCTCATGAATATTAATGAGGTGGGTCTTTGCGACGCCCTTGCGCTTCGCAGATGGTGTCATGGACACCATTCTGCATATGATTTCCGAGTCGCAAATTCATATCTACCTACATCTGGCCCTTTGTGTCTCCTTTGTTAAATTCACTCTCTCACCATAAGATGGCAGTCTGGGAGCCCCAGATATTTATTTGTACCATTGAGCATATGACCCCATAGTGGTTAATGACTAGAGTTTTTATAAATAGAGACAACCAGGCCCACAGGTTGGAATCTTATTTGTTACTTGACAAAGTGCCCCCCATTTCCTCTGTAGCTCCAGACTCGAAACTGTCTTGCTAGATTTGACCATGAAATTAGTTAGATGGTATAAAGGGCTCACACATTATTGTCTGGCAACTGGCTAGCCTGTAGGGCCAAAGCTGTAGAATTTTACAAATTCACCTGAATCGGCATATCCAAATTGGGTGACATCTGGGTAGCGCATCACATTAAGGGGCATATTGAAGTTTATTGTGGCAGATACTGTTTAAATGCTGTGAATTAAAGTTTCCTCAGCACAACTATTCTGAGTTTTGTTATTACCTTCACAGGAAACTAAGTACTTAAATAAATACATCAATAGAATGGGGAATAATTGCACACTGAGGCCCAAATTTAAGAAACCTGGTGCTGCATTATATGCAGCGCCACTTTCCTTGCGTCCCTTAGCTCCGCTCTAACGCCACCATGTGTGCGCCATATTTAACATACATACAGTGCACCATGGAACAGGTTAGGGACAATAGTGTCATAAGATTTTATGCTATCATAGTACATTGAAGGATTAGCGCCAACAATTTTGGCTCTAATCCTGCAAAGTACATAGGGGCCTATTAAGAATAACGGGGTGCCCACAATTTTAACACCTGCTCTGTGCAGGCATTAAAAATAGCCACAGAAAATTGCAGGGTGGAATCTCATAGATGGTGCAGGCATAATGTGGCGCAAGGGGTTGCAAAGTGGCGCAATGCATGCATTGCGTCACTTTGTAAATATGGCACGGCAAATTTGGCCTCCTTGAGCCACATTTGCATCATAAAGAATTAGGCTAATGGGGTGCAAGGAGGCACTAAGCCTTCTTAAATCTGGGCCTGAATGTCCTAACTACAACGCTATAGATAAAACACTACATAAAAGTATATTCCTTAGCCCATTAGATAGTCATACCGCTCTTACATCTTGATAGAGTGTACAGTGATCAAAGAAAACTTTGTGACAGTTCTCTCTTTAAGAGTTTCAAACATTCAAAGGCCAATTCCCCCCCGCCCCACCAATGACGACCTTACTCGCAGATAAAGGCTGTGCTGGCAGTGGTATTAATAAGCATGGGCAAAGCTGATAGATCTCACCTATGCAAGAGCTTTTGGCTTTGCCAATGTGTTTTAGCCATGTTGTACACCAGAGTGGCTACTGTTCAGCATGGCTAAAAGTTAATGGTGTAAAGGAGAAGGGTGTGTTGTAAAGTATTATTGATTAGTGTGGCATGGAGTGAGTAGAGTGTCGTAGAGTGGAGAGGTGTAAAAGAGAGTAGAGTGGTGTGAGGTGGAGTAAAGTAATGTGAAGTGGCGTAGATAGGGTTGTATAAAGTGTTGTTAAGTGAAGTACATTGACGTAGAGTGGAGTAGCATGAGTAGAGTAGAGTGACGTAGAGTGGAGAAGAGTATGGTAGATTGAAGTTGCTTTGAGTTTCGTGGAGTGGCACAGAATGGAGTAGTATGTCGCAGAATAGAGTGGAGTAATGTGGCATGGAGTGGAGTAGAGGGAGTAGAATATAATGGAGTAAAGTGTCATGGAGTGTAGTGTCATAGAGTGAAGTGTTGTAGTGCATTGACTTAGAGTGCACTGGTTTAAAGTAGAGTGACGTAGAATAGAATAGAGTGGTGAAGAGCAAAATTGTGAGGGGAGTGGCACAGCATAGCTTGTAGTGGCACAGAGTGCAGTGGTGCACAGCGCTGTGTTGTAGAGTGATTTGGTGCAGAGTAGAGAGGAGTGGTGCTAGGTAGAGTAGAGTGGCTTAAAGTGCACTGGTAAAGAGTGCAGTGATGCAGAGTAGAGTGGTGTAGAGTGTACTGACATCAAGTGCATTAGAGTAGAGTGCAGTACGGTGGCATAGAGTGGAGTGGTGCAGAGTAGAGAGGCTAAAACATAGAGTGGATTTGCAAAGGGGCAGTAGCATTTGAGTACATGGTTTCAGAGTAGAATGAAGTGCCCTAGAGTGGAGTGGTGTTGAGAAGATTAGAGTGGCCTAGAGTGCAGTGGTGCACAGTAGAATGCAGTGGGGCAGTGTACAATGCCATAGAGTGCAGTTGTGCAAGGTAAAGTGGCATAGAGTTCAGTGTCACAGCCTAAGAAAAGAAACTGAAAATAGTTTCCAAACATTACTACACATAAACTGTACGAGGGAGCCACTAATTGCTTCTTCAGCACACCCAAACCAATTGGCCATTGATGGAACATGGAATCTGAGAATAAGATGGCTAATTCTCATTTATCGGGTAATTTCTTCTCAGAGCAGAAAAGACTGACAGTGCTGTCACAGAATTCGATCTTGAAGAATAGGACAAAGATAAGCTCTTTGTAAGGTTCAGAACTAGTAGGTGCCCTGTAATATTCTTTCCTTGTATGACAAGTGATATTTTACTACTGATGATACATGGTAAGTCACATTTTGTCGACACCCTTTGCTTACATTCTTGTGCTCTTTATCCTTGCTAAGAAAGAAACCTTGATCAATAGAATGATTGCAGTATTATAAAAGTAACCATGACAATATACAGTGTAGATATTGTTTCACAAACACTTTGACAGGGATATCTTATAAAACAATGTCACAGAAAATCTGCAACCCAAAGATAGCATCATCGAACAAAGCAATATTTTGAAATGCCAATCCTGCGCAGGACCTGCTTTTACGCTGACAGCAGATGTTGTGGCCTCACAAGTGGACACTAATACATTATTGACAGCTGGAGTGGTGACATTTACACAGTAATTTGGAAATTAGTGAAGTATACGATTATTGCAGGCTTAAATTTATTATAGGAAAGTTAGTCAGGCATGTTTATGATTTCCTTTCACGTCTTTGAACTTTCAATAGAGAAGAGAAGTGTCAGTGGTGTTCAAGGCATTTCCCATAGTGCTAAGAGAGTGCATATGATAAGGACATTAAACCAGAAATAATTTCTAATTTAGGGAATAAAGGTCATCTCCCTATTACAGATAGACAAAACAATGTTTTGCTCATCAAAAAATAAACCCACATTTTTCTGAAAACTGAGGTAATGGCCATCGAAGATAGTTTATGGGAGGATCCTCCGTCAAAAAAGGTGCTGCAGTATACAGACTCACACTCAGTAGTGCTGACCGTGTGACTTATAACTCAAATAATTTTGGTTATGGAATCAAACATTAACCCGCTTCCTTCGCTCTGCCACAAATAAAAATATTTTACAGCTGAACGAGAGAGGCTTCAACTAGCAGTATAGACACTGACTGGCAGATCTTTTATTTTATGTTTATTGCCAACTTTGTTTTTGTTGTTTTAACAAGCGCACAGTGCAATCACGAGACAGAAACAATGTTAACAAAACATTCAGGGTTAATGTCAGCAAATTACATGGTGCAGGGGTGAAAAATGGGACAATATTACACAAAAAAATCGTAAGGAGAGATCACACTGACAGAACATTCTCATGGTGCCCCTCATCAGAACCAAGTGGATATCTGCCATCCAAAAACAACACTTGAAAGCAATGTGTGTGTCATACTTGAGCAGTATTGCTTATACTATCAAGATAACACAGGGGGGGGGGGCGGGAAGTAACATATGGGAGGCAATCAGGAGAAGCACATGGGCAAGTGCAGCAGGGAGGGGTTCGAGTGACAAAGAGCAGCGCCGGAGGATTTAAGTACAGGAGAATGTCTGCTCAAAAAATATGCATTCTTCTGGAGTTCTCAACACTAAACAGGAGTAAGGAGCCAAGTCTACAAAAAAGTGGAGGGAGGAGGAGGGACGGCCTGGAAACACACACGTACACTTATGGCATATCGGGAGCAAGTACTGATGCAAGGGGGAGGAGGGGAGACAGTCTGCAAAAACACACATATACTCTTTAGGAGTGCTAAAGCACAAGCGCTATGGAAGGAGCAATAGGCAGAGGAAGTAGGAGAGGGAAATAAATAGTACCTATATTACGTTGAATGTAGTGGACGAGCACAGATTAAGATCAATCAATCTGTGCTTGGTCCCTGCCCCACAACAAGCATCAGAAGTGATGTTTCAGCTGCACTGTCCAACTATGACGGCTTTAAAGAAAAATGACGTGAAGCCAACTTTTGGTAAAGCAATGGGCAGGCTCCAAGCCCATTTTGTACACCACAAAGTCTTGCAAGCGAGACGCAGGTGCTAGTGCATGCAATTGCAGGCTCGATCCTAAAAAACTCTTTATGAAAGTAAATCATTTGCATAGAATGGTTGCACTAATGGATTCAGCCATGGAAGTGGAAAAAGGTATTACCTACTTTGCTAACATTACAGGGAGGCTGTTTCCTGCTCCATCTGCTTCAGGACAGATGGGGGTAGGAAGCAAACTTTAGCAACAGCGGAAACAGTTGTGCTTTCTTTATCTTTGTGGTGGCTTTAGGGCTCTGTTCATAGGAGTCAATGAGTGCTCGCTGGAGAGTTAAGACTTCTTTTTTTCTCCAAGGTAGGATGAACAGCAGGCAGAGCTGGGAAGACGTACAGGCGGATCATGCCCTAGGACATTGGGGCCTCCTCCCTGGCCCTTTGGGGCAGCTTTCACTTAAAAACATTTAAACATCTCACTGATAAGTTATGTCTGATTCTCGATCCTAGCAAGAGTCAGGACCTTTGAAAACTGTGTGTGTGCCAGCATGTGGCATATTTTGCAGCTGCAGCTTTGACAGGGCTTACCCAAACACAGCTCTTCTATTTTCATGGAGTAGTGGTGGCGTCCTATCTCCTCCTCCTGAACTGCCGAGGACAAACAACCTAAGGCTTTTTATGTCCATGCCCAGTTTATAGAAATCTGCACGTCACTCAACTGCATGTAGCACTTTCCTTAGCTCCACCCGTTCCTATCTCGTGAGCGGATAGGGTGGAATCAACAACGTTTCTAGCCCACTCCCCACTCTGTGTCTCTGGGTCATGTTCTTGCATACACAGTGCAACTTTAGACAGCTGAAGAGAAATCCATTTAGAATTTAATTTGATCAATGGTTTTGTTGCATTTAGGAAGCAGCGTTCTGCCTGAGAAAACCCAGATAAATTGGAAACTGGGAGCGGCTACATGTATGTGTAGAAAACAGTAAAAAAAAAATTAATCTGTGCTTTCCTTTTCCATTTCCCTATTTAACTGTTGGTTTCTCGCCAGCCTCAACAAGATCGGTTTTAGCTGCTTCATAGTTAAAATTGCATGCTTGTTTTGTTTCCTCTAAATACTATATTTGTTTAGTGTTACAGGGGAAATACTAGGGGGCATTTTATACTCTGCTTGCACCAGATTTGCGTATTTTTTTTAAACTTAAATTCGGTGCAAAACTAACACCGTATTTATACTTTGATGCTAGACCCCGCTAACGTCACAATATCTCAGTGTGCGTCATTTTCTGAATTCGTGAAACCACCTTGCGTTAATGACATGCAAGGTAGGCATTCCCGTCCAAAAAATGACTTAAACGCCCATGCGCCATATTTACCCAACCGTGCAAAAATGCCACACGGCTGTCAGGCGGAGTCGAAAAATGGCGCACATCCCGATTTGCGGCAAAAATTAGCATCTGGGTCAGGGCAGGCATTAAAATGGGACAAACACACCACTACTTAAGAAAACTCACAGAAGCAACATCAGAGCTCCAAAAGGAAGACATAGAAGTGCTATTCATCCAGCATACACAAAGACACAGAGCACAGGACCAACAGCAGCTGCTTCCACCACACCAGCAGGGACCCCAAAGGCAACGCAGAAGGCAGGAGAGGATATTCAGGACCAGGACAACCCTTCAGGGCCTCAGGGAACATGACATCATCCAGAGGTACAGACTAAACTGGCAAGGCATACAGCAGCTGCTGCGCCGCATTGAGCCACAGTTGGCACCTAGCTTGCAGACACCCCACATCATTCCACCAGAGACCAAGCTGCTAGCTGTCCTCCACTTGCTGGCAAGTGGCTTTTTTCAAACCAATGGTGCCCTGGTTGCCAGGATCTCACAGCCCTCATTCTCTGCCTTTCTACGTAAGGCACTGGATGCCATCACCTCCTTCACGCCCGCCACATTAGCTTTCCCAACACACAGCAGAAGCAGCAGGAGACAAAACAGGGTTTGTACCAAATCAATGGCTTCCCACACATGCTTGGTGCCATTGACTGCACACATGTACAGATTGTGCCATCTGCTGCAACCGAGCATCTATACTGCAACAGGAAGCACACACACTCCATCAATGTGCAGGCCATTGTGGATTGATTACCCACATCGTGGCAAAGTATCCTGGGAATGTACATGATTCATTCATCTTCTGCCACTGCACCATCAATCAACACTTCCAGGATGGACGATATGGAAATGGCCTACTTGTTGATAAGTACAGAAACCTAGTTATATACACACAGCACAGCAACCCTGTAGGGCATACAACACATACTCTACTACATGGACACGTGGCCAGGAAGACACAGAGGTTGTGACACTGCTAGTCATGTTTGATATCCTGACCCACTGGGATACACACCTATGGGCAAATGACAGATGTAAATAACAACAGATGTCACTCCAGAGCCACAAGGGACCAATTTAAAACCACACACTGACAATGACATGGCCTTAACTGGCAGTACAACTTGGAAGATGAATCTTAGAATATCACATCAATAACACTCAATCACACACCCTTCCAAGCAATACGTACTGTGTAAGGGGTGTGTAATGTGTTTCGCTGCAGGTCAAACACCATGAGACAAATAGCATGATGATGTTGATGACTCTAATGAAGGTGACATGGAATCATTGAGGCAGTACCAACCTCTCACATCACTCCTGGGGTGACGTTGCCCTCTAGCAATAAGGAAGTGGACTGTGCTAAGAACACATATTGATGTGACAATATTGCAAAGTGCACATTGCTACACATACAGATTGAGACAATTACACATATACACAACAGATGTACAGGCACATGGACCTTCTAACACTTAAACCTTCACCCCCACAACCAAGTTAGCCAGCTTAACTGGACCAGGTTCAGTAGTGTAGGTACACGTTTGCACATGAGCCAACTCGGTGATGGCAAAAGGTTTGCATAGAAAGTGTCATACATGGGAGATTTGTGCAATGTTAATTGTGAACACGTCAGTGCTGCCAACTTATGGAGATGTGTTGTACATTGTCACCTAGCCAAATCAAAGGGCCTCACTGTTGTTTTTCACATGCTAGTACATATGTTGAATTGTATGGGATGTTCAGGCCATATAGTGCAACAGTGTTGCCAACACAGTGGAATCGACTCTGTGTGTGGAAGTATGCATGCATGGGAGCTACACAATGAACTGCAAGTTTACAAATATACCGCTGATATCTGGTCAATCAGCCAAACAATAATTTAGATAAATAAACACCCCCAATGCTGAAAGAACATCCTAGAAGCCTAGGATCCCACACAATAACACAAACACAGATGAGTCACAGACAACACAAGATAACAACTGCCATAAAAAGTGCTAATCAAGGTGCAATCAACATCCAAATATTTACACTCATTTTCTCTTTCAGCTGCTCAGGGTAATGGGATCCAGCCATGGATCATGACCCCATTTGCCAATCCAAGCACAGCATCAGAGCGTTCCTATAATGAGGCACATCGAAGGACGCGTACCATAGTAGAGAGGACTTTTGGCATCCTGAAGTCAAGATTCAGGTGCATAGACATCACGGGAGGCAGCTTCTTATATTCACCCGAAAAGGTCTGCAAGATCATTTTGACCTGTGCCATCCTGCACAACATTTGTGTAAGGAGGAACATTCCTCTTTATAAACCAGACCCACAAATGCCTGGAGAGGAGGAAGAGGAGGATGCTGTTCGTGAACATGAGGGGGACCATCCAAACACTGCAGCAGGATTGCGTCAGAGACAACACTTTGTACAAAACTTCTTACTCTAGTCACCATCACCAATTTTCTTACCGTATGTCATTAAACACCTCACTTCATCACTCAATTATGCTCTGGGTAATTATTAATGCATCACATGATCCCTAGGAATCATAATCAGAGTTTAGCCTCATGGAGCATAGCAGAAATACAGATTAGGATACTGAAAAAGCCACATCACATTTGATGGGCATGAATGTACACCCAACATCACACACAGTGGAAATGACATATTTCCTGTCTAATTCACATGTGAAGGCCAATATCAGAGGACCATAGCTGTGAAACACATCCATGTTGCCAACATGCAGCACATGACACACAAGTAAGACACCATCAATCATAAGGTAAAAAAGTGTTTCATACATGAGGCAGTGGATTTGCAATTGCATTGGTAACAGGAATGTCTGACCAGACCCTTGACAGCAGTAAGTGTGACATCAGCTATCTTTGCGAGGAGCATGTGTGACAAGCAGTCCAACTATGCTGAAAATGGATAGCACGAGTGCCCCAGGTATAACAAGCATTGCTCACAAGACATGCCCTGCGCAGTCCATCCCAGGTAATAAGTCCTGCCACTGCCATGTTTTAAGTCTCTGCCTACCCTCTCTAGGGGGCCCTGTAAATGGACTATCTGTACTCTGATAACCTTCATCTACACACACCCAGACTCCCATTCTGACTCCTGTGTGCTCCCCTCTTCAGTATGGCATACCATAGTCATAGTTCATCAGTCTGCATGGACTTCAGGTCCGATAATGCACTGCCTGGTAGTGGGTAGGACCTGTAATCAGCTGTCCATTGCTTTCCATGTGAAAGGTACTGTTGGCCCTTTGAACTTGATTCTCAACTCCAGGACTTGTGAGAGACTGAAGCTGCACACACCTGTGAGCACTTCCATGCAGACCAGCCATTTGAACCTGCACTGCCATTGCTGCTGCCTGGAACTGCTTAGAAGCTGCTATTTTCTGAGTATCCTTGTTGTGCATTGCTGTATAAATCACTTTTGTAACAGAGCACTTGGGGGATTGTGTAACGTTGCAGCCCACAGCACAAATACAGTTTTGAGTTCCCACAGTGTTGTTCCAGCTTTTCCCAGTCAGAGTCTGCTCACTGTGTATTTGCCTTGTTCATGTTTGTTCCTGACAGAGGCTGCATCCTGTTAGCCTGACTGGTTTCTGTCTTTCTGTTAACCATAGAGGTTCTCTGTGGCTACGTTTGTCTCATAGTTGCTGTCCATGCCCTCTCTTTCCTCCTGGGGTATTGTGTCTGGCAGGTCTACGATGAATCCTCAAATGTATAGTATAGTTTAATCAGTTTACTTATTGTGTTATGGTCTGGGACATGTATTCAACTTGCCTAATCCAGTCCCCATCCCTTGTCTGGGTTTCATGTATTCATGAGTGCCAAACAGTGACAGTGTACTATGGCTGTACACATGGATTTGGTACGGTTCCTCCAGCACAACAAGCATGGTTTGATGATGTGTATGAAAGGATAAAACATGTTTGTGCCCTGACGGTCCACACACAGATTCAAATTGGCTGCAACCTATTGATGGAGCTTGTGTGGTGACTAGCTGCGAGATTAATCAGCACAGAAGCACTGATGTTCCCTGTTGCAGTGGGAATTTTAGAGGCCACCCTGTGTACAAATGTTGTGATGAAACCTGCCTGTTTCCCATTACTGATCCATAAAGTTTTGGAGCACACCAAGGTTGCCCTGTTGTCAGCCTTATAAAAGGTCTGCAGTGCCATAGCTGGACTATCCCCATGTGTGTTGTCAATGTATCTTTGGCTTTAGGTCAATTCTGCTTTGAAAGATACTCTGGCAATGCATGGAATGGCTCCACAGACTCATGACTAGACCTGCACATAACTGTGACAACATGGATGCCAATACTGACACAGGGTAGACATGTCCATACACTTGAACTGGACACCTTTGTGCAATGAACCAATGGAAATATGTGAACACATGCAGCATGGTCTGCTGGTCCTACACTGCCATAGGAGAAACATAGGTCATTCATATGACTCAAACTGTGGTGTACCATAAATTTTTTGGATTGGTGTTGGGACTCTGTGTCACAAACACTGTACCTACCTCGCATGTTCAAATACCTGACTCATGGCTAGTATACAAACAAGTGACCAGGAAGTGGTATCCAACATTCCAGTACATGTGATGGCTTAACCTTGTGGCATTGCCATTATCAACCGTCCTCTATCTATCCTTTGTCATGGGAGGTGTTTTGTGTCCAAAGTCAGGGAAGTTCATACAGCATAAGACGCTACGGGTATGACTAACACATATCCTGACTGATGTACCTCAATGAATGTTATCTGATGGTTATCCACATTTACAACACATGCATACAAGCACATTATGCAAAACACGTGACATTCACACAGAGGCACAACAACAATGGAAATAGCCAATTCACAGACATAAACACACAGGCAATGAGTGAATGTATTAAGTTGCGTAGCCTTGCTATCCTCTATTGACGCACCACCTGATCAAACTAGGGAATACCAATTTTTATTTCAAATGTTTGAGTTGCTGTTGCGTCAGTTAAGAGTCCTAATCTGGCACAACAACATGAGGATTATGGTCTGCATTAGTGTGGTCTGCCACATGTGCCCAAACATTGGAACACACACAGTAGGCCTTAACAGCCTATCTCTGTATAGTTACAGCTATCATGTACGTTAAAAATGACATAAATGATACAAACACAGTTAAATACAGATAGTTTGATGCAAACGTGTAAAAAAAGATGCATATGCATCAAAATATGCCGCATATGCGTTGAAAAATGATGCCCACAGCCAGTATACATCCATTGGTCTATAGCAGTATGCGCTGTTTCTGCTGTTGCTGCTGGGCCAGGAGCCCTTTAATCTTTTGGAGTGCGCCCGCTTCGCAGGACGCACTGACTTGTTGTTGCTGCCTGGGGGGCGGAGCAGGAGGCCTTCAAAGACCCGGAAGCGCTACTGCTGCGCGGGACGTGCTGTTTCTGCGATTTGCTGCTGGGGCAGGAGCCCTTTAATCTTTTGGAGCGCGCCCGCTTTGCGGGATGCACTGACTCGTTGTTGCTGCCTGGGGGGCCGAGCAGGAGGCCTTCCAAAACCCGGAAGCGCTCCCGGTGCTCGGGCATCACCCGGGAGAAGCCTGGGCCCGTCCTTTGCCCATCATCGCCAGGAAGAGGCTGGGCTGGGCCCCCCCTCTTTAATTCTTAGTTGGGACAGATCCGGATAATTTTGATTGAATAGGGGACCCTACGAGGAGGGGAGAAGGAAGCCTTAGGTATTCGGGGTTAGTTGACGGCGTATCCCAAACACTATGGTTCTTCCTAGTTTTATCCAGTTCTTGATAGGATACCAAGGTTTAGGAGCATTTCAAGAGCCCTGTACACCAGGCTGAATGTTTTTTTTATATGACACTTGATTTCTGAGTAGTTTGGGAACTGTTGATTGTGACTGTACATTTTAATTCCTAAGCCATCTACCTGGGGCAGTGTGTTGTAGAGGATTGGTAAGCTAATCTAGTTGGTATTCTCCGCCTAGTCTTCCACATTGGAATAAGCCTGATACTATACATAATATGGGGAAAAGAAAGCACTCAACATTGAAGCACCCCACAAATATAAAAGACAGTACATCTATATTGAAATACATTTCAGGGGCGTTGGGAATGATAGATAAACAAATTGCCAATGTTGAAGGAGAATTGTTGACATCTAAAGAACAAACATCCCAATCATTAAAGCATACTGGGATGCCTGATGATACCACTCATAGTGATCACGGGGCTGTGAACATAGAAGCAAGGCACACAAATGGATGCATTCAAGACACCTCAAATTTAATCTATACTCTGGATGACCTTTTCCCTGTAGCTAAACGCCCAAGGAAACCAGTGGTAGGAATGGTAGATAGCCCAAATAAATCGTCAAAGAAAGATTCAACAACCACACTTGGTAGACAGCCATTAAAGAAACTATCTTGAAAGAAAATTTTAAGTAATTCAGCAGACACGACTCGAACTCTCCTCACAAAACTTTATGATCTAGTAAATACTCTGAAATCATCAATTGGGGCCTCATTGGACTCTCTGTCAGAATGTTTAAAAGCAGTGGAGAGCAGTCTCGAGGCAGGCTTAGGAATTATAAAGTCTCTACAACCTGAAAACACATATTGTGTGAAAAAAGTCTCTAGTACACCACTGCTGACTCCAAACTATGAATCTAATATCCAACTTGCTACGCAAAACAGGATAGATGATCCATATTCGAACGCAAAGCCCCTGATAAAATTACATCGACCATCATCAGCATTAAACTCTAATCAATTACACCTGACCTCAAAGCCTTTGACCAAATCACAACCACCTCTACCACCATTTAATGCTAGATTATTAAAGACAGTAAATAATTCTATACCCAGGGCAGGGATAAATCAGCCCCAGTTTAATTTAGGAGGGAGTCAACGCCCCGAAATAAGATCTTCAAGGCCTACACAAATCCCCAGTGACCTTCTACATCTTCCACCGGAGGTAACTCCATATGTAGTGGTCCTGGCTAATGTTCCATCTCTAGATGACCGACAGCGGGAATCATGGTTGGCTTTGAGGAACAAGGCTCTTAATTGGATAGGAACACGTCTGGGTTCGGGAATGATGGGGGTCCTATTTGATTATATAAAAATGGTTAGAAGAGTTAAGTGGATCGGAAGTAGCAAAAAAGCATTGGAAGGAGATTGTGTGGTTCTTTCATTTAGATCCCCAGATTTAGTGGATAGAATTATCTGCAATCTGGGAGCTAGGCAAGCTACTTCTCAGGGAATCTCTCTATTACCCTTGGGCTTTTTGTACCAAAGACCTGTGGGGCATAATTTTAAGAAACCACAATTAGTAAGTAGAATACCTCCAATTAGTCCAGACCCTATCTCTTCTCGTAATAGATTCCAACTTCTTACTACCTTAGAAGGCCTGGATTGACTCAGCATGTATAAGAAAGACCCTTCCCATGAAATGGACCAGGAAGTACATACAGAAGGGCTTTGTACGAATAAGGAAGAGATATTTTATGATGTGGTACTGGAAAGGAATTCAGCAGGAACCCTGTTAAAGCAGAGACATTTCCCCTTAAAAGTAATTCATACAATAGATGGTGGCACCCCCCCTTTAATTATAAATAATGCGTATTGTCAAATCCAACAGAAACCGGAAATAGCCTTACTTTACTGGAACATCGCAGGCCTAACTAATAAGATTAGTAATGAGCTTTGGGTGAACTTTATAGAAGATTTTTCATGCATATGTCTTCAGGAGACCTGGCTATTAAACCCTGCCCATTTAAATGGTTACAAGACATTCCACACACCGGCTGCACAGACCAAACACAGCAGGTCAAAAGGAGGCTTATGTACATATATCTCCAATAAGCCATGGCTGCAGAAGGTAAAGATGCAAACTATGAGATCGCACTATCAAATGATAGAGATTAATTTGGACCAGAAGACTCACTTAGTAATCATTAACTTTTACAATAATGCACCATCAGGAGAAATCCCCAATATCCTAACGGTGATGGGAGAGGATTTAAAGAAAATATGTGCAAGTAATAGACGTGAGACACTCATCATTTGGGGTGGTGATTTTAAAGTTTATCTCTGTAAAGAAATCTCGGAAAAGATATGTGGCTGGGATATTGAAGATATTGGTCCAAGACCTCACTTCTCACATAACATTCAATGAACTTAATGGCTCAAAAATATAACTTGTCTTTTGTAAACAAATTATACTTTGAAGAACCTCAGTTTAAACCCACTTTTAATGGAAGGGGCGCTGATACAGTGATTGATTATGTTTTAATGTCAACCCATTTTGCACATTATCTCATTAAGTATATACTTCATGATATTGCAATAAGTGATAATTTTCCTCAGAGCCTGAAACTCTTACTAACTCCCTCTACATCGGCCAAAGCTGATAGGGTCATACTGGCAAACGACATCGAACTAGTTCCGCGCAATGGATACACACTTAGATGGTCCCAGACAGACCCAAATACCTTAATGAAACAGTTAATATGTGACCATAGTCAAGCCTTTGTAGACTGTCTTACTGAGAACATAGAGCCAGGAAAGTGTTTAAGTGCCTTTTTGCAGATTATGCAAGGCGTAAAAGAAGCTGTTACTGTTAGAACGGGAAAGGTAGGACAGAAAAGCGAAATGGGTTGGTTTGACTATGACTGCTCAAAAGCACATAAGAGACTAAAAAATGCTTTAAGTGCCCCAATAAGATGCCTGATTGAAGTATGTGCGTGTAGACAGGAATATAAGACAGCTATAAAAAAAAAGGAAAGCCACCTTGAAAGGAAATCTGTGGGAAACCTTACACAAAGCTAGCTGCATGAAGGACAATACCCTCTTCTGGAAAACAATAAATTCTCCTGTGCTAGGGGATAGAGATACCCCTAGGATGGAAATTGCAATTTCGGAAGTAGAATGGATTGCCTATTTCTCTATGATATATTCACAGCCCAGTGATGTAAATCCTACAGATTCCTTAAAAGGCCCAGGTTCCCAGGAAGGCCCACGTCTGATTATTACACCTCAGTTTAGCCTTGAGGAGGTTGTGGAAGCCATAAATTCAAGTAAAGCTGGGAAAGCGCCAGGTCCTGATGGTGTTCCATTAGATTTATACAAGACTAACATGCACCTATGGGGCCCCTTGTTGACTCAGACATTGAGGGCCATTTGCATACAAGGACCCCCATCATCGTGGCGAGGTTTCAATATTGTCCCTATATATAAAAAAGGTGATCGCCTCAATCCAGCCTGCTACAGGCCAATCACCCTACTTGATACATCAGCTAAATTAGCAGGGAGAATTATCCTGAATAGACTTCAAACATGGGCAGAAGAAAATGTTATTTATCTGCAGTCCAGTATGGTTTCCGCACAGGGATAGGCACGGTGGAGCAGGGTCTGAATCTAAGCATCATTATTGGAAACTGTACAAGTATTAGAGAGGGTAATCTGTACTTGGCCTTTCAAGATTAATCATCAGCATTTGACTGCGTACTACATGAGAAGCTATGGGACATCTTAAGCAGTATGGGGTAGAACCATCAATAATTCAGTTTATACGGGGCCTGTACACTGGGTGTAGAGCAAGAGTGAGGTACGGGCTAAGAGGGGAATGCACCAGGCCATTCGACATACATAGAGGAGTACGCCAAGGCTGCGTACTCGCTCCATTCCTGTTTTCAATATATATAAATAATTTAGAATGTAAGCTGATAAGCAAATGTAAAGATCTTCCCCAAATAGGTAATCGTGCTGTCCAGGCGCTACTCTATGCAGATGACGCAGTGCTTTTGGCCAGGACACCACTTGCCCTCCAAAAACCTTTAACTGCCTGCATTACTTTTATGACAGACCTGGGACTTACCGTTACCCGTTCTAAAAAAATTATAATGAACTGCGGTAGGAAACATGGTAAGACTTATAATACTACTATCCAGGAGGGGAAGGTGGAAATAGCCCAAACATTCTCATACCTGGGCATAATGTTTGACAAACAGGGTTCCTGGGCACATTGTATAAAAACGAAAAAAGATCAGATTATTAAGACAACGGCGGCTCTGAGGTTTTTTACAAAAAGGCTAGGGGGAATTACCCCGCTGAACATGGTAAAAATCTACAGAGCCAAGTGTATCCCGGCTACCATGTACGGATCAGGTATCTGGGGGTATATTAACTGTGAACTGATCCAGACGGTGGAAAATGATTTCTTCAGACACCTGTTAATGGTACCTAACTGTACATCGTTGTATATTAGTCACATGGAGATAGGGGTCTCATTTGTAGCTGATTTGATAAAGATCCAGCCACTATTATTATGGCATAAAGTCCGGACTTCTGAGCATACTGGATTAAATAAGGCTATTTTATCTGACTGTATGACGTCAACATACTCGTCAAGGGTCCCCTGGTTGAGATACATTATGACCTTTTTTGAAAACATGGGCAGTAAAGAATATTATACAAACCCAGACTCACTGGGGAAAATCACCAGGAAGGAACTGAGGGCCTCGACATTAAAGCATCTAGAAGAATTGCGATGGGAGGTAGAATCAAAAAAGTCCAGCGTTACGTCTAACTAACTAATTTTGTCTGTGAAGGGCATGTAGCCCTACCTGGTAAACGTGGTAAATCAACGGCATCGCTTTGTTCTTACAAGATTGAGGCTAGACACCTTCCATCGCTTGGTAACCTTTCCAACTATGAATGACTGAAGCACTACCTTAAGGGCATGTCCCTGTGATGCAAAGGCATCCCAAACCACGATTCATGAGGTTTTATTTTGCAAATTTTACGCTAAACAGAGAAAGCGCCCTTTAGTGCCCCTTTTAAGATCGATTAATTTGCGTCAGTGCCGTAGCGCGTATGTTAGACTTCAGGTTTTATCTTCTACTGAAATGTGTGGAATTTTAGCAGGTTTTTTATGTTCTGTATTAACTGTAAGAAAGTTCCTGGGGGTATTGATGTAATCTTAACCATTCTATTTAAACACTTGTGATTGGGAATTCCCATGATATGTTTTTTATCTTTGATATTTATTTTTATTATTTAATTCTATTTATTGTGCTATTATATATAGATGTGTTTTTTGATACTTTAATGACTTGCTAAAAGTCAAATAAAGTTTGTACTACTACTACTACTACTATAGTGGTAATTCCAACACTGCACTCAATGAAATTAGTTATCCATGAAAAATATATTGATCTTTGAATGCGGGGTAATTTTTAAGCATATGCGTAAAAAAATATTGACGCAAAGCCCGTAAGCATCATAAACTTTTCACACATCATAATATAAACGCACCGCATTTGAGACAGGAATTTATGTAATAGGATATCCTGTTTACAGAAATGGTACAGTGGGCGTACTTTCACTTTTACTTTCCAGCCCGTGATTCTTCTAGACTGTGTGGCTGTTTTGAGAGTTGTGTCTGTCCAAATTGTGCTTTTGTCTCCTGTGTGCCATTCAAAGTGTCATCTGTTGTTTTTGTAATTGTCTCAGTAAATCAGTGTAAGTGTGTTTTGCCATTTTTGGTGTCTAATTTTTTCTTTGTAATGTTGGGAGTGTGTAGTGGGTATTGTTAGTTGGGATATTGTTGGGCTGTTTGTGGGTTCGTTAAGTTTAATTTTCCTACCTTCTTTCCCTGTATTTTCCTATTTACCCTTCCCTATTATTTGTGTCATGTTGGGAAGGCCACGTCTGGGGAGAATGGGTGAGTAGGAACTGGGGGCTTTCATTTGGTTGGTGTGCCACTTCCTCCCCCTGATGTTAGAGGCTGGTGGCAGAGTGATACAGGGGTATCACACCAAGGCGAGGAGGCTCAGGTGGTCCAGGGTGCTGTTCTATCTGAAGAGACTATTCAACACCCAGCGCAATGACCATCAACTAAAACATAGCTGGGCTGACCTTGTGGCCAGAGAGCCAGACCTGCTGGACCACCTGGGTGTTGTGATTGGTGGCCCTGTTGGTGAGTACAAATCAGACTAATGTGCACATTTAAATGCTCTGTAGTGACAGTAGCAGATTTGTTGACATGCTGCATGAAATGTTTGTGTACATGTGGAATGCAAGTTAAATAAGTGGCCCTGATTTATGCAATATTTGCTATACATTGCGGTCATTTGTTGACGCAAAAGCTGCACAAACTTAAAAAACATAACTTGATCTTGGAAATTAATGCTGCTTTGACATCAATAGATGATGGTAATGTGGCTCAAACATATGTTTTATTCATGGCATGTGAGTGTACCAAGAATGAGATGTATTTCACACGGTAAAGCAAGAAATGAATGTAGTCCTCAATTATTTGGAATACATGTCTGAACTGTATTCATTGCCATACGTACAAAGTTCTTCCTAACCTCTGGTAATATCTTAGGCTGATAATTTGACTTGCTTTGTGCAGCATTTAAATTAATTATGGATGGCAAAGTAATGCACACTGGATAATAACTAAATGTTTGGTGCTACTTTCCAGAGCTGTAGTGTAAAGACATGAAGCAAATGCTACACAATTAAAAAAAAAAGATAATCTGGCCCTATGTGCATTGTTCGTGTGTTTTTTAATTTGCCTTGGGCAAAATTGCTGGTACAGAGCTGATGCATTTGCCATCTCTGTCACTTTATAGCCAAGCAATTTTCATACGTTAATGGGTCATCATGGGATCCCTGAACTTTGTGAATGCATGGTCACAAATTATTTATTTGCATGATGTTGTGCAAGAGACCCCTGACTGCTTCCATCATACATTTAAAGTGACAAAATAGTTTGCTAGTTTACATTTGGTAAACACCTGCTGATCTAGTGCAGCATATGTACAATTGTTAACTCCTCAGTATGAAGGCTATCACTGACATGGGTGTATGCTAAGATCAGCAGACCAGCATTCCTGTGACTGCTGCCATTCCCAAGGTGCATACAAATTGAGACCTACCTCATCAAGATTGCCACAGTAGGACATTTGCTAAACCATGTTTCAATTAGGGGACAGTGTTAGTTCATTGTAGAACTACAGATCACCCAACTTGGCAAATGTAAGATGATGAATGTGGCTAACTGTGATTTACAATACCTGATATAGGTACACAGGGCCCTGAGTAACACATTTCAGGTGCAATGACTACACCTGTGCCCATGCATTCTGTCACGGATGAGTAAATTAGACACTGTCAGCATATATTTGTGTGTTGTTTTGATTTAGATAAACGGACAATCCATGTTTAGCGTAACAATGTCATCAAGTAACACACAAGATCCCTGCCATCATGGTGTCATAGGGGGCATATACGGCTCTGGGTACATTGGCAATGTGGCATATGTAACCTACAGACAACACAGGCCCACATATAATGGACCATAGAAAGCACAATAATTCATGAGCTAAACTCAAACCACATGAGCATCACACACTAACTGATTGTCCCTTGATGCACAAGTCACAATACCTGAGTGACTGGTATTGCAGTGCACCAGGAATGTGGCTTTGCATGTCTCTCATAACAACAAATGAAGAAACGGAGTACCCTCTAGAAAGAATTCTGCACAAATTGGATTAATCATGTTTGTCACCACATGATTGTTAGGGCCAGTGCATGTGTGCATATGTCTGTCTATCACTCACTGGAGTGACAGGGACAATACATGTTTGCAGTGGTATGCCTGTTGGGGCATCTACATGCCTGAGGTGCTGCTCTATCATATAAAATGTTGCACGCAGTGAGTTTTTGTTCCAAGTTTTGTACAGTGAGCAGACATTGAGCACATTTCACCCTTCCATGATTTACAGGTGGACCAGCCCCCTACACAATTGGAGAAGTGGCTCGATTTGCGGACCCAGACAAATCCAGTAAGTGTTGATATGTTAGTTCTGTGTTGTGCTTGCAGCTGTTGTCTGATTGACTCCTGTGTGTTGGACATATTGCAAGGTATCATGTGCTGGCACATGATCTGATATGTGACTTGACTGGAGTTTGACATTTTGTTCCATTTTTGAGTTGGACAATCAGTGGCGGAGAATCATGTTTTGGGAATCTAGTGTTGTGCTGTAGGCATGGGCAGGTGACCAGGATGAGAGTTGTTGCCTCATTTATGCCAATGAACAATTTGGAGGTAGCGATGTTCATGATTTAGTCAGCAAGTTATACCCTGATTCACACAGACCAGTGGTGCCAAAGTACTACCCACAGACCTGAGCCTCCCTATTAACTAATGAACAAGTAGGACTGTATGTTTGACTTCCTGGCAGCATCTAGCTCCACATGTTGTGCTATGTTTATGTGGCACTTGAATAGAATGTCATAGGTGTGCATGCAGGTCAAGCCGAGGTGGGTGATTGCATCTATGCACTTGTTTTAGGAAAGGTGTTAGTGAGATCAAATGATGTTGATAATTGTCCGCAATTAGTAACATAAATGTGGATGTGATTGTCCAATGTTTGAGTCAAACCTAGTTGGCAGCCCTCCTTACCTGTGGTGGACTGACTAAACCCATGGACAGCTGTCCAAAGCTACCTGGCTGTCCTTGATGTTTGAAAGTATGAGTTGCATGTCCATCATCCCCTGACGCACAGGGTTAGGATTATGAACTATGAGTACCTAGGTGTGAGGATCCCAGTGTAGAAGACAGACATGTAATTCCAGCATTCCTTTGTTCCAACCTAGGATACCCCCTCATGATTAGCAACTGCATACCGTCCGGGCAATTCCATTTACAAATCACAGATCTTGTGGGCCTTAATTGTCATCCAGATGGCAGAACAATGATGCACAGATCATTTAAGTAGGTACACACCTTTTTGAGCATTGCTGTGCTGTTAGATAGGAGATGTGTTGGCTGCATTGGCATGTAATTCCTTATGGACAATCTATGATCTGTACTGTGATTTGAACTGTTTAAGCTAATTTTGAGGATGTGTTAGAATATCATCAGTAGATGTATCACACAGTGATGTAGCTAATGTTTGGCTTTCTCTATTTTGACAGCTTCCAACATGGATGCCAATCAGATCCAAGAATTCCAGAGGCGGGCGATGAGTTACCGCCAAATTCTAGATGTGGAGTCTGGGTTCCGCTACATGGTACAGCTTCATTGCCATGAGAGAGCCACAGGGGTCTGGAGGGCATTTGCCCAGAGGGGGCCATCCTTGCCCACTATAGCCACTACCACCAGCACAACGGCTCCAACGACAGTCACACAAAGGATGACAGCCACTGTTGCAGGTCCCTCTAACTCCTCAGCTCCAGGCCCACAGACAGCAGCTCCTGCACTTCTCCCTCCAAGCACGGCACCGACACCAGCTCAACCATCCACTAGTGGCCCACAAACAACCCATGCTGCAGTCACGGACAATGCCGAATTTATGAACATGAGACGTGACATGCAACTGATGTTGCGCAGGATGGACAGGCTGCAGCAGGAGGGGTCCCGCAATAGCAGGAGACTGCGTGGGATAAAGAAGATCCTGCAGAGGGCAAACTTGTGACTTTTTGACCCTCAGCCATGATTCCCTCCCCTCCTTCTTCTTTCCTGATTCTTATATTTAGTGGGTTTAGGGGGCTTAGTGTTAGGTTAGAATAGGCTGTTAGTTTAGTTAGTGTAAGTGGGTTGAGGGTAGAGGGTATTATATTTTAACATGTGTTTTTTTTGTGGGTGGGTGGGGAATGATGTTGGGGTTTATGTGTATAAAAATAAAAAATAAAAAAATATATACATAAAAAAAATATATATATATATATAAATTTGTTTAGGATAAGATAGTATGTGTTTAGGTTAGTACATGTTGTCCTACATGTGTCCCGTCATATAAGGGTGTGGGGGGTTGATGTTTAGTTAAATGTGATAAGTAAGTTTAGATTAGGGTAGTTAGGGCCAGTTGTGGGTAATGTGTAGCTAGGATAGGTTAGGTTAGGTTAGTTAAGGTGTTTTCCCTAGTTTTAGTATCCTTTTTTACTGTTAAATAAATATTTAGGTACTCCTTTACAGTATGTGTCATATGCTTGGGGATCAGGGATTTGGCATGGGTGAACAGTGTAAATTTAGTATTTGCATGTGTGTTCCATCCTGCATCCAAATCCCATTATTGACATGGTTATTCCCAATTTCAAATGAGCTGTCACATTGGCAGCTACACCTAAGCTACTTCTCTATGCATCTGCCATCCATTGCACCCACCACTCAACGTTACTGTGGTTCCCAATGTGTTGTTAAGTTTGGATGTGTGTTTTCAATCTGTCATCGTTTGAGACCAGATTTTGAATCTTGGGCACTGTGGTATGTCTGCCTGCAGCCTGATGTTCATGTGAACCCTGATAAGGTGAGTGATGGTATAATCTTATGTAGTAATGTATACATAACTCACACCTATCATTTCTTACATTGTATTACCAGGTTACATATTTGCCCATACACTCGTACACATCCATTCCTGCTGTATGGTGTGTGTGTAATGAAAGTTTATAGTCAGATGTCACATACATAAAGATTGTCTTGAAGGGAATTTTGACCACATTGATTTTCGGCTTAAACATACCTTGAAGTGGACTTTTTCGGTCCAACACAGCATTACTGTATACTGTTACTTTTCTATTTACTTCAGAAATAAGCCTCAGATGTTCATACAATCCAGACCCCAGTGCATAGTTATCAGCCCACAATCTATCAAGGCAGTTGTATTGACATTCTATGGCCATTGACATGTGACAGACATCACTAATCTCCCTCACGGTTGATGTGTCACATTACACAGAGACAAAGTGCTTGTGTAAGTGCTATTTATTTTAAAGTGCTGTAGTGCAATATTTGCATAGTCAAGGATAATGAGTCCATTAGTGTGACGCCTTCTATTGTGATACTACACAGGTGCAATGGGACATGTCATTGGACATGCTGGGGTGAAGTGTCATGCAGTGCAGAGGAACATGAATTGCCAATGAGGTAGTGAGAGACAATCACAGAGCATAGTGTCAAGGTAAACAGTGGGCTGGAGAACAGTGCATGTGAGCAGCTGTTGCAAGACTGGCATGTTAACAAGCACAGGACCTAGGATATAAGTGCCCATTTGGCATGGACTTGTGTTACCGGGTACTCTCACGGGTGAAGGTGATCTGTTCCACGTCTTCATCTTCTGATGTGTGTGTTGTTTCCTCTGGCCCTCGTGGTGGTGGGTTTGAAGGGGCAACACACACTTCAGTGTTGGAAGACGTGGAGTCAGAAATCGCGGTAGCTGCCAACTGTGGAGCTATTAAGGGCAGTACTGCAGCAAGGAGGAGCTGCTGGTTCTGAAGTATAGGAGCTACATCACTGTGGTAGGCAGCCAGGTCAGCCCTGAGGGGGTCATGATTGCATTCATGCACGAAGTGAAAGGTTTGGTGTGCGAGGTGTTGTGGAAACTCCCTTACTGCAGTGCTGATTTCCTTTACACTTTGTTGAAGTCCTTGCAGGATAGATGTTCACGATTGCATGGCTGCTGCCTGTTCTGCAGATGACAACATGCACAAACGCATCCCCTCAAGGCTGGCTGCCATATTTTGCATCCCCACCCGTACCTACTTGGCCAGCTCCCGCTGTACTCTAACTACAGTCCTCTCAAAGCTGGTGGCAGTGTCCTCAGAGTCCTCAGCTGGGTTGGAGCTGGCAGGTCGTACAATTGGGGTGGTGGGTTGGTCCTCTGTGATGGCTGCTACTTCTGAGCTTCTCCTTGTGACTGAAGGTGGGGTCTGGAGAGTTCCAAGGACATCTTGGAGGGTCTGCTGGTTAATGTTTGTCAGCTCGTCATCCAAGTCATCAGGGAAGTCCAGGACAGGCCTATCCCCAGGAGAGCCATTGTCCTCTGCAATGAGATATTGTGCAATTAGTGTGTCTGTGTTGTGGCATTTGTAATGTGACGTGCCTGATGTTCTATTAGTTGCTCATTGTGATCCTGTTCATTGTTCCTGTCATTAAGATTAGCAGTCTCACAGGCCTATGCCCCACCTGCATGTCACATGTAGTGTGGGCAGTTTGGGGAAATGTCTGCATCACATCCTCTAGGTGTAGGTTCTGCCCAAATTGTATGTTGCTCCCTTCTTGTCCTACTCAACCATCTCTCTACTTCCACCCCCATGCAAAGGTTGTTGGTGTAGTGTTGTGCTGTGCCCCAGGTTTCCCCTGCACAGCCCATGCCCCCGTGTCGTGCCCCTTTGCCCTTTCCACTACCTGAATATCATGGCTGACATGCATTGTGTAGTAGGTATGTCCCCCCGCTTGCAGCTAATAATTAGGCATTTTTGTTCCCCATGCCACTGACCCTGCATTTGTGTTGTATCCAGGTAGTCTGCACTGTCCTGTCCTTGAATCCCAGTGACAATCTCCTATGGGATGACGGCTGCCACCATCTCCTCCATGTGGTCCAGGGCCTCCTGCAGTGCTGGAGTCCCACCTCCAGTCTGCAGTGCTGCCTTCCTGTTCCTTGCCATTTTTTCCTTGGTCCTGTGCTTGCAGTCATGCCAGCGTTTCTTGCACTTGGTGACTGTTCTCCGTACTTCTGCCACACTGTTGATCTTATCGACAATTTGTTGCCAAATTGCCTCTCTCCTACCAATTGGCAATTTGGAGGTGACAAAAAGTTGATGCTGGTGTTCCGTCACCTCTTTCACCAGTATTTCATGCTCCTCTGCACTGAACCATCACTTCCTTTTCTTCTTCTCCCTCTCCTGGGTCTTGTGTGGGTCCTCCTGGCTGGTTCCTGGTCAGTTGTCATCTTCCTGGGGTCTCTCCCGGCTTCTGGGATCCATTTTGGGGCTCCTTCACACATTTTGCTGTGTTTGCGCCGCTTTTTGACGCTATTGCGGTGAAAAATGGCACGTATAAAGTCATTTTCGCCGCGTTAATGAAGTTTTTCTTTACGACGTGGCACATTGGTTTGAGTAAAAAAAAATTCTTCTAACCAGTGGTTTGCGCCGCGGAGCGTCAAAGTATAAATTTGATGCCCGGGTGGCGCAAGGAAATGGTGTTAGTCGACGTTAAACTTTTTGACGCAAAACTGCATCGGGGCAGTTTTGTGTCAAAAAATATAAATATGGCCCTAGGTATTTTACCGTCACATTAAACACATGTAGTTTGCATGAGAAATAAAACAAGCATTAGCAAAGCTATTAAGTGTAGCTTTTTGTTTTTTGGGGGAAATTGTGTGAGTGGGTGAGTCACTGATTGTCAGTCTTGTACTGGATGAGCTGGCTTGAAAGAGCCACAGCGTGGGGAAATTTTGTCTTTTGGTCCATGGCAGGATCAAATCCCCAGCTCACACTGGCACTTTCATGCTGACCTTTCTGGCAGTGCCAGCATGCAAGTCAGTCCATCACTGCTCATTGAAGAGGTTTACTGAGCAAGTGGCTAAATATGACTAACTGGGTATTTGTGTGGGCTGAGTACCAGTAGGAAGCTTATTGTGGATGTGCAAATGTGAGTCTGTAGACAAAGGAAATAATTTGGTGAAGACGAGTGAATTGTTAAATGTGGGTGAATGAGTATGGTATAGTGAGAGTAAACGGATAGGTGAAAGTGTTGTGTAGCCATTTTAGTTACAGCTCCATGCATGTCATTTTAGCACACTAGGCCTGCCACTGTGCACTTTAACCTAGATATATTTGTTTATTATTTTAAAAATAGCCACATTGTGGTCTTGTTTATTTCTCTCTATCTAGCTGTTCTTTGCCTAGGCCAGCACTGTGTTCTTAGACAAGACATTTCTTTCACTCTGTGCTTCTCTCAAGGCAGCAGTAAGATAGGTTGCCGGTAAACGTGGTAACATTTTGTCTCTGGTCTTCATAGAAACATACATATCCTTATGTAGGGACATTTTCTCAGAACATCAGTTGTTTTATTATAAAATCACTTCCCTGTCCCATACACGTTAGAGGGAGATTCCAGACAGATGACCACGACTGTATGCTGATTGCTGAACGCTTCGCTACAGCTGCTTATGCAGACTTCAAGCCTTTGCTCAGGTATGGGGGATGATGTCTTCCCAGGGGAACCTGAAGGGCGGAACTAGAGATTAACATGCTGTGCTCTAATATAGCCTAGGTAGGAATTAGTCTATTGACTCTAGTGACAATATGGTAGCATTATTTCTATTCTTTACTCTCCTTATCACAGTTTTTATCCTGTCAAGCTTTATCGTCCTAGTTATTGCAGTATATGCTTATTGTCTAAGATGCAGTTGCTTCATTGAAACCTTATTGAAACATATACTGCCTCTGTTTGTCCTTGTATATGTGAGACTAATGTAACTGAGAGAAACGGATGAGATCTGAGTGACCATGATTTCCCTGAGGAGTCAATTCTGTCATGCGCTCAGCTGCTGGATCATCCCTGCTCTTGAGTAGAGATGAGGCACTGCTAGTTAGCTGGAGCAAAATCCAGATTGGGGCGACAGGTGTCACCTGTAGTGGGTTAAGACCCAGTCTCCCACACCGCAGGCAATTCTGCCACTCAAATCCAGTAGTCTCATTAGAATAATGAGAGCCCACTGGACAAAAGTAGTTGAGTTTGTGGGCCAAAGGCTTGTAATGTTGATTGATTGAAGGTCCTCTGGACTGTCACAGTCTCTTGCCTGTTAGCCAGATCAGTAGATGCAATAGTTTTACTTTTATTGATCTCTGGAGGATGAAAGGGAAAACGGACCTACTGCCATTGAAACCTGTGACCAAGGGGGAAACAGAGCCAGGTCTGAGTGGATTGGTCATGCTTGCTATGCTTGCTCGAAGAGTTCAAATTTATGCACGGACTTAAGCACCACCAGTATTTGCATTCACCAACAGCCACTGGCTGTGCTGTCCATTTGAGAGTTAGGATCAAGACTCTGAATCAGGAATCTCTTTGATCAATATCCTAAATACAGTAATAATTTTACAAGGCTTAACACTGTGCACATATTATCATCGAATTCATTTTTTGGGTGTAAACCAAACAAACCGCAGAAAACAAATTCATTGATTTTTTTATTTTTAGCCAACCTAAAAGATACTTTTACAAAACAGCAATCAATTACAGTAGGACAGAGGATCACTGCTGTTCCAGGATCAAAGCAATGGGTTCATGTCAAGAACTGAAGCGAACAGCATGTTTAAAACAAAAAATACGAGATAGTCATGGTGCTAGAGCTGTCTTAGTTTCATGTTATTTCCCGGTTACATCAGCAATTATTTAAATCACAGTTCTCTTTTGGGATCAAACACAAAGTTTGAATTAGTTTCTAGCTTTTGATTCGTTCACCTAATACTCTAGGAAAGGCGTGTAATCCTCTTGTCCTAAATTCATAACACATTACATCAGAAAGATGTTATAAAATTCTCTAATGGACTCTGCCCGAACTTTAGAAGAAATCGCAGCAATTTATAATGTTTAAGAATAGTCCCTCTGTTGGTTGCCTGCAGAAAGTTTTACCAACTCATTGTTGAGTTTTATTTTACTTTCTCACTGCAACTTATCTCTGCTGCTCAAGGACTCTCGCTAATTTTTATTTGCGCTAGAAAGTAACACACCGGTGAAACTCTCAATAGGCTTTTCAACACAATCAATCTAAAACTCTAGTTTCAGGAAAGCTGAAAAAAGAGCATATCTTCTTTCCGTTCTTGTGGCTGTGTTGTCTCAGCAAAAGTGCAGCAAGCAATATCGTTTAACTAAACTTTAGACTTTTTAAGAGCGTTACCTGCTTTAAATAAGGCATACATAAGGCAGACAGTGGTGCAATCAATACCTTGTTATTAAAGGAACTTACAAACATAAAAAAGCTGTCAGCAAATCACGCTTCAGCTGCTTAAATTGAAGTTTCTGGAACTTATAGTGGCATACAAGTTTCCTACTAAACTCCCCTTAGAACTCATACCGAAGTAGAATATGTTCCGAAAAGTATTCCACTCGTGGTAGTTAATGTTTTACTTGAGCCCAATTCAGAGATGGGGCATTAAAAAACCACAAAACAATTGGGACCTATATAGTTCTGGGACAGTGGGTGGAAATGGTGAAGGTGCACAAATTTCTCACTCTGCCATTCAGTCCATCAGCCCATCTCAGCTAAAACTACGGTCGATCAACAGGTCAGCCTATTGTAGCAGATCCACTGTTAAATCTGTTTGTCATTTAGGGGGTCATTCTGACCTTGGCGGTCCATGACCGCCATGGCGGAGGGCGGCGGCAGCACCGCCAACAGGCTGGTGGTGCTTACTGGGCGATTCTGACCGCGGCGGTAAAGCCGCGGTCAGAAAAGGGGAGCCGGCGGTTTCCCGCCGGTTTCCCGCCGGTTTCCCGCTGGCCCAGGGTATCCGCCATGGCGGCGCTGCTTGCAGCACCGCCATGGGGATTCCGAGCGCCTTCCCGCTGGCCTGTTTCTGGCGGTGTCCACCACCAGAACCAGGATGGCGGGAACGGGTGCCGTGGGGCCCCTGGGGGCCCCTGCACCGCCCATGCCACTGGCATGGGCAGTGCAGGGGCCCTCTAACAGGGCCCCACAAAGATTTTCACTGTCTGCTTTGCAGACAGTGAAAATCGCGACGGGTGCCACTGCACCCGTCGCACCCCTGCAACTCCGCCGGCTCCATTCCGAGCCGGCTTCATTGTTGAAGGGGCTTTCCCGCTGGGCCGGCCGGCGGTCTTCTGGCGGTCGCCGCCGGCCCCGGGGGAAAGCCAGAATGACCGCCGCGGTCTTTTGACCGCAGAGCGGTCTTTCGGCGGGAACCCCTTGGCGGGTGGCGACCGCCGACCGCCGCCGTCAGAATGACCGCCTTAGTCATCAAACTATACTACGATCTGGCCCAGAGTTTCAGGAAAATGATAAGTGGAAGGTGTGGAACATGTTTCGAAATACCCTGAGCATGTTAAGAGGGATAAATAATTGAGCACTACCAGCATATCGACAAGTCACTATTCCAGGATCAACATCTGGTTGAGAAAAATTCTCCATTCATTCAACATCTATTGTTAAAACTTTGGCAGTTGTTCCACCAGAGATTTCACAACAGAGTGTGACTTAGCCCCTATTGTTAAATTTTAAATTCTTATTGCAGGAGAATGTTTGCACCCCAGCCGCAGTACCCGTGTCTGTCCTCCAAGAAGCCCTGTACTTTAAACTCACATGCATGGGCTGCCCTGGGTTGGGAAGTATAAATGCAAAGTTGCTTGGCTGGTATTTTCAGCCTCTTACCTGGTGATGCCCGTTCCACTTGCTGTGCCAATGCCCTTCCACTTTCTCTGAGGGATAAACAGTGACATCACAATCTTCCAAAAAGATGGGGACATTTTTCCAATTCTTTTCACGGCGTTCCAAATGGGTTGAAAGTATGAAGGATAGGCTACTTCTTGTTCCTTCCCCCATATAAGGAGGCGTTAAGGAACACTTCCACATACCACAAGACGTTAGCAAGTGTTATTTTCCGTTGAGTTCATCATCCCTTGGTCTATTTTAGTCCCAGATTTTTTCCTTTGAGCTTCTTGAATTATCTTAAGGGTTACACATTGTAATCATGTCACCAGCTCCTGCACAGCTCTTCATCCATTCCTCCTTGAAGGCTCATTTTCACTGCCTTTTAGAAGAGTGTTGACTTTGGCCTATTTTCCTGCTTCAGGGGGTCCTTCTAGACAGGACTAGTCACTGGGCACATGCTTTGCATAAGTATCTCTGTGGCTACTGGAAAGTGTTGCCCTTACTTTTGGCATACAAAGACCAGTAGACTGAAGGAGAATTGACGCCCAGCCCTTGACAGAAATCACTTACGTTCTTCAACATAACTGTTTATAATGCTACTTTTCTGTGGCTGCTATTATCCATTAATAACCAAAAGAATGGGAACCCTCATACAAGATCATTCCAGGCCTGCTGAGATCTTTCTCAACAGACCCTCAACCACGTATTCTACCCTCAATGGTGAATGTTACCACTGTGGGGTGATTTTGTGGGTAGCATCACCACGGGGTCTCTATTCGCTTCAGTATCCAAATGAACTGAAGGATATCTCAGTGACAAGTTAAGTGAAAGAATGTGAGTTAAGATTACCTCATATCCTGAATTTCTGTTTATTAGTGTCCATAAAATGATAAGAGTAAGATTAAAAACTGTTGAAATCCTGTACAACTAAATTTAAGGTCGACATGTTTCAGCCTAGCATGGCCACTCAGGGTCCATGGCTTTCTTCAGGACCTATTGTTATTTAGATTATCTGCAACTTTCACATAATCACCTAATGTTGTTATGATTTGTGGGTCAACTAGTGCTGCAACATTGGGAGCACAGAAGGGAATCTGAAATAATCAACAGACAAGGAGGAAAGAATAATCAATATTATTCATTATATTCTCAACCCATATCCCCCTTGCCCTCTCTGTGAAGACTATGGGGGTCATTTCGACCCTGGCGGTCAAAGACCGCCAGGGCCGCGAATGACGGAAGCACTGCCAACAGGCAGACAAGGGATTTTGACCCCCTTCTCGCCAGCCTGTTTCTGGCATTTTTCACCGCCGCCACTGGCATGGGCAGTGCAGGGGCCCCCTAACAGGGCCCCAGCCTGCTTTTCACTGTCTGCCTAGCAGACAGTGAAAAGCGCGACGGGTGCAACTGCACCCGTCGCACACCTGCAACACCGCCGGCTCCATTCGGAGCCGGCTTCAGTGTTGCAGGCCCCCTTCCCGCTGGGCCGGCGGGCGCTACCTTGGGTAGCGCCCGCCGGCCCAGTGGGAAGGTTGGAATGGCACCAGCGGTCTTTTGACCGCGGAGCGGCCAAATGGCGGTTCCCGCCAGGCGGGCGGCAACCGCTGCCCGCCGGGGTCAGAATGACCCCCTATATTTTGAGCAAATTAAAAAAAAACATAACTAAGTTGTAGGTGAAAAAGGGTGTCAATTGTTTATGTACATTTATTGACTTAATCAACTAAAATAGCTTTTCTTAGGAATACGTGGCAGTTACGGTGTCAACGTAGTTAAGTAGAGTCCTCAGATAAAGCAAGCAATCTGATGATAGTCTACAGCAGTCAAAATGGAAAATATAGACAAACTATATACAAAAAAGATATGCAAAAAAGAAGAACTCAAGGTTCAAATACCTCAATGGGAGATCTCTTTGTATCCCACCACAGAAAAAGGTCTATATCTGTAGGAATATACATTTATACACATGGAAGAGTTATGTGTCGAGATAGATGTCTGGACTTAAAAGGAAGCCTTAAAAGGTCCAGATGTAAGGAGAAGACTTACTTTTGGAGAAGCTATCAAAATCTTTCAAAGATTTGTACTGCCGTCCAGATCCAAGTGAGAAGGATGCCAAAGGTGAGTGTGCTTAAATACAGAAAGCTCGAACCAATTAGTAAAAAATGTGAAGCTGGTGTACAGGCACATTTAGCCAAACAAAAGAAAAACAGTAAAATGTTTGCATGACGAAATGTGTCCTGCAGCTCTATTGGGAAATCTCAAACAGTGAAAAATGACATCCCATCTGAGCACTCAGCATTGGAAAAGTGGCCTAGACTTCCTAAAGAAAACTAGCCAGATGTTGTCATTATAGTGTTGAGTGTTCCACATGTCTGCTTTGAAAATAAAAAGCAGTGACAACAGACTCTTAACAAGACTGGTTCTTAAATGTCAACAATGTATTCAACATCATTATTTTCCTAAGCTTAACCAAATGTGTTCAACATTAATATTTCATATTATAAGTGCTGATGCTTTAACATTCTTAAGATTAAAATGATTTTCAAGTCATTGTATATAAAATTTCCGATGTACCAGACTGAAGAACTACTCCCTAATCAGAAAACAAAAGGCTGTGAGCTTGGGCTGCTCTCTGATAAAAGACTCTGGCCCAGGTGATCACCACAAGAATATCGCTGAAATAACTGAACTGGTAAAAACAGCTCTCCAAGGGAGGCTTACAGTATTCCTATGTGGTCCTAGGGAACAGTTATCGTCACCTGACCCGTCTTGGGTATGTGCATCATGGGCCAAATGAAAGCCACTGGATGTTGTCATTGAGGCCTTTGTCAAAGATCCTCAATCGATATACCCACCACTGTTCTTTATGAATGAGAACTTGGTCTACATTGTCCTTTTTTCCATTTAGCATTTCAAGTACAATCCACTCCATCTCAATGTCTGTGCGTTTTGCTGCCAAAAAATTACTGTTCATTTTTATCGTGCAAATCTGACATCTAATATTTCTGTGATGTTCTCCTATGTGTACGTTAATTTTTCTACTCGTCATACCAATGTATCTTAGTTGGCATGAACATTAATCATGTATATTACATGCGTGGAACAATTAGTGTGTTTCCTCAATGTCCATTCCAGATTCTCAGCCAACCTGATAGTTTTGGTGACTTTTGTTAAGTGGCAAATACTGCATGAGCCACATGGATAGTACCAATGATGGGTTGCAAGCCCCAATTAGACAGAACTATTGTTGGTTCCTTATGGTCTGTCCGCTGGCATATGTATACCAAGTGATCCCATAGGTTCTTACTTCGTTTGAAGGCAAATCTTGCATTTGGCCTTTTCAAATTTCCTGATGTTATAATGATCCAGTGTTTATTTATTAACTTTTTTACAAGGTTTGAGGCTGCACAGTATGTGGTAACACAAGTAAGTATGTTTTTATCTGTGTTCCTCAATGATGGTTCTAGGAGACATTCTTGATGCTTGTATCTTGCATGTTTTCAGCACTTGTCCGCAATCTTTATTGGGTAATTTCCCTCATTCAGTTTGGCGGTAGGGTCCTTCGCCTGGATCTTAAAATCTTCCACGTTGCTGCAATTCCGCGGAATCCTTAAGAATTGACTATAATGATATGGTATGAGTGTTCTTTTCTTTTGGTTATTAGTGTTTGGACAAAGGAAATTGAGTGAACCTTAGAGACACCTTCTTTCTTGATCCTTCACTGGTTTATATGGTGCTCTTACCCGTGACAGAATCTGCCACAGTGGAAGAAGGAACATCCAGCATGAAAACTGTAATTTAGGATCTTCAGTGGTTAATCTAGTTCACATAAGCTAGCAGTCATAAAAATGAAGTTGTGAATACCTCCATTGTTCTAGTTTGTTTTCCAGTTTTTCCTCTAATATGGACGGAAGTCTGTGTATCTAGCACTCATGCGCTCCTGCTTCTATGGATTATACATTTACCCCTGTTGCAGCCATACCAGTAATATTGATATGCCCCGGCTTATTCATGCCTGCTTGTGTTTAACACTTTTAAATCTGTGTATAATAAAAGTGAGTAATGATGACTTTATTTACATTTATTCGAATTTCCTCTGCCTATCTGTGCGTTAACATTCGGCTCAATGAATACAATGAATGAGCTGAACATTGGAGGGGTACCACCTAATGTACATTTGAGGTAAATGTTTAAATTTTTGATAACTGCTTCAATCAATACCCTTCTTGCAAAGTAAAGTGGTATACATTTACAACTAAACTGTTAACATTTGGAAAATCATCATTTTTTCAGAGGGTAAAACATTTACCTTTCTCCAAATACAAGATAATACCCCACTCCTGACTGTCGTTGGGGCCTGGAAACTAAACCAATATATGTATGGATGTTCTTGTGAAACTCCTTTCCTCAGATGTTCAACAGGATGGGCTGTTAAAGTGCAATTCACCAAATGTGACAGCGGCCACTTGTTCTCTGTAGGATCAGAAACAGCCCAGTGGTACGATTTTAGTAGGAGTATCACTCTTTTCCTCTGACTCTCAGTGGAGCCTGCCCTTTAATCTAGCATATCAGAGTACGGAAGGAAAAAAAAGTGTAGTAGAAGTCAAGCTGGAATTGAAATGAAGCATGACACTGGATACATTGTAGTTCCAAATGAAATCTCTCACAATTTGGAAATGACATGCTGGTGAAAAAGCGTGGGCTAACCAGTGTAGTACAGTATCAGTTCATTTTCCAGCACGGGCTTGATAACTACATCTTTTAGCTTAGAATATTGCCTTATAAATGTTCTTCTTGGATAAAAGTAAAAAAAACTGTTCTCACTCATCTAGTATCCTAGCCTGAAAAGAAGACTTACCTAAAACAATATTCTGTGAAAACTTCTACAGCCATCACTGTTGCCATTGCCTTCCCATTGCTTCTTCAATTGAGCACTGACTCTTCACTGAATGTCTTGTGGATCTCTCGCATCTGGATTTGGAAATATCACCCTCCTTCCTTCTACCTCCTGTCAACCATTTCCAACTAAAAAAGCCAACACCCTTTTTAACCTGTAAAATAAAATCTAACTAATGTAAGACAGCCTTTCTGACAACTAAATATCCTCCTTGAATGCTCAAGTCTCATCATAAATCTGCTAGATTTACCACCTTTCCCCTGAAACACTGCAAAGGAGGACAGACTGTGCTCTTCTGAGGTCTTTTTTATTGTTGACAACATTTAAATGTTGACGTGCACTCTCGAGGTCTGAACCTGCTCTGCTTCATACTTTCCTTTGCCAGGGACTTGAATTGGTCAACTCACCAACTACTGCTTAAAGCATAGTCTTCATTTCTGCAAAAATATCTGTCTGCTGGTGCATTAGCACGTTAGAAAGAACACATAAATAAATCAATCAAATAAATATATAATGACCTCCCACAACAGTCACCTTTGACCTCTATGGATGACCACATACCACATCCATTTGTCCAGTGAATAGCTTCAAGTTGACCATATCATTTTATATAGGGCATCCATCATATTGATACTGCTCTGTAAGACTTGCTTTTTGGAGCCTCTGGTACCAAAAAGCCTGAGTGCGGAACATAGTAGCCACTGAGTTTTTCACAACAGCAAGATTCAGAAATGCTAGCAGCAGTAGCTGCTTCAAGTATATACCTATTAGATAAATGCTTAAGGCCCTTTTCTCAGAACATCCAAACATCTTTTGATGGAAAGAGTTGGGGTCCACATTTACTTTTCACTAGTACTTCATATACCTTGCTCATGATTTTTTTTGGAATTGTTAATGTAGTATTTGTTTATATTGACTGACATTCTTGGAGCACACTTAGCATGTTTAGTGCAAGGCCTACTTCACAGTGACACACTAGCATCAATAATGTAATAAAAGTGTATCTAATTTTGCTTGCTTCTGCATTTTATTTTTGACAAAGTTCTATTGGAATTGATGTTATTAAATGTATACTCACATGGATGGAACTTTAAGCTGTTTATTCACTAAACTGTATTTATTTTTTGTTGTTTGTACCTGAACCAAATCCTCACCAAATGTCCTTTTCAGTCAGAAAATCAAGTAGGAAACACTCTACTAAAGGGTGAGGCAAGGGTATTGTAATGAGGCTTCTTAGGAATGTTCACTGTGGTTGGTATCTGGAGTCAACTAAAATACATAGGGGGTCATTCCGACCCTGGCGGTCCAAGACCGCCAGGGCCGGGGACCACGGAAGCACCGCCAACAGGCTGGGCGTGCTTCCCAGCCCATTCTGACCACGGCGCTAAAGCCGCGGTCAGAAAAGGGGATCCAGCGGTTTCCCACCGGATTTCCTCTGCATGGGCTGAATCTCCATGGCGGCGCTGTAAGCAGCGCCGCCATGGAGATTCCGACCCCCTTCCCGCCATCCTGTTTCTGGTGGTTTTTACCGCCAGGAACTGAATGGCGGGAATGGGTGTCGTGGGGCCCCTGGGGGCCCCTGCACTGCCCATGCCACTGGCATGGGCAGTGCAGGGGCCCCCAAACAGGGCCCCATAAATATTTTCACTGTCTGCTTAGCAGACAGTGAAAATCGCGACGGGTGCAACTGCACCCGTCGCACCCCTGCAACACCGCCGGCTCCATTCGGAGCCAGCTTCCTTGTTGCAGGGCCTCGCCCGCTGGGCCGGCGGGTGCTCTTTTGGCGGTCGCCCGCCGGCCCAGCGGGAAAGCCAGAATGGCATCCGCGGTCTTCTGACCCCGGAGCGGCCATTTGGCGGTTCCCGCCCGCCAGAGTCAGAATGACCCTCATAATTCTCACTTTTACCATACCATGGCATTTCTCACAGAAATGATTCTAGTGAATGAAATTGCCCCCTTCTCTTTGATATCTCTGAACCAAGCTGTCACCAATAGTGTATATATTGACATCAATGCTGATGATAGGAGATACATTTATTCATACACTTCTCACTAAAATCTAACTACAAAGTTCGTAATTCAATTGCTTAAAACAACCAGTGTGATGAAGTAAGAGTTTAAAAAGTGTGCTATTAGTGAAGGCATAAGATTGTAGTTTAATATGAATGGACATTGTGTTGTGTATCTTTGAAAATTAGTATAAAGGGCATACAGTAGAGACTTTGGGGGTCATTCCGACCCCGGCGGGCGGCGGAAGCCGCCCGCCTGGCGGGAACCGCCAAAAGACCATACCGCGGTCAAATGACCGCGGCGGTCATTCTGACTTTCCCGCTGGGCCGACCAGAAGGCCACCCGCCGGCCCAGCGGGAAAGCCCCTTCAACAAAGAAGCCGGCTCCGAATGGAGCCGGCGGAGTTGAAGGGGTGCGACGGGTGCAGTGGCTTTGCAGACTCTGAAAATCTTTATGGGGCCCTGTTAGGGGGCCCCACGACACCCGTTCCTGCCATCCTGTTCCTGGCGGTAATTACCGCCAGGAACAGGCTGGCAGGAAGGGGGTCGGAATCCCCATGGCGGCGCTGCAAGCAGCGCCACCATGGCGGATTCCCTGGGCCAGGGGTAAACCGGCGGGAAACCGCTGGTTGCCCTTTTCTGACCGCGCCATTACCGCCGCGGTCAGAATGGCCCTGGAAGCACCGCCAGCCTGTTGGCGGTGCTTCCACGGTCCCCGGCCCTGGCGGTCACCCCCTTTGTATATTACTGTTAGGTATGCTAAATATGAGCTCACAACTTCAAAAATGTAAACAATGGTTCATCAATGTCATTTTATATAGGCTTTATCTCTTATCAGCAAACCTCATTCAGGCATACAACTGTTGCAAAGATAGTGTTCCTATTATAAGGTAGAAGGAAAAAAAACATTAATCTTATTAATGGCATCCACTGACATGAGACATTCATAGTGTAGTGCATCAGTATTGTTACCTTCAAACTAATTACATAACAGTTGCCTTGTCTGTTATAAAAAGCACCATAAAACTGCTGAATTTAAATAATTTGTTTTCCACAAATCATAAAACATGCTGGGTCTTTCAGGAAATGTTCAAAATAGGGCCATTCAGACTAATTACATAATTTCATGATAATGCTCTTATAGTAGTTATCTGCCAATTAATGAGAGGTGTGGACCTTATTAGCAGACCCAAATTTGAGAAAGTAAGAGTGCAGCAGAGCCCCAGAATTTCCACTTCACAAGTATACCTCACACAAAATCCTGAAAATGTACCTAAAAAAGAGTGAATCAAGGATCAACAAGGACATTATTATTGTATGCTCCACCAAAACGTTTTAGGTCAAAAAAAAATTTGATGGAGTTGTACTAATGAAGCAAGCAATCAAGATGTATGAGCCCCAGATATAATTAGTACATTCAGTTTAAAGGTAGGTTAGGTTGTGGTTTGGTAAAGAAGACACACCGCAAAAACAAATAGCTTGAATGTAAAATTTCTAAATGCACACATCATCAAATTAAATCTAAATGTGTATGGTTTCGTGAATCTGTACAAAATTTTGGGGTTGCAAAGATACCTTTGATTGAAATTGAATTGCTCATGTTTGCCTTATCCCATAGCATGCTAGCATGAATTAGGTACAAGTCATCACATTCAAAGACCTCCTAAATGGGGGAAGTTGATTATATATGACTTCCCATGTAAAAATTTAAAATAATTGTGGGGAGGGGGCAAACTGAGGAGTATAAAAAAATCATTGTAGCACAAAAAGTTTCCAGGTTTCACAGCTGCTGAATGGAAAAATGTGTTCTACATGTGCCACTTCCGATTGATCAGATTTTACTTCTTAGTCAGTTTAAGGAATGTAAACAATTTTAATGCATACTATATGTTCTTCTGGGTAACCTTTTATGTTTCTGCACAAGCTTCACAATTTTAAAACCATGCACATGTTCTTTTCTTTATAATAAACATTCTGTAATATCCATGTGCTACTTGGCTTGGACCTTGTTTCATTTAGAAAAGAAAGGCTGATGCGGCATGCAAGATAAATATCAGACAGATAGTGTGCTTGTATTTATGATGACTAATAAAACATTACTAGACACTAATAAATATGTGAGAAATCTAATTAATTAAGCATGGCATGTTTTCTTGCCATATCTGTAACACAATTCCCAGGTATATTTTTGACGTGAAGATATGTTTTCTGTCTGCCTTATCTGTTTTAAGAACGTTGGTACTGGAAAAGTGTCACTCACACATTGGCAGCATTAGGTGCAAAAGTACACCCTTGATGGTGCCTTTAATGTGAAGAAAATATTTTTAACTGAAAGATTAGGTAGACTTTCAACATTGTTCTTGTATAGTCTTTTGTGATTAGCTCTTTGATGGCTATTGGATATAGGTTCATGAAGGTTGGAAGATTTACCTTCTGACTTAGTCTCCAAAATGGAAGACAAAAATCCTCAGCAGGGCAAGGCAGCAGGCTGTGGCTGAGAAGTGTTCCACAAGGCTAGATAGCTGCGAAGTGAAGTCCCGGTGAAGCAGTTTATTTTTGAAGGGAAAGCTCCATTTGAGAGAAGTTTAAAATTCACATCAAAGGAAGGTCCCTCACTGTTGAGATACCTGTGATGCCTTTGCCCGGTCAAGATTTTAACATCTTAGTCACCTTTTAAGAGCTGAGGTTCCTCCAGTGAGGAAAAGCTGCAAGCTGCAGAGCTCCACAAGGCTAGGTACACTCTCATGACATCCTGCTGAAATGGATTTGCTGCTGCAGAAAAATTCTGAGTGAAAGCAACCAGAATCTTTGGCACAGTTATAATTAATCTTCAGCATATTGTCTTGGCAGGTTTGTCCTAGTCATCCAGAGGTCTTTGGAGCCTAAAGGTTCTAAGTCCCAGGTTTTTAAGGATATTAGGATAAACTGACTTTGAAACAACAAAGGGCCTGAGGACAGGAACAGTACTTGGGGATCAAGATGCCACCAGCAGGGTCGAAGGCAGGTTCAGTTGGAACTGGTCATCTGGGCTCTTCAGGAAAAGGAGCTCCTAGCAGCTCTTTGTGTTGCTATGACTTTACATGAGGTCAGCCAATCGACCCTTAGAATTCATTACTTCGTCTTGGGTACCAGCATAAGCAAGTCCAGCCTTACATGTCTCCTCACTGATCTCCACAGCAGATGCAGTATTCCTTATATCTTTTACAGGTACAGGACTGTTCTGAGAAGGGTGCCACATTTATGCCTGTCACTAGCTTGTGGGTGGTGGTAACTTCTGGCCCATCCCCTCTCTAACATTTGGGAAGAAAGTTCCTAGGAGTAACCATATCCACTGTTTCAGGAGTACTCGTGCCCCTTACTCCTAACAAATTCCACATAACCCTTCTGTACCCTAATCCAACATACCAGAGCATTTTCTCTCTTCATCAGAGTTCATATGTCCACTCCAGAGGCGTGGCCAAGGAAATGAGCAATCCTTCCTCTGTGATCACTCAAAACAAGTTCTGGGGACAGCTCCTCTGCCTCTGGGATTAATGTCTGGCTGACTAGAGGAACAGAAAATGGGGCAGAAGTGACTGTTAGCTACATCTGCCCATGGAAGTATAGGCTTCTTTGAAATTAATTAAGTTCCAAGGCACAGCCCAGATGGCCCACATCCCAGGAAAACAGAACACCTTCCCACACCCAAGTTCTTTGTCTAAGCCCACAGAGCAAGGTCATTCCTTCTCTAGGTATTGTTGTGCTCTTGAGTGACAGTTAAGCAGGTAAAGGGGCTTTTTAAAAGCATGATTTGCAAACTACTTATTACAAATCTAACTTTACAATGTGAATCTACATAATAATGTATAATATTAATCACGTAAAATAATGCATAATAATAAATATTTTAAATAGTCCAGGAATTAACTTTGCAGCTGTTTTCTAAATGGAGGTAACCTTGTTTAATTTTAATATTACCTCCCAATGATTTCTTATGGAACAGCTAACCCTGTTACAGTGAAAATAGACTGTAATGCTTTTTCACTGCAATGATGTTTAACATTAAACTTTTGCATTCCCTACTTTTAAATTGCATGCACCCTGCCCTATAGGCATTAAGGCTTAATTACAGGAGGCGATTTTAATAAATAAAAGGAGGGTTAGGCTTGTCAAAAGGAATTCTTTTGACAGGTCAAATTTGCGGTTTTACAACTGCATACACTGTCTACAGTGGTAGGCCTGCAGTCATGTTTGTAATCTTACTGTAGTAGGTTGTACATTGAGTGCTACAGTTCACTAGTGACAGCTAATGTAAAGGGCCTAGGTACACTTTGTACCACATATTAGGGTAATAGGAAAGTTAAATATGCCAATTAGGAGTATAGTCAATTTTGACATGTTTTAAGGGTGAGAGCACAAGCACTGAGGCCTGCTTGGTAGGATCCTAGTGCACAGAGCCAAAAACCCACCAAAATCAGTCAAGAATTAGGGTAAACTCCTAAAAAGAAGCATTTTGCTGAACTCTTGTTAGACCATCGTTGTGTATTTCACACTCAAATTAACTAGGCTTTCAGTCTACTCAATGGAGTTTTACAGTGCTGATTTATGTGTATACCTGAATTTGATACATAAAATATTTGGAGAAAAATTCAGTAAAAGTAAACAATGGCTCAAGTGTGAATCAGCAGCATAAAAGTGGCTCACATTGATAAGTGGGTGACCATGGACCAAACACAGTCAAGTTTTGTTTGATGGAAATATTTCCATGAGTGCAAAGCGCTTCATGCAGAGTAATAAAAAACAATTGTGTCACAGGGAGTCAGGTTGTTTGAGAGTCTTCAAGCTACTTTGTCTAAATGTACTGTGATCTGTTCAAATATGCGTCTGCCTTGTTAAGCCCTTTAGATAGTCAAGAAATGATTTACGTTAAGGTTTGGATAAGTCTAAACCACTCAATTACGAGCCAGCAATGCCTGCAGTCTCTGAATCATTCCTATTCTGATGGGAAATGGATTGCTAACTATGAAAGACAGGACAGTGGCAAATGGGAAAGATTACAGAGCTAATTACCACATGGGTGGGAACTTTCACTTTAGAGTCACTAGTAGCAGAGCACCTTTAATTACACTGCACTACACACAGGTTTCCATGTCTAGGTTAGAATTAAAGTTGTATTGTCTCATCGTTCCTGCTTAGCTGGTCCAGCCAGACTGTTTTCTCGAACCTATATTTTTTATCCTTCCCTGTTCTGTTCATGTTAGTTCTTTCTGAGACTACCACTAACTTGTCCTTGTCTGTCTGTTTTTCGTTACGTTGATTTGCTTCTGTAACTTGATATTCTTCCCTGAACCCAACTAAGCGCTTCAAGTCTATTGTGAGTAATACCTCTCAGCTCCCAATATAGTTTGGTATTACTTTCCTATTGTCCTTTCAGCTTTTCTCATACATACTCAGCATTCATGCCATAATCCACCTGAGAATGAGTCAGCATTCATGTCAAGCAGATGCCATTCCATCCCTGGTTTGCCCAATGCTCTCTCATGAAAGCAGCCACTTTTGTGTCTCTTGTCTACCTTCCCTGTTTTCCCCTTAATTCTCTTGTGAAGTAGGCGAGTAGTTGTTCACCACATAATGTGTCAGTAACAGCTAGGATTCTCAGCTGGTCTAGGGCCCTGTTTTAAGAGGGCCTAGCACCTAGCAGTGCTGCCTTAGTGTCATTTTTTTGACACTAAGGTGACCTTTTCCCCATGCCATTTTGTAATGCTTTGTGCTACATTATGCCTTTGCCAGGCATAATGTATACAAATGGGCATTCCCCCGTTAGGGGGGCCCAAAAAATGACATATTTATGTCATTTTTTTTGGCACTTTGAATACCTTCTTGAGCACTGATGGCCTAATTTAGAACTTGGAGGATGGAATACTCTGTGACAAATGTGACGGATATCCTGTCCACGGTAATTTGATCTCTATAGGATATAATAGGATCTTAATATGGCAGACAGGATATCCGTCACATTTGTGACGGAGTATTCCCCTCTGCCAAGTTCTAAATCAGGCCCAGAGGGCCTGAATTAGAGTTTGGCAGACAGGATTACTCCATCAGAAACTTGACAGATATCCTGTCCTCCATATTACGGTTTCTCTAGGAAAAATGGGATCATAATAGGATGGACGGGATATCTGTCACTTTTGTGATGGAGTAACCCCTTCCACCACACTTTAAATCAGGCCCTTAATATAGGACAACGGGAATGTCCTATTGAGAACCGAAAATAATCTGGGGAGATCAAACCTACATGAACTGTTCAAACTGTAATGGATAGCACTGAAATATTTCAATGCATTAATTTTTATAAAATGTGTTAGACATGGGGTCTTTGGTTGGCAGTCAAGTTACCCCCTTTCCAAGCAAGGAAACTCACTCTAGTCAGGATAAAGGAGAATCACCCTCAGTTAACCCCTGCTCACCCCCTTGGTAGCTTGGCACTAGCAGGCAGGCTTAACTTCAGAAGCAAGGTGTAAAGTATTTGTACCAACACACACAGTAGCTCAGTGAAAAAACAACAAAATGACACAACTTGTCGTAACTCATGGCCTGCGCTTTGGAAATGGCCGTTTTTTAAATGACAACTCTAGACCCACCTTCTACAGAGGCCACTATAGCAGCACTCTGGATTACGTTATTTTTGATCTACGAGTTTGGCACTTTATAATCAATGTTGAGGTTGGTTCTCGGTACACTAGCGACCATGCCCCTTTACAAATTGAATATAATGCAACCCTTCTTTCAGGGCTCACTCCACCTTATGTTCTAGATGCTCCCAATGATCGGCTGGAAATATCCAGCAATAGGCGTGTGGTGAGATGGTCTTCGTTTTTTAATTCTAACCTGCTAAATGACAAGCTTTATGACCTAGTCTCTTGCCATCAACTTTTTGATGACTCTATTGTCTTATCTCCCTCAGAAGTTATGTCCTCTCATGCGATTCTTTTTATGGATCTCAAGGAGCTTTTTACTAAACCCCCCTCAACCCAAAACAATTTCTCCTTGCCCATTTGTAAGTGGTTTGATAAGGAGTGTCGGGAGGCTAAGAGCCTTTTGTCCAAAGCTCTAAAGCTAAAGAGCCGGGATGCTATCATACACGCAAGAAGGAACTATGCTTCTACTTGTAAGTCATCTAAACTTAAATACGAAGAAAAATTGTGGGAGCGTCTGCTGGAGGCAGCTAGTGCCTGTGACCTTAAACTTTTTTGGACTCTGGTCTCACGTAGAGACCCCGCCCTTTCACCCACCCCTGAATGTCACATTGATGCAGAATCCTGGCTCTCCCTTTATGGGTCTTGCCCCAATCCGAACAACTCTCCTATTGATTCTTCACTGTGCTTTTCCCCTATGCCATCCTTTACCCTAAAAGAAACTGAGCTGGCAATTCGTGCTCAACGGACAGGGAAGGCGCCTGGCTTAGACAGTGTCCCATCGGACCTGTATAAATCAGATTTATCTGTTTGGACCTGGTACATTAATAGGCTATCGAATACTGTTTTGATAACTCGTTCTTACCCAGATACGTGGAAGGTGGCTACTATCGTCCCTATACATAAAAAAGGAGATAAGAGCTCCCCTGGGAACTACAGACCGATTAGTCTATTAGATAACCTGCAAAAAATATTCTCTTTCCAGTTGTTATCCAGATTAAAACACTAGATAACAAAAAATCAGGTTTTAAGCCATCTCCAGGCTGGTTTGGGGACAAGGTCAGTACCATCGATCAGGTCTTCCGATTTACTACCATCAAGTGGAAGACTGTAGACGCAGACAAAGGCCATTTATTTGTGCCCTTTGTCGATTTGAAATCTGCGTTTGACCTTGTCCCGCGTGCCAAGCTCTGGGAGGTCTTGAGCATCATTGGAGTTCCGGGTTCTTTGATTAATGTTATCCAAGATCTTTACTCTGACAATTATGCCAGAGTGCGCTGGGGTTCGGCTGGTGAGTTGACCCCAGCTTTTTCTACAACGCGAGGTGTGAGGCAGGGGTGCGTTCTCGCGCCCACCCTATTCCTATTGTTTATTAACGCTTGCATCCCATACCTCTTAGATTGCTATGGTGATGCCCCGAATTTGGGTGGCCAGAAGTTCCCCTGTCTACTGTTCGCAGACGACACCCTGTTACTCTCGCGAACTGCCATGGGCCTTTCCAGATTGCTATCTCGATTTGTGGAGTTTTGCAAAGACCATGGGTTGGAAATCAACTCAGCAAAAACAAAGTATATGGTCTTCGGGGACAGTAGGTGCAAAATGAAGAGACCAGTATACCTAGATGGTGCTCCCTTGGAAAGAGTGGGCACCTTTGATTATTTAGGTATCAAACTGGGAGACTCACACCTTTGGCATGCACACCACCAGAAATCTCTATTGTGCTTGAAGCAAAGGGCGGGTGGCATTGTAAGATTCGCTTCTAGATCTCCCAAGTTTGCAATGTCTCCCGCCCTTGAAATATATAAATCCCGATCCCGTGGGGGGGCCTTATATGGTGCTGAACTTTGGGGCCATTGTAACCTGGTGGATTTGGAAAGGGCGGAAAATCAATTTCTGAAATCATTGTTAAAAGTTCCTTCTAGCACTCCATCTCTGCCCCTCCGTATGGATCTAAATCTTTTTTCTATTTTGCAGATTGCTGCTTTAAGGCACTTGCTGTATTGGATCCGGCTCTGGGTAACAGATGCCCTGTCTCCATTTCGTTGTGGGCTTCTCAAACTGGTGGGCAGTAACACTATCAGTAAAACGAAATGGTGTACTTATGTCAAAGATTCCTTATTCCATCTAGGTTTTGGGTCCTATTGGTCAGACCCTTCTTCTATTCCTAAAAATGCTGTGCAGCTATTGAAGGATGCTTTTTGGCACAACGCTCAGATTGTGCAATTTACTAAGATTGTTCCGTTGTCAATGTCTGATCATTATTTATCACTCAGATGCCACTATGAATTTGAGCCTTATATGGATATAGCTTTATCTCCATTTGCACGAGCTCTTTTTGTTAGATTCAGAATAGGGTCCCTCCCCTTGTGTTCCCTAACGTACAATTGGCATTGTTCCACTAATAGTTCCAAGTTCTGCCCTATGGGCTGCCAACGTGAAGAGTCTATTTCACATGTTCTCTTTTATTGTCATGCATATCGCAAACAAAGAGCTTGCTGGATTATCCCGCTCTGCAAATCTATAGGCGCCAGGTCTCATTTGTATGCTGAGAGAATTTTTAAATCTGATCCATCTCCCGAGGTAGTTTTACCAGTGGCAAAATTCCTCGAAACAATCTGGCGCCTCAGACTAGCAACTTTAAAGAATAAGACTGGATAGCTAATTCTAAGATTTATGTATGCACTTTAATTGACCTTTTGATGTCTGATTTTAGTATTTAATTTTTTATATTAAGATACTGTTTTATTGCATTATTGAATACCCATGGGCATAGGGAATAGGGTCCTTGTTGTGTGGTACACTTTAAATTTAGGAGATAGATATTGTGATTATTCTGTTCGAATTTTAACTTTCTATTATCTCTTTTACATGTTTACTGTGCTTATATTTTTAAGTGTTTTACCAATTCCAAAAATTAACAATTTATGATGCTTGTATTGTACTTTTATGGTATGTTTTTACTTACCGAAATAAAGTTAAATGATGATGATGACACAACACAGGTTTAGAAAAATAGATAATATTTATCTAAACAAAATAAGACCAAAATGACAAACATCCAACATACACAATTCAAGTTATGAATTTAAAAAGCAAAAGAGTCCTAAAGCCTTTAGAAAACAGTGAGAACTGGGTAGCATCAAAATAAAGCTACATAGGCGAGTGTGTGTAATCTCTTCTCTCCCACAAGAGAGCGAGGCGTCGATCTGGACTGGCACCTCAGGTCTGGGCAGGCTTTCTGTTGATTTTCCACACCCAGTAATGTTGCGTTTAAATCCTGTTGCACGGTGTCAAGAAACTGCGCTGTGTGGGGGCTTGCGGTCATTAACAGCAGCCACTATGGGTGTTGCACGTCATTTCTCCAGGCACTTTGCATTGATCTCCCAGCCGTGATACAGGTGGAGCATCGATTTTAGCAGGGAGGCCGGCGGCGTGTCATTTTTCAGCCGCAATGCCGGTGGTGCGTCGTGAGTTTCCCTGCACAGTGGTCTTTGCATGGATTTCTGTCCTTTTCCGCCAGGTGCACCTTTCAAGGGCCCACAGACAGGTTAGGGCACTACGTGGCAGGCAGGACTCTCAGTAGAGAGCCCAAGTGCTGGCAAAGAGAAGTATTTGTTGTCCCTGAGACTTTAAGAACAGGAGGCAAGCTCAATTCAAGCCCTTGGAGATTCTTCACCAGTGGGAAGTCACACAAAAGTCAATCTTTGTCCTCTCTCAGGCAGACGCAGCTACTGCAGGCCAACCCAGCAAGGCCCAGTCACAGGCAAGGGGACAGTACTCCTCCTCTAGCTTCTCCAGCTCTTCTCCATGGCAGAGGTTTCTCTTGGTTTCAGAAGAAATCTTATTTCCAGGGGTTTTGGGTGCTCTTCTTATATCCCTTTCTGCCTTTGAAGTAGGGCTACTTCAAAGAAAAGTCCCTTTTCTTTTCAAGATCCTGCCTTGCCCAGACCAGGCCCCAGACATACACCAGGGGTTGGAGACTGCATTGTGTGAAGGTAGGCACAGCCCTTTCAGGTGTAAGTGACCAGCCATCCCCTCATCCCAGAAGGCTATGCAGACTACAACCCAGCTCCCTTTGTGTCACTGTCTAGAGGAGAGGTGCAAACATCTCAACTGTGAAACTGATCCAGATAGGGAATCCACAAACAAGCAGAGCCACGGAATGGTTTAAGCTAGAAAATGTCTACTTTCTAACTGGCATTTTCAAATTTTCAAACACACAATCTGAAATCCAACTTCACTAAAAGATGTATTTTTAAATTGTGAGTTCAGAGACCCCCAAACTCCACATGTCTATCTGCTCCCAAAGAGAATCTATGCTTTAATCATGTTTAAAGGTAGCCCCTATGTTAATCTATGGGAGAGATAGGCCTTGCAACAGTGAAAATCGAACTCAGCAGTATTTCACTGTCAGGACATGTAAAACACATATGTACATGTCCCACCTTTAACATACACTGCACCCTGCCCACGGGGCTACCTAGGGCCTTCCTTAGGGGTGCCTTACATGTATAAAAAGGGAAGGTTTGGGCCCTGCAAGTGGGTACACTTGCCAAGTCGAATTGGCGGTTTCAAACTGCACTCACAGACACTGCAGTGGCAGGTCTGAGCCATGTTTACAGGGCTACTAATGTGGGTGGCACAACAGGGCTGCAAGCCAAATAGTAGTATTTCAATTACAGGCCCTGGGCACCTCTAGTGCACTTTACTAGGGACTTACTGGTAAATCAAGTATGCCAATCATGGATAGCCAATGTACACATACAACTTATACAGGGAACACATTTTAGCACTGGTCAGCAGTGGTTAAAGTGTCCACAGCAAACATAACACCAAATACAGAGTCCAGCACACAGAAACAACCTGGTAAGTAGAGGCAAACAGTTAGGGGAGACCATGCCAATGATGCCAAGTCTAAAAAATTTTATCTACGTATTTGTTTGACATGCTCAAGCAATGGCAGTGTTTCCAATGAGCATTCCTGCCAAATGGCTGTCCCTGTCCCTTCTGTCCTCAATAGTGAATGAGATTGTCCATCTTGATTTGAAATTGAGATTTATTTCAAGCCTTTCTGAGATCACTTATGGCACAGGCTGATCTAATGTAGGCTATTGGTAGCAGTGCTACAACCCTGAAGTGTTCTTGCTTAAATGTGTGGAGTATGGAAAATAAAGCTATTTACCTAGTCAAGATCTGTGTTGATGAGGTCCAGAATGTGGTCATCATTATGAATTCCCTGTTAACTCTGCTGGGAGTTAACAGGTCCAGAACTCATGATTCCTGCCAGAAAATCTCTGAGACTTCACAGAGATTATGAGCTATAGTCCTTGGAATGGTGGATATTATGTGTACACAGGATTATTGAGTTGATTTCTGTATTTTTTCCATTTTCTGGGTGAAATAACAGGCCAAAATCCAAACAAACTTCCCACCTGCATAGAGCATATGGTAAATGTGTGAGGGGCTTGTTTTCTGAACCATGGGATATGTAAATGTGTGGCAGCAGGAGTACACCGAAACTTTGGAGAACTTTTCCTGCACCACCTATTTTGTAGTTTGTGGACAGGTGGTTCCCAAGTGCAGCAGTTGCCTGCACACACTGCACCACTTCACATGGCTCAAGGGCTCAGTGTCTCTTGACCCAGAAGTATCTGGTCCAGAGGTTCTGGACCTAATTTTGCCAGGCCTGGAGGAACTGGTGAATATGTAGCTGCCTAGAGTGGTTTCTGCTCTGAGGATACCACCCTTGGAAGTTTGTTATGAAGGCCTGTATGGTGTGGCTCTATGTAGTAGTGGAGAAAAACATATTCAAGGATGTCTATCTGAAAGAACATTCCTTTGGTCAGTGGGTTTAAATAGACATGTGTTGAACTCTTTCTAAAAAAACACTTTTTTATGTCAGTGGATGAAATGTTATCTTTTTCATGTAAATGGCAGGAATCAGATAAAGTTTGGTATGTTATTTCAGATGTCATTATATAGTGTCTATTTTGCTATTGCTATGGACTTACCAATTGGCCCATGGCTACATATTGTAATGACAGGCTGTTGGGAGAAGATCTGAATTCTATGATCCAGGCTAAACCTTAGGCAGTGCCACAGAAAGCCAGGTACTGTGCAAGTTCTTAAAACTTTTTTTTCTTAAAAAAAACAATAGCTTTCAATCACAGTTCCTTTTCAAAGAAAGCAGCATTGCTATATACCTTCCGACCTCTAAATAACGCTATTGTCACCATGTAACCTAAACTGTGCCCTTTCAACTTGTTAACCACAAAAGCAAACATTCAATTATCTAGAATTATCAACATTGCAGGCTCTTCAGCAGACCTGTGATGTTCAAACATCTTCAGAAGCCTCTTAGTTTCGTACACTGTCATATCAGACAGAGCACTCAATAATCCGTCCCTTTCACTTAGTTAGTTCCTCTTTGACCTGAAAACGGTTACATTAAGCCCACTCTAAGGAAACACGGACTGACCATTCTGGCCTTTCAAATGACAGATGAATAGGCAAAGTGGGCATGGCCTAACAATTTAGGGCCAGATTTGAGAATAGCCCCTTAGCGGCCACCCTAAAGCCAACATGTGTGCACCGTATCTGAGATATGCCGCACCATGGCAGTAGATAGAGAACTAAAGTCAACATTTTTGACACAAGTTTGGCGCTTTGCAGGACTAGCGTCAAAAATGCTGATGATAATCCTGCAAAGCCCATTGAGGCCCAGTATAAACAATAATGTGCCTCCTTTTAACGCCTGCTCCAAGCAGGCGTTGAAAGTGCCAAAATAAATGATGACAAGAAATCTCTTAGAATTCTTTGCACCATCCCCCCCCCCTTAATTGGGGAACATCCCCTTTACATACATTATGCCTGGCCTGCATGCATTGCGTCACTTTGTAAATTTGATGCAGCGATTTTGGCCTCGTTGGGCCACATCTGCATTCAAAATTGAGCTAATGTGGCACAAGGAAACACTAGGGGCTCTTAAATCTTCCCCTTAGTCAGACCTTATATGTATCCTTATCGTTAACCTTAATCCTGATTTTTATATTCTCTCAAAGCTTTTCAGCAGCAGCTCCATGTGAAGTTCCTGCAAGTTTTCACCACATGAGACAAACGCCGGACAAGCAAATCATTGACTCCAGTCACCACAAGGGGATTCTTTGAAGTGTTGGGTGGAAGAAGTCAGTTCTAAGTGAGCAGAAATTCTCTTGTTCAAAAGGTTTGCTTAAATATTACTTTAGGATGATATATTCGATTCTTCCCAGAAAGCTATGCAAAGTAATGAACAGACAGTGTACGGATCTCAGGAAATGCCAGTTAGGGATGAATGGGGATGTGGCATTACTGGATTGGGAATGCAATACTCACAATCTTTAACTCTGTACCCCTATTTATAAACCCATGACCAGGTAAGAACAGTTGTGAAGAAGAAAAAGAAGCAGAATAAATAAGCATCATGGTTGATGAGATCCTGCTTGCAAAACATTTGGGCCAGTGGCACTAGCTGACTGACTCCATCTCAGGGCCCTTACTGTGTGGACTTGCTGCAGATTCTGGAAGAAGATGGTACCCTTGGACCTCTGTGAACTAATCATATGTGTAGTTAACCCAGGAGATGGTACTACAGGCTCCTGCTGAACACACAAACCCCACAGTTTGCTGAAGGCATAGGTGCTCAGGGAGTACAAGTAGGGAGGGCGGTTTCCCAAGCTGACCTTGAAATGCTGCTGTCAGAAAGATCCCATGACAGATGACTAACAGATATGCATGTGAAGGCATGTTCTGATCCGTACAGCATGAGAAAAAAGAGGTCCCAATAGTTTTCCCCTCATTGTTGGAATGTGAAAACAGGTGCACAGAACAGAAAATCGTATGTGAGTTAGCCCAGCTGGGCTGATGTTACCTAAAAAATGCTGACTGGCAATGCACTGCATTTACCACCATGCAGTGGGTGCTTTGGCAATGGGGCATCCATTACAGTTGAGTAACCCCAAGCATTATTATTTATGTCACCTGGGAAGCACTTTATAATGTGTCCTTCCCACCATTGATCCAAGAGTACAACAGCTACAATAACAACAGATTCCCCACCCCCTTTTGAGAGTGGAGTCCTATTATTCTCCATTTGTGGCAGAACTTATTTAACCACAGGCAAAAAAAGCTTCAAACAGCCAGAGAGATTGCTAACTACATAGGTGATCTGAATTGGACTGATCCAATGTGAGGAAGTAGCCTCTTTCTAGCCTTGTTACCCCCACTTTTGGCCTGTTTGTGAGTATATGTCAGGGTGTTTTCACTGTCTCACTGGGATCCTACTAGCCAGGGCCCAGTGCTCATAGTGAAAACCTTATGTTTTCAGTATGTTTGGTATGTGTCACTGGGACCCTGCTAGCCAGGACCCCAGTGCTCATAAGTTTGTGGCCTATATGTATGTGTTCACTGTGTGATGCCTAACTGTCTCACTGAGGCTCTGCTAACCAGAACCTCAGTGGTTATGCTCTCTCTTTACAAATTGTCACTAACAGGCTAGTGACTAATATCACCAATTCACATTGGCATACTGGAACACCCTTATAATTCCCTAGTATATGGTACTGAGGTACCCAGGGTATTAGGTTTCCAGGAGATCCCTATGGGCTGTAGCATTTCTTTTGCCACCCATAGGGAGCTCTGACAATTCTTACACAGGCCTGCCACTGCAGCCTGAGTGAAATAATGCACACATTATTTCACAGCCATTTTACACTGCACTTAAGTAACTTATAGGTCACCTATATGTCTAACCTTCACCTAGTGAAGGTTGGGTGCCAAGTTACTTAGTGTGTGGGCACCCTGGCACTAGCCAAGGTGCCCACACATTGTTCAGGGCAAATTCCCCCGACTTTGTGAGTGCGGGGACATCATTACACGCGTGCACTATACATAGGTCACTACCTATGTATAGCGTCACAATAGTAACTCCGAACATGGCCATGTAACATGTCTAAGATCATGGAATTGTCACCCCAATGCCATCCTGGCATTGGGGAGACAATTCCATGATCCCCCGGGTCTCTAGCACAGACCCGGGTACTGCCAAACTACCTTTCCCGGGGTTTCACTGCAGCTGCTGCTGCTGCCAACCCCTCAGACAGGTTTCTGCCCTCCTGGGGTCCAGCCAGGCTTGGCCCAGGAGGGCAGAACAAAGGACTTCCTCAGAGAGAGGGTGTTACACCCTCTCCCTTTGGAAAAAGGTGTCAGGGCTGGGGAGGAGTAGCCTCCCCCAGCCTCTGGAAATGCGTTGATGGGCACAGATGGTGCCCATCTCTGCATAAGCCAGTCTACACCGGTTCAGGGATCCCCCAGGCCCTGCTCTGGCGCGAAACTGGACAAAGGAAAGGGGAGTGACCACTCCCCTGACCTGCACCTCCCAGGGGAGGTGCCCGGAGCTCCTCCAGTGTGCTCCAGACCTCTGCCATCTTGGAAACAGAGGTGCTGCTGGCACACTGGACTGCTCTGAGTGGCCAGTGCCAGCAGGTGACGTCAGAGTCTCCTCCTGATAGGCTCTTACCTGTGTTACTAGCATATCCTCCTTCCTAAGTAGCCAAACCTCCTTTTTCTGGCTATTTAGGGTCTCTGCCTTGGGGAATTCTTTAGATAACGAATGCAAGAGCTCATCAGAGTTCCTATGCATCTCTCTCTTCACCTTCTGCCAAAGGATCGACCGCTGACTGCTCAGGACGCCTGCAAAACCGCAACAAAGTAGCAAAGACAACTACTGCAACCTTGTATCGCTGATCCTGCCACCTCCTCGACTGTTTTCCTGGTGGTACATGCTGTGGGGGTAGCCTGCCTCCTCTCTGCACTAGGAGCTCTGAAGAAATCTCCTGTGGGTCGACGGAATCTTCCCCCTGCAACCGCAGGCAACAAAAGACTGCATCACCGGTCCTCTGGGTCCCCTCTCAGCCCGACGAGCGTGGTCCCTGGAACTCAGAAACTCTGTCCAAGTGACTCCCACAGTCCAGTGACTCTTCAGTCCAAGTTTGGTGGAGGTAAGTCCTTGCCTCCTCACGCTAGACTGCATTGCTGTGTAACACGTGATTTGCAGCTGCTCCGGCTCCTGTGCACTCTTCCAGGATTTCCTTTGTGCACAGCCAAGCTTGGGTCCCCAACACTCTAACCTGCAGTGCACAACCTCCTGAGTTGTCCTCCGGCGTCGTGGGACTCCCTTTGGTGTCTTTGGGTGAGCTCCAGTTCACTCCTCTTCCAAGTGCCTGTTCCAGTACTTCTGCGGGTGCTGCCTGCTTCTGTGAGGGCTCCCTGACTTGCGGGGCACCCCGTCTGTCTCCTCATCCAAGTGGCGACATCCTGGTCCCTCCTGGGCCACAGCAGCATCCAAAAACCCTAACCGTGATCCTTGCAGCTAGCAAAGCTTGTTTGCGGTCTTTCTGCGTGGGAACACCTCTGAAAGCTTCTTCACGATGTGGGACATCCATCCTCCAAAGGGGAAGTTTCTAGCCCTCTTCGTTCTTGCAGAATCCACAGCTTCTACCATCCGGTGGCAGCTTCTTTGTACCCTCAGCTGGCATTTTCTGGGCATCTGCCCAATCTCGACTTTGTCGTGACTCTTGGACTTGGTCCCCTTGTTCCACAGGTACTCTCGTCCGGAAATCCACTTTGGTTGCATTGCTGGTGTTGGTCTTTCTTGCAGAAATCCCCTATCACGACTTCTGTGCTCTCTGGGGAATATAGGTGCACTTTACACCTACTTTTCAGGGTCTTGGGGTGGGCTATTTTTCTAACCCTCACTGTTTTCCTACAGTCCCAGCGACCCTCTACGAGCTCACATAGGTTTGGGGTCCATACGTTATTCGCATTTCACTTTTGGAGTATATGGTTTGTGTTGCCCCTATACCTATGTGCTCCTATTGCAATATATTGTAATTTTACACTGCTTGCATTACTTCCTTTTGCTATTACTGCATATTTTTGGTATTGTGTACATATATCTTGTGTATATTTGGCATCCTCATACTGAGGGTAGTCACTGAGATACTTTTGGCATATTGTCATAAAAATAAAGTACCTTTATTTTTAGTATATCTGTGTATTGTGTTTTCTTATGATATTGTGCATATGACACCAGTGGTATAGTAGGAACTTTGCATGTCTCCTAGTTCAGCCCAAGCTGCTCTGCTATAGCTACCTTCTATCAGCCTAAGCTGCTAGAAACACCTCTTCTACACTAATAAGAGATAACTGGAACTGGAACAGAGTGTAAGTACCCCTTGGTAACCAATACAAGCCAGGCCAGCCTCCTACATTGGTTGTGCAGTGGTGGGATAAGTACTTGTAACTGCTTACCACTTTGTCATATTGTACTTTTCATAAGAGAAAAATATACAAAACAAGTTCAGTGTATGTACACCTAACCAAAAAGTTTTGCTTTTCTCCTCTTAATCTATTTGCTAAGTGCTGAAAAGTACCTCTAAACTTTCAAAAAGTTTCTAAAAAGTTGAACAAGTTTTTTTTTCTGTGTCCTTAAAAAAGTCCTGAAACTTTTTCTTTCTTTTATCTGTCCCTAAACCCTTTTCTATCATGTCTGGCACAGGTCCTACTCTTGATCTGGTCAGCACAGCTTATGACCACCTTAGCTGGAAAGGTTTGAGGACTCTCTGCATTGATAGAGGTTTAGGGGTAGGGAAGAATCCCTCTAGAGAATTGTTAAATAACATACTCATTGAAAATGATAAGGCCTTAGCTGGCACATCTGTTGAGAAGTTAGGAGATGGTTCACACTCTGACTCTGGGGCACCCCTAGGGAGAGTGTTAGAGGGTATCCTTCCCAACCTGCCCCTTAGCAGGCCACCTAGCATAACTGGTACTAATGTGAGCTCTCATCACAGTAGGGATGTCATTCCTGCAGGCCAGGTTGTTAGAGTGCCAACTGTTAGGGACAATTCACCCTCTGTTCATTCACATCATTCTTCTGTGTCAAAGCATGCCCAACCCACCCACCCTGATGACAGAATGTTAGAAAGGGAGCTCAATAGATTGAGAGTGGAAGAGACCAGGCTGAAGCTTAAACAGCAACAGCTGGCTCTAGACAGGGAATCTTTAGACTTAGAAAAAGAAAGACAGAGGTTGGGGTTTGGACCCCATGGTGGAAGCAGCAGTATTACAGATAGTAATCATGTGAAAGAGCATGATTCTAGGAATATGCATAAGATAGTTCCCCCTTACAAGGAGGGGGATGACATTAACAAGTGGTTTGCTGCACTTGAGAGGGCCTGTGTTGTGCAGGGGGTCCCTCAAAGGCAGTGGACTGCTATCCTATGGCTATCTTTCAGTGGAAAGGGTAGGGATAGGCTCCTTACTGTAAAGGAAAGTGATGCCAATAATTTTACAATTTTGAAGAATGCACTCTTGGATGGATTTGGCTTAACCACTGAACAATACAGGATTAAGTTCAGAGAAACCAGAAAAGAGTCCTCACAAGACTGGGGCCTTTGTTGACTATTCAGTGAAGGCCTTGGAGGGGTGGTTACATGGCAGTAAAGTTTCTGACTATGAAAGCCTGTACAATCTAATCTTGAGAGAGCATATTCTGAATAACTGTGTGTCTGATTTGTTACACCAATATCTAGTGGACTCAGATCTGAACTCTCCCCAAGAATTGGAAAAGAAGGCAGAAAAATGGGTCAGAACATGAGATAACAGAAAAGTTCATACAGGGGTGACAAGGATGGCAAGAAGAAAGATGGTGAGAAATCTCAGGATAAGCATGGGGATAAGGGTAAAATCAAAGATCCTTCTTCAAATCCTAAACACTCTCCAGGGGGTGGGGATAAAACAAATTATTCCTCTTCTTCACAACCTACACAAGTTAAAAAGCCTTGCTGCTTTGTGTGTAAAAATAGAGGCCATAGGCCAGGGGATAAGTCCTGTCCAGGTAAACCCCCTGAGCCTACCACCACTAATACATCAAGCTCTAGTGCCCCTAGCAGTAGTGGTAATAGTGGTGGGACTGCTGGCAACAGTCAAACTAAGGGTGCAGTTGGGTTCACTTATGGGTCCATCATAGAAACTGGGGTAGTCAGTCCCAAGACAGTTTCTGTCACACCTAGTGGCATTGGCCTTGCCACACTGGCTGCATGTCCCCTTACAATGGATAAGTACAGGCAGACAGTTTCAGTAAATGGTGTTGAGGCCCAGGCCTACAGGGACACAAGTGCCAGTATCACTTTGGTGACTGAAAACCTTGAGGCTCCTGAACAACACATCATTGGACAACAGTATAAGATTATTGATGTCCATAACTCCAAAAAGTTTCTTCCCTTAGCTATTGTTCAGCTTAGTTGGGGTGGAGTTACTGGCCCTAAGCAGGTGGTAGTATCACCTAGCTTACCTGTAGACTGTCTCTTAGGTAATGACCTAGAGGCCTCAGGTTGGGCTGATGTAGAGTTTTATACCCATGCAGCCATGCTGGGTATCCCTGAGGAATTGTTCCCTCTCAATTCTACTGAAATGAAAAAGCAAAGGAGAGAAGAAGGACTGAAAATCAGGATCCCTCTCCAACAACACGTAAAAAGGGTATCACAGTATCCCCTAACCACCCTGCCATTCAGGATACCAATCCTGTGGTGGGAGGAATCTCTCCTGGGGTGGCACCTGTTCCAAGGGAATCATCAGCTGGCATAGCTGTACTCCCTGAGGTAGAAGTACCTCTCTGTGGGATAACTAATATTGGTGAGAAAAAGAGCACCATTTTAGTTAACAAGGAGCATCCCTCCAACCCTCCCAGAGAAACTTTAGTGCAGAAACCTTGCACTGCCTCACAACACTTAGGACAGCAACCCTGCCCTAGTGTGGAGCTCATAGGACAGCATCCCTGCCCTGCTCCAAATCAAGAGAAACAGCATCCCTGTTCTCTCTTCCAGCCATATGGACAAAGTTTTTGCCCAGCTATGGCTTTACTGAGACAGCATCCCTGTCTGGCATTCTCATCACTAGAAATAGGTCCAGTGGACAATTCCCACTGTTCTAAACTAAAACTTACTGATAGAAACACTGAAAATATATTTTCACATTGTTGCTTAGCTAAAAAAACTTCAAACAGGGTGGTTTACATCCCCACAGGGAAGTAACCATATAGTGGATGATAAAGGGAGTAACCAGTCTATGGCAGAGCTACTCTCTACTTATTACCACTTAGACAATAAAGTCTCAACTGGCCATGGTTAGCCTTATTGTCCTTCGTTTGGGGGGATTGTGTGAGAAAGTAGCCTCTTTCTAGCCTTGTTACCCCCACTTTTGGCCTGTTTGTGAGTATATGTCAGGGTGTTTTCACTGTCTCACTGGGATCCTACTAGCCAGGGCCCAGTGCTCATAGTGAAAACCTTATGTTTTCAGTATGTTTGGTATGTGTCACTGGGACCCTGCTAGCCAGGACCCCAGTGCTCATGAGTTTGTGGCCTATATGTATGTGTTCCCTGTGTGATGCCTAACTGTCTCACTGAGGCTCTGCTAATCAGAACCTCTGTGGTTATGCTCTCTCTTTACAAATTGTCACTAACAGGCTAGTGACTAATTTCACCAATTCACATTGGCATATTGGAACACCCTTATAATTCCCTAGTATATGGTACTGAGGTACCCAGGGTATTGGGGTTCCAGGAGATCCCTATGGGCTGCAGCATTTCTTTTGCCACCCATAGGGAGCTCTGACAATTCTTACACAGGCCTGCCACTGCAGCCTGAGTGAAATAATGCACACATTATTTCACAGCCATTTTACACTGCACTTAAGTAACTTATGAGTCACCTATATGTCTAACCTTCACCTAGTGAAGGTTGGGTGCCAAGTTACTTAGGGGCATATTTATACTCTGTTTGCGCCAGAATTGTGTCGTTTTTTTTCACGCAAATCCGACGCAAAGCTAACTCCATATTTATACTTTGGCGTTAGACCCGTCTAGTGCCAAAGATCTTGAAGTTTGCGTCATTTTTTAGCGTGGACACCTACCTTGCGTTAATGATATGCAAGGTAGGCGTTCCCGTCTAAAAAATGACTCCAAGGCATGTGCGCCTTATTTAAACTCCCGTGCAAAAATGATGCCCGGGAGTGGGCGGGTCAAAAAAAATGACGTCCAGCCGTTTTTGCGTCATTTTTTAACGCCTGGTCAGGACAGGCGTTAAGGGACCTGTGGGCTCGGAAGGAGCCCAGTGGTGCCCTCCCATGCCCCCAGGGACACCCCCTGCCACCCTTGCCCACCACAGGAGGACGCCCAAGGATGGAGGGACCCATCCCAGGGAACTTAAGGTAAGTTCAGGTAAGTTTTTTTTTTTTTGTGGCATAGTGGGGCCTGATTTGTGCCCCCCTGCATGCCACTATGCCCAATGACCATGCCCAGGGGACATAAGTCCCCTGGGCATGGCCATTGGGCAAGGGGGCATGACTCCTGTCTTTTCTAAGACAGGAGTCATGTCAATGGAGGGTGGGAGTAAAAAGAAATGGCGCAAATCGGGTTGAGGCAGATTTTTTGCCTCAGACCGATTTGCCCCATTTTTTGGCACCCAAGCTCCATTTTCCCCTACGCCGGCGCTGCCTGGTGTGGGTCATTTTTTTTTACGCACACCAGTCAGCTCCGCCGGCTAACGTCATTCCATAAATAAGGCGCCCGCATGACGCTTTGGAATGGCGTTAGCCAACGTTAACATTTTTGACGCAGCTGTGCGTCAAAAAGTATAAATATGGCCCTTAGTGTGTGGGCACCCTGGCACTAGCCAAGGTGCCCCCACATCGTTCAGGGCAAATTCCCCGGACTTTATGAGTGCGGGGACACCATTACACATGTGCACTATACATAGGTCACTACCTATGTATAGCGTCACAATGGTAACTCCGAAGATGGCCATGTAACATGTCTAAGATCATGGAATTGTCACCCCAATGCCATCCTGGCATTGGGGAGACAATTCCATGATCTCCCAGGTCTCCAGCACAGACCCGGGTACTGCCAAACTACCTTTCCCGGGGTTTCACTGCAGCTGCTGCTGCTGCCAACCCCTCAGACAGGTTTCTGCCCTCCTGGGGTCCAGCCAGGCTTGGCCCAGGAGGGCAGAACAAAGGACTTCCTCAGAGAGAGGGTGTTACACCCTCTCCCTTTGGAAAAAGGTGTCAGGGCTGGGGAGGAGTAGCCTCCCCCAGCCTCTGGAAATGCTTTGATTTGGCACAGATGGTGCCCATCTCTGCATAAGCCAGTCTACACCGGTTCAGGGATCCCCCAGCCCTGCTCTGGCGCGAAACTGGACAAAGGAAAGGGGAGTGACCACTCCCCTGACTTGCACCTCCCAGGTGAGGTGCCCAGAGCTCCTCCAGTGTGCTCCAGACCTCTGCCATCTTGGAAACATAGGTGCTGCTGGCACACTGGACAGCTCTGAGTGGCCAGTGCCAGCAGGTGACGTCAGAGACTCCTCCTGATAGGCTCTTACCTGTGTTACTAGCCTATCCTCCTTCCTAAGTAGCCAAACCTCCTTTTTCTGGCTATTTAGGGTCTCTGCTTTGGGGAATTCTTTAGATAACGAATGCAAGAGCTCATCAGAGTTCCTCTGCATCTCTCTCTTCACCTTCTGCCCAAGGATCGACCGCTGACTGCTCAGGACGCCTGCAAAACCGCAACAAAGTAGCAAAGATGACTACTGCAACCTTGTATCGCTGATCCTGCCGCCTTCTCGACTGTTTTCCTGGTGGTGCATGCTGTGGGGGTAGCCTGCCTCCTCTCTGCACTAGGAGCTTTGAAGAAATCTCCCGTGGGTCGACAGAATCTTCCCCCTGCAACCGCAGACAACAAAAGACTGCATCACCGGTCCTCTGGGTCCCCTCTCAGACCGACGAGCGTGGTCCCTGGAACTCAGCAACTCTGTCCAAGTGACTCCCACAGTCCAGTGACTCTTCAGTCCAAGTTTGGTGGAGGTAAGTCCTTGCATCCCCACGCTTGACTGCATTGCTGGGTACCGCGTGATTTGCAGCTGCTCCGGCTCCTGTGCACTCTTCCAGGATTTCCTTTGTGCACAGCCAAGCCTGGGTCCCCAACACTCTAACCTGCAGTGCACCACCTCCTGAGTTGTCCTCCGGCGTCGTGGGAGTCCCTTTTGTGTCTTCGGGTGAGCTCTGGTTCACTCCTCTTCCAAGTGCCTGTTCCGGTACTTCTGCGGGTGCTGCCTGCTTCTGTTGCGGCTCCCTGACTTGCTGGGCATCCCCTCTGTCTCCTCATCCAAGTGGCGACATCCTGATCCCTCCTGGGCCATAGCAGCATCCAAAAACCCTAACCGTGACCCTTGCAGCTAGCCAGGCTTGTTTGCGGTCTTTCTGCGTGGGAACACCTCTGCAAGCTTCTTCACGACGTGGGACATCAATCCTCTAAAGGGGAAGTTTTTAGCCCTCTTTGTTCTTGCAAAATTCACAGCTTCTACCATCTGGTGGCAGCTTCTTTGCACCCTCAGCTGGCATTTCCTGGGCATCTGCCCAATCTCGACTTTGTCGCGACTCTTGGACTTGGTCCCCTTGTTCCACAGGTACTCTCATCCGGAAATCCACTTTGGTTGCATTGCTGGTGCTGGTCTTTCTTGCAGAAATCCCCTATCACGACTTCTGTGCTCTCTGGGGAATATAGGTGCACTTTACACCTACTTTTCAGGGTCTTGGGGTGGGCTATTTTTCTAACCCTCACTGTTTTCTTACAGTCCCAGCGACCCTCTACGAGCTCACATAGGTTTGGGGTCCATACGTTATTCGCATTCCACTTTTGGAGTATATGGTTTGTGTTGCCCCTATACCTATGTGCTCCTATTGCAATACATTTTAATTTTACACTGCTTGCATTACTTCCTTTGGCTATTACTGCATATTTTTCGTATTGTGTACATATATCTTGTGTATATTTGGCATCCTCATACTGAGGGTACTCACTGAGATACTTTTGGCATATTGTCATAAAAATAAATTACCTTTATTTTTAGTATATCTGTGTATTGTGTTTTCTTATGATATTGTGCAGATTACACCAGTGGTATAGTAGGAACTTTGCATGTCTCCTAGTTCAGCTCAAGCTGCTCTGCTATAGCTACCTTCTATCAGCCTAAGCTGCTAGAAACACCTTTTCTACACTAATAAGGGATAACTGGACCTGGTACAGAGTTTAAGTACCCCTTGGTACCCACTACAAGCCAGGCCAGCCTCCTACATTCACGAAAAGTCTGCTTGGCATAAATCAGCTGAGAAACCTGCTTTTTTTCTTAACATCCTATCCCCTTGAAGTCTTTGAGCAAAATATTCTCAGATGATTCAGCTATTGAACTAAGAAAAATATGTAATAGAAGGGCAGGAAATCCAAATGGTGGACTGATAATGAGCTGTGACTAGAAAACATTCTTTGCAATCAGGGAGCTGTGAATTTGATAGAGCATTTGTTCTCTTAGATATGCACTCTACATAACAGGCAGCAATATTGTTTGTATTTAACGTTCCTTGGGGTTGTGGATATTCTCTCACGATATTGCAGAACACAAGAAGAAAAATAGGAGCAGTTGAACAATTTGAAGAAAATGTCTACCTGTCATGTTAGAAAATAATATGTAATCTTAGCTCCTCAAGAGTAAGATCAGAAAGGAATAAAGCAAAAGAAAAGTATGTATTAAAAAGGTAACATCAAGCCATGGGAGGATCCAGGAGATTTTTTTTAGGACATTATCAAAATATTTATTCATATCAGTGGCTAATAAATTCAGATAGACCGAAAGCTTTTCTTTAATTTTTATTAATTCCTAGATTAGTAGGGGAATCTTTGGCTCATATAATGATACCTTTATCGTCTACAGAAGCAATGGATAGATTACCTAATGGAAATTATATAGGAGCACTGGCTTTATAGTTAAAATGTATAAAAAACTAACAGAATAATAACCAGAAGACGTCTGGATGTGTCAAACAAAATATTAATGGGTAGAATGGTCCATGACTTATTTAACATTTGAATAAATGCCAATCGCTTCAATCCATCAATCAACTAGGACAAATACTGAAGATCTGAGTTCTTAACACATATAGGCCCTAATTACAACCCTGGCGGTAAATCCCGCTTTCCGCTGTGCTGAAGACCGCCAACATACCATTGCGGCAGCGGAATCCTGCTACAGGTATTACGACCCACATCTCGGAATCCGCCACAATACAGACACCCACACAAGTCCGCCACACCAAAGGTCAGTGATAAACTGGCGATACCAAAACCTACACCGTCACGCCAACAAGAATACGCCCACACTGTCACGACCCACGAATCAACGCAGCGGTCTTACAACCGCGACAATCCATTGGCGGTACACACCGCCGCGCTCAAAATACACACACACTTACAAAACACAACTACATTGAACAATTCAAAATACACACACCTGATACACATACACCCACAACGCGATAAAACACACACTCACATTACCCACAAACCCTTACAACTAAAATTTTGGAAGAAGCCCAGAGAGAGAGATTAGCAAACACAACACCAGCATCCACAGACACACAACACCATCACCCATACAACATCCACGCACCTCAAACAACACACACCAATACATCCCCCCACACATCACAACAGACAGCATCTCACACATCACCCACACCACATCATGGCACCTCAAAGACACCCCAGGTTTTCTGAGGAGGAGCTCAGGGTCATGGTGGAGGAAATCCTCTAGGTAGATCCCCAGCTTTTTGGATCACAGGTGCAGCATACATCCATTGCGAGGAAGATGTAGCTATGGCGGAGAATCGTCGACAGGGTCAATGCAGTGGGACAGCATCCAAGAACACGGGATGACATCAGGAAGAGGTGGAATGACCTGCGGGGGAAGGCGCGTTCCGTGGTTTCAAGACACCAGATTGCTGTACAGAGGACTGGCGGTGGACCCCTACCTCCTCCCCCACAACTAACAACATGGGAGCAAGTCTTGGCAATACTGCATCCTGAGGGCCTCGCAGGAGTAGCAGTAGGACTGGACTCTGGTAAGTTATAGCTTACTACCATATCCCCGACACCCCACCTGCATGCCATCACATACCCCCACCCTTACCCTCACTCTCATCACTCCATCATCTCACATATGTCCCACTATCACAACCCACATATCTCAATAGCAAGGCCCTGCATGCAACACCTATGCATGGACCACCGTCACCATAGCATTTCCAGTACAGATACCCACACAGACCCCAAACCAACTACCACAAAAGGGCAAACACAATGATGCAAGCACAGGAGAAGAGGGTAACTTACCCAATGCACAAGATGGTACACACAGATACTAAAACTATGCATTTACACCTCAATAAGACCCATACCCAACGTCACCGGAAAGGAGGTTTCAGACATATCCAGTCCCCCCACAGAAGAGGCCCACAGTGATGACAGCAGCTTTGCACGCCTGGATCAAGATGACCAGCCCGGCCCATCAGGGACCTCTGGACAGTCGGTTCCCCTGCCACTGTCACTAGCCACCACAGACCCCTCCCCCTCAGGAAACACCAGCACAGCACCCACCCAGCGGGCCATCCCTCTGTCCCCAGGACACGTCAATCAGCAGTGTGTCCACCACTACTGGGACCCGAGGCAAACCCACCAACCAAAGACAATCAGGGACCTGGGGTCAGTGGCAGTGGGCACACGGTTCAGGGGACAGAGGCACAGGATAACAGGGAAGCTGGGAGGACTGCTGTGCGACAGGTGGAGGACAGGACCAGTAAACCCACTCTCCACGAGGCACTCTCCAACATCATGGGAGCATACCATCATTCCCAGGACACCATGGGCAGGGTACTGGCCAAGTTTTAGGAGACCCAGCCGCTGCACGAGGAACAGTACCTAGGGATCAGGGAGGACTTGAAGTCCATTAACACCACCCTGGTCACCATTGCAGGGGTGCTGGCAGGCCTTGTCAACACCATGAGGGACACAAACGGGCCCTTGACACTAGCCTGGATGATTAACAGCCCTCCACCTCCACCAGCGCTAGTGGACAGGAGGCACCACCAGAGGACCAACAGGCCACCAGCAACCTACCCCCTGCAGAAGGAGAACCACTCCGCATACGGTCCCTGAGATCCATGAACAAGACAGAGAACATTGCCAAGACCCCTGCCCGGAAATAAGACCCTCATGAATGTAACCCTTCTGTTCCACTCTGTCACCCTGTCCACCTTAAACTGCCATTGCTCCCCTTCTTATGCCCCAGTGGACAATGCACCTTTGAGACCAAGAGACTGGACTCTGCCATGGACATTCCTCCACCATCACCCAAGCCCATTTCACACACCCCTCTGGTTATTAGCACAGAAATAAACACCCTTGAATCACCAAACGTGGAAGGGGTGCCTGTTGCACCATGACCCCCTCTGATGTACCGGATCCTGGCGGTGGCATATCCTGAGTTGGATGGGTGCTTAAGGGCATCACAACAGCCACAAGGGGGCGAGTACACTCTCATTCAGCTGACTCTGCAAGCTTGACGAGGTGACTGGGTGGGGGAGGTGGGCTTTGGGTTCCCATAGGCCAGGGCAGACGTGCAAAGGTTGATCCATTGATTTGCAGGCTCATTCCCACTCCAATCCCAAAGGCGGTATTTGCCCTCTACACCTAGTCAGGCTCCCATGGGTTCCAGCTGTGCATGAAATGGGTCTAGACAGAGTCCCCCTTGGGCATGTACTTTTCCCCTGCATTGTTAGTGCATGGCTTAGTGCAGAGGGCTGCTCCCTGTGTGTTGTGTCCGCCAACAGTAGTAGTATTGCAGGCATTGACCTTGTGTCTCCTCTATCTTCCCCACGCCTTTTGTTTTGCCACCCTATCCTTGCATGCATTAACATCATCTGGCGGAGGAGCAGTGGCACCGGAGCAGGAGGGAGCTGCATCCCACATGGTCCTGGAGGGTCCAGTAATGGAGTCAGAAAGCACCAGTGGCATGGAGGGCGAGGGAAGCTTTACGACGGGGACAGGAGCAGACACCAGCAACAGCGACTCCTCCTCTGATGGGAGCTCCCTTGTGGTGGCCGGCACCTCTGTGTCCACCACATCAACAGGTACGGCCGCCACCCTCCCTACCAGCACCGCCCTCCCAGCAGCCCCTCAGCGTGTTTTCCGTGCCCGCTCACCCAGGAGGGTGGGCATCTCCTTCGCCCCAGGCAACTCAGCCCCTGCCCTAGTAAGCCCTGCTGCCCTCAGTGAGGAGGCCATTGAGCTCCTGAGATCCCTCACTGTTGGGCAATCTACCAATTTAAATGCCATCCAGGGTGTTGAGAGGCATTTGCAGTACACAAATGCATACCTGGAGGGCATTCATTCTGGCCAGGCGGCCCAATAGAGAGCATTTCAGGCTCTGACTCAGCACTGATGGAAGCCATTGTCCCTGTGTCCAGCCTCCCCCCTCCAACTACCTCCACCCAGACCCAATCTCCTGTACCTCAGCCTATCCCAAGCACATCATCTGACTAGCATGCACACTCATCAAAACACAAGAGTGGACATGGCAAACATAAGCACCACAAATCCCACCGGCACTCACACAAGCACCATCCCCATGTAGACACACCAGCATCCACGGCCTCCACTGTGTCCCCTTCCTCCACATCCTCCTCCTCCCTCCCTCTCTCGTCTCTACTCACACCTGCATGCACTACATCCTCAGCCACTACCTCTATCACCAGCACGCCCATCACCACACACCGTTCACGTACACTCACCACCCCACTACCATTCACACATCCCCTGTGTCCTCTCCCAGTGTGTCTGTGATCCCTCCTCCCAAACTAAACAAACGCAGGCACACACCCACCCAACAGCCATCCACCTCACAACAGCCTCCGGCCCATGCACCGTCACCTGAACGTACACCTCCTACAACCACTACCTCTTCCTCCTCTCCCAAACCCCCTCATCTTCCCGTCCCATTGTGTCTAAAAAACTTTTCCTGGATAACATTGACCTCTTCCCTACACCTCCCCCCCACCGTCCTTCCCCTAGGGCCAGGCTCTCCAGGTCCCAGCCCATCACTTCAGCCAACAAATCCTCCAGCACAGTGGTCTCAGCAAGTCCGGTCACATTGCGGGCGGCACTCTTCAGGGCTGCCAGTGTGCCACCTAGCGAGGCCAAGGAGCAGGCCATTCTGCCACCTGCCAAGGTGAAGAAGGTGCTCACATGCCAGAGGGAGAAGCAGCACCTACCAGCAAGCAAGGGCTCCTCCAAGCCAAAAGGGGACAGTGGCAAGGCACCAGCAGCGACATTAAAGGTGGGGAAGGGACACAAGCCGAAGAGCAGGTCAGGACAGGGCACGGTGGCTCAGGCTGAGGGACTAGAGTCACCCCTTCTGTCAACCACAACACCAACCTGTACGGCGGTTGACACCGCTACCTGCACCACCACCTGCACCGCCACCTGCACGTCCGCTGCCTCAGCAACAGTCCCCAGCATCATCCCCAGTGGGCAGCCGTCTGAGGCTGCAGGAGACGTCCTGCTGTGTCCCTCAATAGGTGCAGACACTTGCACCACTGCCAGCACCTACACCACAGACACCCTGCTCAACCACCGCCACCAGCCCCACGACGTGCTCAGACACTGCCACCACAGCTGACATGGCAATCATCCCCAGTAGCCAGCCGTCCGAGGCTGCAGGAGATGTCCTGGGCCCTGCCCAGCGTACATGAGGCATGACTCCCAGCACTGTTGGTACCAGCAGGTGGCAGGCGAAGTTGCAGCAGGGTGGAGTGTGTCTCTGCCTCCATGGAGTATCATGCTATCAGTTCCCAGGCAATCTCGTGGCACACACACCCAGGTGAGGGAATGGGACCTGCCACACTGCATGTGAAGCACTCTGGGCACCAAGCCCCCTCCAGAACCAGTGGAGATTCACATCCACTACCTCAGCCCTTCGCAGGATGCAGCACTCTGGGTACAAAGCCCCCTCCAGAACCAGTGGAGACTGTTATCCACTTGTGAGACTGTGGCTTTGTACTCCCCAGGATAAAGCAGTGGGCAAACCACCCGCTGGAGAGACTTAAGAGACTGTGGCTTTGCACTCCCCAGGATAAAGCAGTGGGCAAACCACCCACTGGAGAGACTGGAGAGACTTTGGATTTGCACTCCGCAGGACCAATCAGTGGGCAAGGAGCCCCGTCGTGGAGCAGTGGCATAGTCCGTTCATCTGGCTGAGGTGCCCCCCGAGGTGCCTGTTTATTTTCCATCTGATGCCCCTGCAGTGTTCTCTCCGTTTCGAGTCAGGTATCTTGTGTGGGCTTCGCCCATGCATTTTGGGCCACAGATCCACGTACAATGATTTCGATAATATCCGGACTTGTGTAGTTGGTGTACATATTTGTATATATTGCTATTTGAATTTGACCTATCTGATATTTAATTGATTACACTTGTTACAATCATTTCCTTTTGTCCTTGCGTTCTTCCAGGGGGTGACGGGGTGTATGTGTAATGTTGCTGCATGTATTTGTGTGTATGGTGTTGTGGGTGAGGGTGGGGGTGTTGTGTGTTGCGTGTGTGTCACTCTCCTTTCCCTCCCCCCCTCCCCTGTGTGCTAGGTGCAGTACACACCGTGGTCGTCGCCGGCGTCTTTGCTGCTCCTGATACAAGAGGAGGTAGACCAGCATGGGCAGGACCTGTAGTTAGAGCTCCATGGCGTCCTGGCTCCTCGTTGGGTGTCGAGAGGTGAGTGGTTTCTGTTCCAATTCCTGTTTCCACTGTGCTTTTGATGTCGTTGGTACCACCCCGGAAAAGGTGGCGGATAGGCGCGTTGTAATAAAGTGGGCGGAACCTTGTGTTCCGCCTGTCTGTTGGCAGTTACCGCAGCGGTGTTTGTTTCTACCTCCATGGCGGTCGGAGTGTTAAAGTGGCTGTCTATGTTGGCGGTTTCCGCCATGGTCGTGATTCCATTTTTTTTCCGCCGGCCTATTGGCGGTATTGCCGCTGCTTTAACACTGACCGCTAGGGTCGTAATGAGGACCATAATGTTATTGAACTTTGACTGTTACATCATATCAAAACCGATAGCCAAAAGGCTTAATACATTTTAAATAGTTGTTACATAAGGATCAGAATGATTTTGTGGAAGGCCATCAATTGCATATGAACACTAACTATTTAATTGACATTCAGAAGTAGAATATTTTGTGGTATAGTAATGATGTTTGACACAAAGAAGTTATTTGACCATGTGAGTTGGGATAGCCTTTTTACTATTTCGAAGCCTTTATATTTCTTTGCCAACTCACAAGGCCAATGACCCACATATACAAAAAGGTAAAAGTCAAAATTGCAGTTAATTCAGAGACAAGCAAGTCTTTCAACAATTATACATGGGACTAGGCAGGGGTGCCCTCTAGCCCTGATTTTATTTTCATTTTCCATTGAACCTTTAGCAATAGTACTTTGTGAAGATTAGCAAATGTTCCCACTGTTAGATGTTCATACTCATATTATTTACCAATCACATTATCTTGTTTATAGAGACTAAACATATATGCTAATATTTATTCTTTAACCTATTTAGGCCCTTTGTTATTGTCCAGTCTACGATCTGCCACAAGATCAAATTCTGCTCATAGAAGTGCAATCACATCAGGACTGGTACCACACAACAGACATAGGCGGTCATTCTGACTTTGGAGGGCGGCGGAGGCCGCCCGCCAGCCCAGCGGGAAACCCCCTTCCAGGAGGATGCCGGCTCCGAATGGAGCCGGCGGAGTGGAAGGGGTGCGACGGGTGCAGTTGCACCCGTCGCGAAAATCTTGGTGGGGCCCTGTTAGGGGGCCCCTGCAGTGCCCATGCCATTGGCATGGGCACTGCAGGGGCCCCCAGGGGCCCCACGACACCCGTTACCACCAGCCAGGTTCTGGCGGTCAAAACCGCCAGAACCAGGCTGGCGGTAAGGGGGTCGGAATCCCCATGGCGGCGCTGCCTGCAGCGCCGCCATGGAGGATTCCCTAGGGCAGCGGGAAACCGGCGGGACACCGCCGGTTTCCTGTCAGAATGCCCATGGATGCACCGCCAGCCTGTTGGCGGTGCATCCGCGGTCCCCGGCCCTGGCGGTAGTCAACCGCCAGGGTCGGAATGACCCCCATAATGTAGACATTGGTTAGTTCTATATCAGCTCTTTTTCATAGATCTCTAATATCTTGTCTATGTAGCTTTTATTTCTAACAGGAACAACATGCTTGATAAGTCAGATGATTGTTTTACATGTTTCTATTGACTTTTAAAGTGTTGCAGAATTTTGACAATGTAAGTGTACAAATTTAAGCTACATTCAGCCTTGGTAAGGGCAGCATAATATCCTTTGTTGTGTCTCTCAAGGTAAGTAATGAAAACTGGTACCTATCATCTTATTATTTGACTTACAGTGACTTATTCCACTATATAGGTCTTTTTCTCCCTAGTCAGCTTCCATCATAAAACAGCCGCTGCGATCAACATTGAGAAAAATATCAGCTAAACCCTCCGGAGAGATAGGGGCAACAATAATTTGGCCCTATACCATCCACCCATCAAATAAGCCTGGGAAGCTATTGTCTGATCTCCTACATCTCAAAATTAAGACAATCATTAACAATTTGTTCTTTGATTTGCTAAGAATATTAGACATGTCTACATGCATTTAATAGTGGTGTCTAAGCTTCTGTGTATGTTCCTGTAATATATCAGTTTTTGTGACAATGAGGAATTATTAAGGTTAACTATATCAATTAACCCTACATCTTCTCTGTCCAGCTGTTGGATCAAATATTCTTTGCCAAGTACAGCTACAATGATCCAGTTTCATCTACTGAAATCACAGGGGATCTCCAAAACACTCATCCTTGTGGCTAGAGCTAATGAGTTCACATTGTAAAGATGTAATAATCGTATCCATGGATTAACCCTTCACACCATATAGTGACATACCCTAACATGGTAATAACTTTTGATTTGCACGGAAATAGTTATAAACGTAATGTGTTTTGAAATTGCATCAAAGCTCAAGTGTGATGTACTTCATCTTTTGCAATCTTCTTCTTCCAGGTACTGGGGACATTGAGTTGGGTGATGATGATGAACCACCTACAAGTTAAGAATATCAGGCAATCCCAGTAGAGAATTCAGTCCTCCTCCAAGCAACAGTATCTGTAGCCAACACAGAAGAGGAGTAAGAGGAGAAGGAAGAGGGTAATGGGGATGAGGGGGAAGAGAAGGAATCCTGCACCAAAAATCCTAAATGAGGACATCAGAATTCCTCCTAAATCCCTTCTGAGACTTCTCAGGTCCCAGGAATTAGCGAAGCAACCTTGGAGACTTTGGGCCTCATTTAGATATTGGCAGAAGGGATACCCATCACTGTTATGATGGAGTAACCTATCTACTATATCAAAATCATGCTCAATGTCCGCCTACACAATCCTCTCATCACTGTACTCTGTATGCAATCTCCTATGGACTCCTTCCATGGAGGTGCATCTCTGCTCTTCTCTCAATCATTTGAAGGAGAGAACACCCCATTCATAAATCTCCTCACCATAGACTCCCAAGTGGCATTTGAGACAGCTATGCATACGGATTTGGTGGTGTTGCTCTTGCTGGTTACTGCAACAGTGAATTTTCCCAGCATCAAACTTGGATAATGCCTTGGATAATGTTGCAAAATGTTACCAAGACGTAGCAAAGATGCACCAAGAACAGCTAAGAATTTTAGGGATGAGCGTACATGACACCATGGGTTTGCTCATGAAGATGGTCGGTAAGCAACAAAAAAGCCAATGGCAACCTTCATGGCCAACACATTCAAAAGATTATGCATAGGCACCTGTACCACCTTTACCACCTGGACCATGACCTGTACCATGACCTGCACCATCTGCAATCACTACAGAACCTCCAACACCTAGTACATTGCCACCTCCTCCACCTGCACCACCACCATCGCCTCCAGTGCCACTTGCACAGGCATGTGTACCACCTAGATAATCATCCAGGTCACATTAATAGAGTAGTAGGAGAGAATCTGAATTATAAGATTATTCACGTATTTTATTTCCTATTTCCTTACCTAAATCATGAGCACCTGTTTACACTACAAACCTGTGCCAAACTTTCCTCTGCACTGATGTTTTTTGTTTCATCTCCCACAGATGATATTGATATGTATGTTTCTTCTTTGTACATGTTCAAAGGTAAAATATATTAGAATTGAATAAACATATAGAAAGCATTTTCAAATCAACTTTGCATTTCCTTGTTGGGATATAGAATGCATCATAAATATGTTTACTACATTCAAGAAACAGATTTTCAGGGGCATTTCAAAATGTTTATATTTTTTAATACATTTTTTCAAATAGCAAAAAAAGTAATACTGTGTGCTCAAAAAGCTGTCCTTGGCAGTGGGTCAAAATCAAAACAAATGGGCTTTTAAGCCAATAGGAAAAAGCTTCTGAGTTTGAGCAAAATATAAAAACAAACTTCAGAAAGCATGAATGGCACCAGTCTGTACATAAACTGGTGAAAAAGGTCCATGGTCCAACAGTAGTCCAAAATCAACACAACTTTCAAATTATAAAAAAAAGTCTGACGCACAAGCCAGAAGTTAGGTTCAACTCAAGGTCTTAGCTTGGGTGCAAAAGTCACTGTCCATCCGCACTCTCTGTATATATAAATCTTCCTCTGACACAGATATGAATTGGCAGGCTAATGAGGACCTGACACACACATAAAGTAAGAACATGAGAAGTAATAGGAAAAATAGTAAGGAAAGATGAACTGGGAGACAGAACTACAGGAGGTGGGCAGGCAGATGTGACATAATACATGCAGTCAAGGAGAAGATGGTGCTTGTTACAGTTTCTAGTTGTCCTGAGACTGTCTCAGGCAGAGCATCTGGACCTCACCAATACACACCTGGATGTTCTGAGAGAGTTCTCCCAGAGCCTGTACATTGGAATCATCACCTCCTTGAATATGGACACTAGCGCAGATCCGGTTGGAATGGATTGGGTATCACAAGAGGGGTATGGGGTGTTAGAGGCAGAGTTGTGCTTTAGCCCTAGTTATTTTAGGTGGGTATTGGGAGGAGAAGTAGATGCAAGGGAAGCACTGATGGATGGGGGACTCAGAAGTTAAGGAGGGGTGACAGTCAAGCCCATATGATGTTGAGGTATGCTCTAGAGCAGAGGTCTTCAAACTGGGGGGCGGGCCCCCCTAGGGGGGCCTGAAGTGATCCCAGGGGGGGCCCAGGTTCTGGCCAAAATAAATATTATACAGATAACAGGCCTTTATTTTAAGCAGGAGGATGTTATTGCAGTTTTAAAAAGGTAACAGTACCTAACTGCAATGTTTAAATAGGTTTAGACATATTTAAACATTGCCATGTTTATAAAATAATTGTGAAAAATTCTGAGGGGGGCCCAATGATTTTTATTTTTCAACTGGGGGGGCGCAGCATTAAATAGTTTGGAGACCTCTGCTCTAGAGTAACAATTTGTTCTTGGTGTTATTCAAGGCAGGGAGAAGGACCTACATCTTATTCCCTCTAGCTACACAAGCTCACTTCCACTGCCTCCCGTTAGGCTATTCCCTCCCAGTAGGCTGTTTGGTCTTCACCCAGTGACTCTTGGTGGAAGATCATATGACTATTTGGGCAGGTGCACTAACCTTTCTGGTGTTGGGTTCCTCATCCTCCTCACTTGTTGTACCACTTGTTGTCTTCAAGCCAAGGATCTCTGTTCTTGTCCCTAACCTTGCTCTGTTGTCTGTTGGTCACCTGGGTTCACTGAAAATGAATAAAAAAAAAAAAATAGTGACTTTGTTAAATCATCTTTACATTTGTAGCTGTCAATATGGGCACTTTGCTAAACTACTCAATATTATGTGGTTTGGCATGACAATAATGTGCACTAGAATTCTATTAAATTATTATTTCACATTGTAGATGACTTATCAGCCTGTCAAAGTATGTGCAAAGTTAGGTAAGAGTTTAGGTATGTGCAAAATCAATGTAAACTAATTTTTCCGCTAATAGAAGATCAGGTTTACAACTAGTTATGCAAACTGTTTATCTTTAAGGAAGCATTTTTGCCACCAGACTACAGAGTAGTGCAAATGACGTTTAATGGTATATATGTTTCTTGGCCACCACATTTCATCACATTATTATGTAATTATGAGGATTAATAAAGTAAAATATTGCAAACATTTTGTTTAGGAAGTACCGTAAAGCTATACTATGTCAGGGAGGAAAATTGTGAGAGAAATGTGGTTGTTGGTTGGATGGGGGATTACCCCTGTTCAGGCAACAGTCACAATCCCTGTGAGGACAAACTACAATAGTCACTTAATTACCTGTGCTTATTCTCTTGTAGCTAAACACAAAGTAGTCAGTTTAGGTGTAAAGTATTTATGGAGCACCCAAGCAGTAATTAAGTGAAAACACAACACAAGAAACACCCCATACCAATTAAGAAAAATAGAGTAAGCTTCATTAAATTACTTGACACCAACATCTAGTCAGTAGAACCAGAGTGATAGGTTTTCAAAGTTTATGGTGAAAACTAGTGCCTAAAAGATCAAATCGCCAACCATGGACATCTTGTTTCACGAGACGGGCAAAGTCCCAAAATATGGCAGCATGCGGATGGATTTCAAGAAGTGGACTTGGCCGAGCCTGCACTTACCATCATACTTAGAAGGAATTCTGAGAAAAGGCTTTCGGGAAGATTGAAGTTCAGCAGGGCAAGGGTGCAGGTCGTGTGTGAGGAAGAGCCTTGTTGTTGGGAGTTGCTGGACAAAGTCATTGTGAAGATTTCTACATGGAGGTCGGAAATATTCAGTCGGATAAAGCTGGAGGCTGTAGCTGAGAAGTTCCAGGAGGCCTGATACCCCTTTACTGAAGGACTGTTGAACAAGATTTGCTACTGCGGAGAAGAATGTAGTGTGAGCTGCTGTGAAATCAGGCTGACCGGCCATGCATGCACAAGTGGATACACATGTAGGTAAGTTCTGGTCTTCTCTCGGTTCTCAGAGCAACTTTTTGCAAAAAATGATTAAAGTCCCAAGTTTTGGATTTCGGCTATCTAGGCACCTTCAACACTACAACCAAGGGTCCGGGACTGGAGGGGTACGACTTGGGGGTTCAGTAATCAGTGAGGCTGGGTCTAGGCGTGGGGTCAAGATGTTAGGAGCCTGTCACATCCCTGTGCCTATGAACAGGACCCAACAAACTAGTCCTGGAGTCACACTGGTAGTGTTGGGTTTAGGTGAAGAAGCGGGCTCAAGCAGCAGGGCAAGACTCTTGGAGTTTGAGGCAGGATTCAGACAGCAAAGCAGTCTTTCCAGGTGTAGCAAAGTAGTCTTTTTTTCAAATAATTTTATTTAATATTCATACAGGTAGAGAGAAAAGGACATATACCAAAATTCATGAAAATATGATTGACCATAAAAAATAGGAAATCAACTTGCAAACATATAAGCATCTACATTCTGTACTCAATTCATACCAAATGTCATTTTGTACTACATACCATGTGTTTTCAATCAGCTACTTATTTCCTTTGTTCAAGATACCCATACCATGGAGCCCCTTTACACCTTACTTATCCCTGCAGACAATTTGATTACCCCCCAAATGTCTCAGTACTTGCTTTAACCCAATTCTTTGTGCATACAGTCCTTCATGAAGCTGGACTGATTTCATTTTGCACTCTCAACAATCAAATGCCGGAGATATTGTTGTTCTCCATTGCTGAAAGAGCAGTAATTTTGCAATTAAAGAAGAAATGAAGAGAAGCTGTTTCAATCTTATGGATAAACCTGGACAGCTAGAATTTCCGAACAAGGCCCCCAAAGAGTCTGGAACTAGGAAAACCTGAATCTGTTTGCTAATCCACTGGAACACCTTTTCCAAAACCCTGTTAAGACTGGACAGGAGAAGTAGACATGTAGTCAGTCTCCAACACAGTGATGACATCTAAAACATTCCAGAGAGAGCAATGGAAACATCCTATTAACTCGAAGGGGTATATAATAAAGCATTCTTTTTTATAAAAGCCCTTCTCTTAAAGTTAACACCCCTTAAAGCCTTATGAGAGATTATGTTATACTGATTCCACAGCTGTGGGTCTATTAGACAGCCCACTAGTTGTCTTGATCCTATTTAAAGCCTAAGGGAAGGTTTGTGCCTAGAGCTTATGCTGAAGTATACAATACCAGTTCAGCACCCTAGTAACAAAAATAATTTGATTGATTGTTGAAGTTGTGAGCTGATGAAAGCATTGAATGAATGTAAGGGGAAACTGATGAAAGGAAAAGGTTAGAGAATCAGGAATAACTGAATTGCTGGTCTTCAGTAGCTCTCATGTCTTAACATTCCCAGCCAATATAAGATTGTCAAACTTTGTAACCCCACAATTCTGCCAATCTACCATTGTTCCCAAAGGCATCTGGAGGCCCAATGCGTCAGATTCACATAATAAAATTGAAGGATGAAATTGAGAAAACTAGTAGCCCTGTTAACCTCTTAGCCGCTGGGCATTTTACCCCCCCCCCCCAGTGATGAGCCCTTTTTTGGCTGTTTGGGGTAGTTCGCGCTTAGGCCTTCATAACTTTTTGTCCACATAAGCTATCCACGCCAAATTTGCATCCTTTTTTTCCAACATCATAGGAATTCTAATGGTACCCAGAGTTTGTGGTTTCCCCTGGAGGAGACCAAGAAATTAGCCAAAATACAGTGAAACGTTCGTTTATTTTAAAAACAAAATGGGAAAAAAGGGCTGCCGAAGAAGGCTTGTGGTTTTTTCCCTGAAAATGGCATCAACAAAGGGTTTCTGGTGCTGAAATCACCCTCTTCCCACCTTTCAGGAACGGGCAGACTTGAATTAAAAAAACACATTTTTCAACACAATTGTGGCATTTTACTGGGACATACCTCATTTTTACTATTTTTGGTGCTTTCAGCCTCCTTCCAGTTAGTGACAGGAATGGGTGTGAAACCAATGCTGGATCCCGGAAAGCTAAACATTTCTGAAAAGTAGACAATATTCTGAATTCATCAAGGGGTCATTTGTGTAGATCCTACAAGGTTTTCCTACAGAAAAAAACAGCTGAAATAAAAAAATATTGAAAGTGAGCTGAAAAAAACAGCCATTTTTCTCCACGTTTTACTCTGTAACTTTTTCCTGCAATCTTAGATTTTTTAAAGCTATGCACTGTTACGTGTGCTGGACTCTTCCGGTTGCGAGGATATATAGGGCATGTAGGTTCATCAAGATCCCTAGGTACCCAGAGCCAATAAATGAGCTGCACCTTGCAATGGGTTTTCATTCTATAACGGGTATACAGCAATTCATTTGCTGAAATATAAAGAGTGAAAAATAGGTATCAAGCAAACCTTTGTATTTCCAAAATGGGCATAAGATAAGGTGTTGGGAAGCAGTGGTTATTTGCACATCTCTGACTTCTGGGGTGCCCATACTAGCATGTGAATTACAGGCCATTTCTCAAATAGACGTCTTTTTTACACACTGTCTTACATTTGGAAGGAAAAAATGTAGAGAAAGACAAGGGGCAATAACACTTGTTTTGCTATTCTGTGTTCCCCCAAGTCTCCAGATAAAAATGGTACCTCACTTGCGTGGGTAGGCCTAATGCTCGCACAGGAAACGCAACATGGACACATCACATTTTATATTCATTTGAACTAAGTGGGTTCCTTATTCAGTATATTCTTTCATTTAGGCCTTTTTAGTCACATGTTCTGTCTGTTGATACACACAAATTTTTTTCTGCATGAGACATATGGTACCATTCATAAAAATTTAAAATTAAAAATTAATAATATTTTCTTTACTGTCGTGAAAACAATGGTACCATAATATTCCACAGGTTTAAGTACATAGTTATTGCTATTGTGTTATATCATGGTCATTGCAGTATTTATATGTGTTTCCAACATGTTTAACGATTCTTCTAAGATTTTTCCATGGTTACATAGTATAGTATAACTTTGTTTTTGTTGTTGGTAAATCGTTGATTAAGGTATGCAATTAATCTTTGAATTATGCTTAGTTAATAACTAGTATGAGAGTTTCAATTCAATTTCTTTTTGTTATCTTTGCCTACATATTTGCTTCTATTTACTACTTAGATTAGATTTGTTTTTGGATAAGAACAAGGTTTTCATAGACATAACTTGTAAAATAGGAGGTAAAATTCATAGGCATTTATTTATATATGCATTTATACATGTTTTTGCAATTAGGCGTAATGATGGATGTTGTAAATATTATATGTTTAACTATCAGTATTTTTGTTACTTTGTTGCTTTAAGAAATGCACTTGTATTTAAATGGGGCAAAAATGGCGGCCCACACAGGTTGAGAAAGGCGGAGACGCCGAAACGCGTTCCTGTTTGTTTGTATTAAACCTTAGATCTGCACATTCACGGAGTGCCGGTTGCCTTATTAAAAAATAAGGTTGTGTTTATATATATATATATATATATATATATATAGATCTATCTCTATATATATATATCTATCTACATAGATATATCTATAGATAGATCTATATATATATACATACATCTATATATATCTATAGATATATCTATATATATATAGATCTACATATATATATATATATATATATGTGCATATATATATATATATATATATATATATATATATAGATCTATATTTTTTTTAGTAGTTGTATGGTTTCCTTGGGAGCCAAAATGCCCCCCAGGGAAACCCTACAACAACAAAAAAAAAAATTGCCCCCACAGGGTGTCGCTCTGCCTACGGGCGACCCCCTGTCCATTTCTTTTTCTTTTTTTAAAAATAAAATTTAGCCCCTGAGGGGGGCACCTACCTTTTTTTGAAAAAATATGCTCCGGGGGATGGCCCATTTTCCGAGGGGGACGACCCCCCCAAGTGAAGTCCCTGGTGTCTAGTGGTGTTTCCTGGCCCCCGATCACAGCTGTGCTGCGATCAGGGGCCAGGAAACACTTTCAGGAAGGCCTCGTAAGAAAGGAGAGAGTCTCCCCTTTCTTACGAGGCCTTCCCGAACGTGGGGAAGGCCGTTTGTGGCCATTTTCCCCATTGGAGTAGGAAGCGTCCGCTTCCTTCTCCGATGGGGAAATCCACAAAGTGACGTAAAAGGGGCGGGTGGGGGGCGGGGGGAGACACGGAAAAGCTTCCGTGTCTCCCGGGGAATAAAAAAAATAAAATAAAATCCTCGGGTGCGACGCACTGGTCGTGACCCGCACCAGGGAGGTAGTGCGGGCGTCAGCCAGTGGCCGACGCCCACATCCAAGGGGTTAAAATTTGACACATCAAGACCATAGAAAATAAGGGAATTTATACCTAGAGCGCTTTGGGAGCTATGGAATTTTGAGGACATAGGAATGTTGGAGATTATCCTTGGACAGCATCTGCTTGAGATAGAAGTTACGCTAGAATTGACGGGACCTAGCTCGCTAGCAGTACAGTTAAAAAATGCTGCCTCATAATGGGGGTCATTTTAACCCTGGCGGTCTTGGACCGCCAGGGCTAAAATGACGGGGGCACCGCCAACAGGCTGGCGGTGCCCCGCTGGGCATTCTGACCGCGGCGGTTTGACCGCGGTCAGAAGTGGAAAACCGGCGGTCTCCCGCCGGTTTTCCGCTGCTCATTTGAATCCTCCATGGCGGCGCAGCTCGCTGCGCCGCCATGGGGATTCTGACAGCCCATACCGCCATCCTGTTCCTGGCGGTTCGCCCACCAGGAACAGGATGGCGGTATGGGTTGTCGTGGGGCTCCTGGGGGCCCCTGCAGTGCCCATGCCAATGGCATGGGCACTGCAGGGGCCCCCGTAAGAGGGCCCCACAAAGAATTTCACTGTCTGCATTGCAGACAGTGAAATTCGCGACGGGTGCCACTGCACCCGTCGCACCTTCCCACTCCGCCGGCTCCATTCGGAGCCGGCGTCCTCGTGGGAAGGTAGTTTTGCACTGGGCTGGCGGGCGGCCTTTTGGCGGTCGCCCGCCAGCCCAGTGCAAAACCCAAAATACCCTCAGCGGTCTTTCGACCGCGGAGCGGTATTTTGGAGGGGGAAGTCTGGCGGGCGGCCTCTGCCGCCCGCCAGACTTAGAATCACCCCCAAAATTTCTTAAAATGAGTAATGCTAGACCTCTGTCTTCAACTGGATTGTATTGGGCTGTTCAAGGCTTTTTATTGGCTCAAATAAGCTGTTGAAGCATCTGGTTGATTTCCTTGAAAATTTTCGTGGGGAGTTTAATCATAACATTAGTAAAGATAAAAAGAAACAATGGGAGTATCATAATTTTGACCAGTGCAGTACAGCCAATTAGAGTTAACTGAGTTTTTTGCCAAATATTTAAGAGAGCTTGGGCTTTCTTGAGGGTAGAGAGATAGTTGAGTGTGTAAGGATCTGTTGTGTTATGGGAAATGTAAATACCCAGGTACCTGATGGGGTGTAAAGCCCAAAAGTTAGCCTGCATTTTGCGTGTTATTACTGAGTCACTGCTATTAAACAGAAGTGCCTTGGACTTTGTATGCTTGACCCTATATCCTCCCAGGTCAGAAAAAGCCTTGATCTGAGTAAAAGCATTCACAGTATTCTGGGGTTCTGCAGCAAGATGCAATATCATATAGTCTGCGAAGGTTGGAGGCTCCTGTCAAAGAGGCCTTAATGAGTGTATCTTGCCTCAAAGTAGCAGCCAGGGGTTCAATAAATAGCATAAAAAGTACCAGGGATACAGGACATCCCTGTTGAGTCCCACGGCGAATAGCTACATAACCAGCTATATGTGAATTGACTACATTTCTGACCCCAGCCCCTTGATAGAGATTTAGAAGTGACTGTACAAATTTGTAAGGGACCTTAAATCTGCGCAGGATTGAGAAGAAAACTTTCCATTGGACAAGGTCGACTTCAACAAGCATAATTATCACAGACTTGTTCTTGTTTTTACAAAAGTAATCTATAGCCTGGAGCAAAATGTTAATATTAGTAGAGGTGGTCCTCTTTAACAAGAACCCACACTGGTCGCCATGAACCATACTCTGAACTAACAGAGTAATTTGGGCAGCCACAATTTTTATGAATAACTTGTAGTCATTATTGAGAAGGCTAACAGGACGATAGGAATCAGGTTTTTCCCCAGGCTTGCCCTTCTTAAGAAAACTATTGCCGCCCTAGTAAAGGAATTAGGAACTTCCTTGCCCTTGAGAACTGCATTAAATAATGGAGTTTGGTTCTGGCAATCGGTTCTGTAAGAGCTTTATATAGCTCAGCAGGGAGTCAGTCTTCGCCACAAGCCTTCCCATTAGGAGAATCTTTAATGGCCTCAATTACTTCCTTCACACTGATTCGTAACAGTAGAGATGCTTGCAGCTGGTCGCCGAGGCTGGGTAGAATGGCTAGATCTAGAAATTCTTTTATTTGATGTGAACAGCTATTGTTGGTGTTTAGAGCTTGGTATAATGTGCTGCGACCATATTAACTATTTGATCAGGTCGGTGAACACTGAGCCCCTGGGCCTCATTAAATATGGCTTTAATACCTGACACATTTTGGCCCTCATTACAATCCTGGTCATCGGTATTAAAGCGGCGGTAATACTGGCAACAGGCCGGCGGAAAAAAAAATGGAATCACGACCGTGGCAGAAACCGCTAACATAGACAGCTACTTGAACACTCCGACCACCATGGCGGTACAAACAAACAGCGCAGCGGTCACCGCCAACAGACAGGCGGAAGACAATGTACCACCCACATTATTATGAGAGGCCAATCCTCCACCTTTTCCGGGGCGGAACCAATGCAAACAAAAACACAGCGGAAACAGGACTTGGAAGGGAAAACACTCACCTCTCCACACCCCATGAGGAACCAGGACGACGTGGAGCCAGAACTCCAAATACTCCCTCCTATAAAAAGACGAGAAGGGGCAACCGAGGATCAGGGAGTCAAAACAAAGGAGCAGGAAGGGATCATAACAAGATCTCGTTACAAAAAGAATTAGAGTGTGAGGGAGATTCAACCATTAATGTGATCAATTTGTCAAAAATAGAACTAACATCAGGAGATATTAGTCTTTTGTCTAAGGGACTAAGGGGGTCATTCTGACCCTAGTGGTCGGTGACCGCCAGGTTTACCGACCACGGGAGCACCGCCAACAGGCTGGTGGTGCTCCGTCGAGCATTCTGACCGCGGCGGTTCAGCCGCGGTCAGAAACGGAAAGTCGGCGGTCTCCCGCCGACTTTCCGCTGCTCGGGAGAATCCTCCATGGCGGCGGAGCGCGCTCCGCCGCCATGGGGATTCTGACACTCCCTACCGCCATCCTGTTCCTGGCAGGTCTCCCGCCAGGAACAGGATGGCAGTAGGGGGTGCCGCGGGGCCCCTGGGGGCCCCACTGTGTATTTCAGTGTCTGCAATGCAGACACTGAAATACGCGATGGGTGCAAACTGCACCCGTCGCACATGCCCACTCCGCCGGCTCCATTCGGAGCCGGCTCCATCGTGGGGAGGGGTTTCCCGCTGGGCTGGCGGGCGGCCTTCTGGCGGTCGCCCGCCAGCCCAGCGGGAAAGCCTGAATGGCCTCCGCGGTCTTTCGACCGCGGAGCGGCCATATGGCGGTTCCCGCGAGGCGGGCGGCGACCTTTTTAGATTTATTCGTAAACTTAAAATTAAAAGGTATTTCCAAATTAATCAAATGGAAAACAGAGCTTCAGATGAAACAGTTTCTTCACTTAGCACTCTGTCAATTGAGGAAGTACAGGATACAGCACTCATACTGTCTCTAGCAGAGCAGGATGAGGATCCAGACATGTTTGCTAGGATATTAAATGACCTAGAGGTTGATTTCAACAAAAGTATTTCCAGTGGCTTAAAAAATAAATTTTTTGACTTGGTCTGTCAAGATTTTGATAAACACATGGCCAAAAAAAAATTCAGACATATCTCACAAAACTTAACTCCGGATGAATTGATTGCACTGGAAAAACTTAGACAAGAAAATGAAATTGTTATTAGACAAGCTGACAAAGGTGGGAATGTTGTTCTTATGAATAAGGTTGATTATGACAATGAAATCTTGTCACAACTAAATGACTTGGCATGTTATGAGAATGTCACAGGTAACCCCATCCCCCACTTAGTGGATATGATGAACAGTAAATTGTACATTTGGCAGCAGGAAGGGCTACTAAGCAAAGATGAATACCTATACTTGAAGGTGACTCATCCAAGATATCCATGTCTTTACACACTACCTAAGGTTCACAAAGGACTGCCCTTTCCACCGGGAAGACCGATTGTGTCAGGTATACAGGGACCAATGGAAAGACTTTTGGAATTTGTTGATTGTTATTTACAACCACTAGTTTGTAACCTTCCGTCTTTTATTAAAGACACTACCCATATCCTGAGTATTTTGAATGATTTAGAATGGGACAGTAACATGTTGTTAGTAACACTGGATGTAGTATCCCTTTACACCTGTATTATACATGAATTGGGACTGGAAGCCACTCGTTTTTTTCTAACCAAAAGATCAGCAAGCCTTTGGCAACACACTGTGATGGTATTAGAAATGATTCACTTGATTCTTGACAACAACTTTTTCTTGTTTAATAATTGTTGGTATAGACAAAAACGAGGTGTTGCAATGGGCTCCAAATTCTCTCCCTCTTACGCAAATTTATTCATGGGATGGTTCGAGCATAAATGGGTTTGGGGCGCTGAATCCATTCAGTGGCAAACAGACATTCTATATTGGGGCAGATTTATAGATGACTGCTTCCTGATTTGGACTGGAGGAGAACACAAGTTATTAGAATTTTGTTCTTTCCTAAATTCCAACACCATGAATGTGGAATTTACGTACCAATACAGTGCGGAGAAGATTGTTTTCTTGGACGTCGAGGTGTTCATTATAGATAATAAGATTCAAAGTAGACTTTATAGGAAGACTACGACTTGTAACTCAATTTTACATGCAGGGAGCGCACACCCACGATATCAAATTGCGTCTATTCCTCATGGGGAAATGGTAAGGGCGCGACAAAACTGTAGTCTAGACAATGAATTTTTGTTTCATGTGAATGACATGGGTAAAAGATTTAGAGCACGAGGTTACTCTAACAAAATCATAAAAAAGGCGCAATTAAGAAGTAAAAAAATCAAGAGGAAAGACACCCTGAAAACTAAAGACTCCAAGAAAATGGTAGAAGAATCTAACAAGGTGCGCTTGATAACAGATTTCAATGATGCATCTATAATCATGGGAAAGATTGTGGCCAAACATTGGCACTTGTTAACACATGATGAATCAATCAGAAAGCTAGTACCAGCAAAAGTGCCCACCACTTACCGAAGAGGTATTACTTTACGTAACATGTTGAGCCCTAGCTTCACTACTGTGCCTCCCGATAAAACCTGGCTATCTGCAAAGATCATTGGTTTCTTTAAATGCGGTAATTGTGGAGTCTGTCGGTGGGCTTGTCATAAAATTAAAGAATTCCCCTTTGAAGGGAAAGTTTAGAAAATCTGTACCATGATGAACTGTAACACTACTCATGTTATTTACGTAATACAATGCAAATGTGCTCGCATTTATGTGGGGAGTACAATACGCCCATTAAAAGCAAGGATTGGAGAACATATTCGCTTGCTTAAAAACGGTGATGTAAGATATCCATTAGTTGCTCACATTTTATCATGCAATTCACAATCAGTGTATAAGAACTTTGAATTTTTTGGATTGGAACATGTTCCCCGTGACCCAAGGGGGGGTAATCGTGAATTAATGCTACGTAGAAAAGAGGCAATGTGGATAATGAGGCTAAAGGCGGTTGAAGTAGGCCTCAACTCTGACAGAGAGTTGGAGTTCTTTTTGGGAGATCACTGAGAATGTAACATGTTAACCATTGACGTTATTGAAAACATTTGGGTTTATATCTAGATTTAAATTTATCCACGTCTAGCTTGTTACTATAAACTATGTTTCGCCCACCATTATTTCTCTAATAGATCAGTTATGGCTAATTTGAGGATTATCATGTTGAAGATTTTTGGGGTCTATTCACTGTCTATTCACTGTTTCATTATTTTGTCATGTTTAATTATGTCATTTTAAACCAAAATTCTCACACTATATTTTTTCTATAGTGTTTAGTTTTGATCAACCTCAATTTCTTAATCAACTTATCAAACTAATAACCTGTCTCCTTCTTTTCTCTATATCATCTCTACGACTCCTCTGATTTATGGGGGCAGGTAGTCTAAAAATAAGTTTCATTCTTGAACCTGGACGCATGCCCGAATTGTAACGTTAGTAGCTAATTAAGTTTTGCTGGTGATTTAGTCTATTGATGCATGAGTTTTCATTTATTTTGGCCCCTACGATTGATATAGTCCTTGATTTTTGTTGTGTTTCACGCTTGGAATCGGCTGATACACTTGACTGCTAACATTGTTTTTACTTTCCGCATTGATCTAAACAGTAGTTGTTAGTCCGTTCTTTATTGCAATATGCACGTTGAACTTGCGCTCCGGAAACACCTCTCAATACGGCAAACACGAGACGCGCATTTGCGTACTCGGCACGCGACGTGGTCTATCTTTAGTTACAACGTAATTGTGTCGCTCGTCAACAGGAACGCCGGTAACTAATTTAAACGTGTATCTTGATTATCTGAGTAGATAATCTTGAACTTTGATTAATGGTGATTATAGTCTTGGTGACTATAACATTTAAAATATGTTTATTTCTCTTTAGCCATGAAATATACGGCCATCAAAATTTCATGAACTTTTAAAAGTCGAGGAAATAGATGTAAGACTCACGGTTTTAACTATATTTGGACTTTTATATCGGGCTTGTGGTTACTTATTTAGTCATGTTGGGTGTTGTGTATTGATTTTATAGGTATACCTTTCTGATGAACTACTTAGTCAAAATAAGGACACTTTGAAATAACTCAAGATTATATGAGATTGTAAGTATATATGGTAAAATTAACTTTAACTATACATTGACGAATAGGATGTACTCTTTTTGAATACTCATAATTTCTGGCTTGTTGAATTTCAATTGTACTGCACATACATAGATTATGTTGTGTGGGTAATGATCATCACATTTATAGGTTTCATCTGTTGCTTTTCGTGTGTGTTTTAAAAAAATCTCTCTGGTGATGGATAGCACTGTGAACATCGTCATAGTTTAACCTGATAAGAGCACCAATGAGGGTGTGCTTTAAGTGATGTTTGTTAGTTGTTATTGGGTGTCCAGAATGGATCTTTTAAAGGCTTGTTAATTAGGTGAATCACTATTCCTCTCACACCATTTGGTGTTTACTGTCTCTCTTTTCTTAAGGACATTTTAGATTGTACACTAAATATTATATGGTTTAAGCATTTTGGTTTCTAATACAAACTATGTATTCATAATTTAGAGCCCTGAAGAAGTCGTTGGGGACAAAAGGATTATCCCAAGACGAAACACGTGTTGGCTCAATGTGTATGGCTCAAGATGTATCTTCATGAAAGATATGGATTATCAGAAGATGTGATCCAATAAATCTTGGATAGAATTGGACTATGTAAAGACTGGCGTGATATTTATGATTGCGTTCACTTGAACTTTACTCACTTGAATTTTGACCTGGTTGACTGTCAACTAGATAACTTTGTTAAAATTGCAAAATAAGAAAGAAGAACAAGGGGGGACCTCACATTGTGTTTACTCCCTGCTATAGTATTCCTGCTCCTCTATCAGGAGCAAGAAAGACGGAGGCGACGACCACAGTGAGTACTGCACCTACAACACAGGGGAGGGAAAAGAGAGTGACACACACACGCAACACGCAACACCCCCACTCCCACCCTCACCCACAACAACATACACACAAATACATGCTGCAACATTACATTTACACCCCCCACCCCTGCTTCAAGAACGCAAGGACAAAAGGAAATGAGTTGAACGATTGTAATCATGAAAAAAACAGTATTCAAAATTCGAAATGCAGTATATACAATTATGTATACAAACTACACAAGTCCGGATAGTGCACCAATAATTGTCCGTGGACCACTGGGCCCAAAATGTACGGGCGAGGGCCACACTCGATACCAGGCTTCAAACGGAGAGAACACTGCAGGGGCATCAGATCAAAATGAAACAGGTACCTCAGGGGGAAGCGAAGGGGGGGCACCTTAGCCGGATGAGTGCACAACGCCACTGCTCCACGAGGGGGCTCCATGCCCACTGCTTTATCCTGGGGAGTGCAAAGCCACAGTCTCTCAAGTCTCTCCAGTGGGTGGTTTGCCCATGCCTTTATCCTGGGAAGTGCAAAGCCACAGTCTCTCAAGTCTCTCCAGTGGGTGGGTGGCCCACTGCTTTATCCTGGGGAGTGCAAAGCCACAGTCTCTCATGTCTCTCCAGTGGGTGGTTTGCCCACTGCTTTATCCTGGGGAGTGCAAAGCCACAGTCTCTCAAGTCTCTCCAGTGGGTGGTTTGCCCACTGCTTTATCCTAGGGAGTGCAAAGCCACAGTCTCTCAAGTCTCTCCAGTGGGTGGTTTGCCCACTGCTTTATCCTGGGGAGTGCAAAGCCACAGTCACTCAGGTGGATGCCTTTCTCCACTGGTTCTGGAGGGGGCTTTGTGCCCAGAGTGCTTCCTCCTGCCAAGGACAGAGGTAGTAGGTGCCTTTCTCCACTGGTTCTGGAGGGGGCTTGGCGCCCAGAGTGCTTCATCCTGCCAAGGACTGAGGTAGTGGATGCCTTTCTTCACTAAAGGTGTTGCATCATGGAAGCTGCCCAGGCTCCTGGAACTGACCACCAGGCTCGGTCGACTGACCACTGGGGATGGCAGCCATGTCTGCAGTGGTGACACTGGCTCAGGATGTCGCGGGCCGCTGGTGGTGCTTGCGGCGGTGCTGGTGACGGCCTCTTTGGCATCGGTGCTGGCGGCGGACTCTGTGGCAGCGGTGCTTGTGGCGACCTCTGTGGCATCGGTGCTGGTGGCGGACTCTGTGGCAGTGGTGCTTGCGCCGGCCTCTGTGGCAGTGGTGCTTGCGGCGGCCTCCGTGGCATCGGTGCTGGCGGCAGACTCTGTGGCAGCGGTGTTGGCGGTGGACTCTGTGGCAGCGGTGCTTGCGGCGGCCTCTGTGGCATCGGTGCTGGTGGCGGGCTCTGTGGTGGCGGTGCTGGTGACGGACTCTGTGGTGGCAGTGCTGGTGGCGGGCTCTGTGGGGGCGGTGCTGGTGGCGGGTTCAGTGACTGCGGTGCTGGTGGCGGGCTCAGTGACTGGACAGAAGGTGTGATACTGGTCCCATAGTCGGTGCCACCATGCCATCTCCTGACCTCCCCTTGATTTTCTAGCCCTTCCCCACCTTGAATGGTGGCACAGCTGTCTTGCCACTATCCCCTTTTGTTTTCCCTGAGCCCTTGGTGGCAGGTGTTTTCGCCTTCTCCCTCCGGGATGTGGGCAACTTTTTTACTTTCGCAGATGGCGGAATGTCCTTGCCCTCGCTCCGTGGCACACTGGCTGCCCTGATGCTTGGCGCACTCCAAAAGCCCGCTGTTGCTGGGACCACTGTGCCCAGTGATGTGGTGGTTGCGGTGCTGGGTTGGGACCTGGAAAGCCTGGCCCTAGGGGACGGACGGGGGGAGGTGTAGGGAAGAGGTCAATGTTAGCCAGGAAAAGGAGTGGAACTGGGACGGGTAGATGGAGTGGGTTTGGGAGTGGAGGAAGAGGTAGTGGTTGTAGGAGGTCTACGATTGCTGAATTTGGGTGTAGGTGCATGGGCTGGAGGCTGTTGTGAGGTGAATGGCTGTTGGGTGGGTGTGTGCCTGCGTTTGTGTACTTTGGGAGGAGGGCTCACAGACACACTGGGAGAGGACACAGGGGATGTGTGAATGGTAGTGGGGGAGATGAGTGCACATGAGCAGTGTGTGGTGATGGGCGTGCTGGTGATGGAAGTAGTGGCTGAATATGTAGTGCATGCAGGTGTGAATGGAGACGAGACAGGGAGGGAGGAGGACGACGTGGAGGAGGGGGACACAGTGGAGGCAGTGGATGTTGGTATGTCTGCATGGGAATGATGCTTGTGTGAGTGCCTGTGGGATGTGTGGTGCTTATGTTTGCCTGAGCCACCCTTGTGTGGTGAGGTGTGTGCATGCTGGTCTGATGGTGTGCTTGGGATAGGCTGAGGTACAGGGAATTGGGTCTAGGTGGAGGAAGTTGGAGGGGGGAGGCTGGACACAGGGACAATGGCTGCCATCAGTGCTGAGGCCAGAGCCTGAAATGCTCTCTGTTGGGCTGCCTGGCCAGAATGAATGCCCTCCAGGTATGCATTTGTTTGTGGCAAATGCCTCTCGACACCCTGGATGGCATTCAGAATGGTAGATTGCCCAACAGTGAGGGATCTCAGGAGGTCAATCACCGCCTCACTGAGGGCAGCAGGGCTGACTGGGGCAGGGCCTGAGGTGCCTGGGGCGAAGGAGATGCCCACCCTCTTGGGTGAGCAGCCACGGGACACACTCTGAGGGGCTGCTGGGAGGGCGGTGCTGGTACGGGGGTGGCGGCTGTACCTGTTGATGCGGTGGGCACAGAGTTGTCCACAACCGCAAGGGAGCTCCATCAGAGGAGGAGTCGCTGTCGCTGATGTCACCTCCTTTCCCCGCCATGGAGCTCCCCTCGCCCTCCGTCCCACTGGTGGCTTCAGACTCCGTTGTCTCACCCTCCAGGGCCAAGTGGGATGCAGCTCCCTCCTGCTCCGGTGCCACTGCTCCTCAGCCTGATGATGCTATTGCACACAAGAACAGGGTGACCACAAAAAGGGTGGAGGAAAGACAGAAGAAATACATGTTCAGTGCATGCAATACCACTACCGTTGGCGGGCACTACGGACACAGCAGCCCTCTGCACTACGCCATGCACTTAGAGTTCCTAGATTAATCACATGCCCATGGGGTACAAGGCCTATGCCCAATTGCTGCACACATGGAAGTCACAGGAGCCTTACTAGGTGTAGATGGCTCTTACCACTGGTGGGGTTGGGGTGCCACATAGCCTGCCTCACAAAGGGTCCTTGCCTACAAAGCTCGCCCTGGCCTAGGGTAACCCACTGCCCACCTCCCCCACCCAGACACCTCGTAATGCGCGCAGTCAGATAGATATGACGGTACTCACCCCCTTGTGGCTGCAGTGATGCCCTCAAGCGCCCATCCAACTCCGGATACGCCACTGCCAGGATCCAGAGCATCAGGGGGGTCACGGTGTGACGGGCACCCCTCCCACGTTGGGAGGCCATCCCCAGCTGGGCCTCCGCCGTCTCCTTGCTCCAGCGGCGAATGTTCTCCCATCTTTTCCGGCAGTGGGTGCTCCGTCTGTGGTGGACCCCCAGGGTCCAGACGACATTGGCAATGGCGTGCCAAATATCCTTCTTCTGGTGGGCGCTGGCCTAGAGGAATAGTACAGGTGAAAAGGAAAAACTTTAACCGTCCGGACCGTCACAGTCATTGTCCCACGTTCCCACCCTTGCCCTTACGCACATACACTCACCGTCCGCACATGCAGGCCTCAGTCCCCCCCCATGTATCTTCCATCCACACCACTCCAAACAGGCATTGCCCATGCAGCATGCTCACAGTGTACTCACCTGTTTGTCTGGAGGACCGCAGAGTAGCGTGTACTGGGGGAGGACCCCATCCACTAATTTCTCCAACTCCTCCAAAGTGAAGGCAGGGGCCCTTTCCCCAGACACATGAGCCATCGTCGCTTCCAGACTGAGGTCACAGCAGCACTTGCAGTGTAGGTCCTCTCCTGTCGAAGGTCAGGTATCAAGTGAGTGAACAGACAGAAAATGGATGTCACGTCCGTGAGGGTGCGTACCGTCACTGCCGGCGTACATCGTCATTGGCTCCTGGGACCCATAGTGTCCAATGTTAACCAATGCAGGATTGTGTTGCGGTCCGCCTACCGTAATGGTGTAGAAGGCTAGCTCAGTTGCCTCATATCCCCTTGTCCCACCTTACAGGTCAGGCAGCCGCCATTTCAAGGGGCCACATGGCATTAATATTAACTGCATCACACCTATCTAGGCCTTGCATACACACAGTAACAGGCACATTGCGGATTTACAAATGTTTGCTAATGACATTTAGTAATACCTCAGTGCTGCCTGACTCTCTGCTCGTTGTTCTCCTCCATAGGGCACGTCCGCTGGGGCAGGTGGTGAGATGGCGGCATGTCCGGTGTACAGACCACTGGTGGACCTGTCGACAATGGAAGAGAGACACGAAATAGTCACCTACAGACTTGATCGTGCAACAATCCATGAACTGTGTGTCCAGTTGGAACCAGACCTGATGTCAGCAGTCCGCCATCCCACAGGAATCCCCCCTCTAGTGCAGGTCCTGTCAGTACTCCATTTCCTGGCAAGTGGGTCTTTTCAAACAACAGTAGCCATTGCATCAGGGATGTTCCTGCCTATGTTCTCAAACGTGTTGTCCAGAGTGTTGTCTGCCCTGCTTAAACACATGCACAGCTACATCGTTTTCCCTCAGGTGGAGGATTTGCCTACAGTGAAAGGTGACTTCTGTGCCCTGGGACATATCCCCAACATAGGTGCCATTGATGGGACACATGTGGCCTTGGTACCCCCCGCAGGAGTGAACAGGTGTACAGAAACCGGAAGAGCTACCATTGAATGAATGTGCAGATGGTGTGTTTGGCTGCCCAGTACATCTCCCATGTGAATGCCAAGTTTCCTGGCTTAGTGCATGACGCTTACATTCTGAGGAATAACAGCATCCCTTATGTGATGGGGCAACTCCAAATGCACTGTGTGTGGCTATTAGGTGAGGACAAAGACCCTATACCTTGTGAATAGTTGTCTGGGTCTGGGGTTGTCCCTAAGGGTTAGTGTGTGTTTAACAGTTGTCCCTCGACATTTGCAGGTGACTCTAGTTACCCCAACCTGTCATGGCTACTGACCCCAGTGAGAAATCCCAGGAAAAGGGCAGAGGAACGCTACAATGAGGCACATGGGCGAACTAGGAGAGAGATCAAAAGGACCTTTGGCCTCCTGAAGGCCAGGTTCCAATGCCTCCATATGACAGGTGGTTCTCTCTACTACTCACCAAAGAAGTTGTGCCAGATCATCGTGGCCTGCTGTATGCTGCACAACCTGGCTTTGCGACGGCAGGTGCCTTTTCTGCAGGAGGATGGTCCTGGAGGAGGTCTTGTGGCAGCTGTGGAGCCTGTGGACAGTGAAGGAGAGGAGGCAGAAGAAGAGGATATCGACAACAGAAACAACGTTATCCAGCAATACTTCCAGTGAGACACAGGTAAGAAGATGTCACTGCCTCACACCTCTCATACATTTGTTAGACCTATCATATGTCTGTCACTTTCACCCAGTGTATGGGCCTTGACTTGTCACTTTGCCTTTCCATTTCACAGATGTGGGTCCCACTGTGTGACATCTGCTATATTACCTCATGGACTAGAGCTGTGTTACATCGGTATGTTGATAATACAATCGACATTGCTATATTCCATAGTTATTGCAAATACACATTTGTCAAAGCACAGACTGACTCCAGCTTGTTTTGTGATTCAAGGGTGTTTATTTCAGTGCAAAATTGTGGAGGGGGTTGTAAAATGGGCAGGGGTGATCGTGGAGGATTGTCCATGGCAGAGTCCAATCTATTTGTTTCACAAGTGCATTGTCCAAAGGGGCATAGGAAGTGGAGCTAGGACAGTTGATGGATGGACAGGGTGACGAAGTGGGATAGAAGGATGACATTCAGGGGGGTCTCATTTCCTGACGGGGGTCTTGGCATTGTTCTCTGTCTTTGTCCTGGATCTCAGGGACCGTTTGCGGGGTGGTTCTCCTTCTGCAGGGGGTGGGGTGCTGGTGTCGTGGTCCTGTGGCGGGGTCTCCTGTCCACTAGCGACTCTGTCCCCTGAACCATGTGCCCACTGCCCCGAGGTCCCTGATTTTCTTGGGTTGGTGGGTTTGCCTGGGTTCCCTGTAGTGGTGGACACACTGCTGCTTGATGTGTCCTGGGGACAGAGGTATGGGCCCGCTGGCTGGGTGCTGTGCTGGTGTTTCCTGAGGGGGGAGGCTCTGTGGTGGCTTGTGCCAGTGTCAGGAAACCGACTGTCCCGGGGTACCAGATGGGCCGGGCTGGTCATCTTGATCCAGTTGGGCAGAGCTGCTGTCATCAATGTGGGCCTCTTCTGTGGGGGGAGTGGACATGTCTGGAACCTCCTGTCCGGTGACGTTGGGTAGGTGTCCTGCAGGGGTGTAAAGGCATGATTCTTGCAGTTGTGTGTGCCATTGTGTGCAATGGGTGGGTGACCCTGTACTCCAGTGTTTGCATTCTTGTGTAGGACCTTGAGTGATAATTGGTTTGGGTTCTGTGTGGGTATCCGTAGTGGACATGCTTTGGTGATGGGTGTCCATGCTTTGGTGTTGCATGCAGGGCTTGGTGTTGGGATGTGTGGGTTGTGATAGTGGGACATTTGTGAGGTGTTGGAGTGATGGGGGTGATGGTGAGGGTGAGGTATATGATAGCATGCAGGTAGGGTGGGGGATGTAATAGTTAGGATTTGACTTACCAGAGTCCATTCCTCCTGCTACTCCTGCGAGTGATGGTGTTGTGTGCCTGTGGATGCTAGTGTTGTTTCTGGTGGTGTCTCTCTCTGGGCTTCTTTCTCAATTTTTGTCGTAGGTTTTTTTTGGGTGATGTGGGTGTGTGTTTTATATTGTATTGAGTGTGTGGGAGTGGTGTGTGTATGTGTATCAGGTGTGTGTATTTGGAATTGTCCAATGTGGTTGTGTTTTGTAAGTGTGTGTGTATTTTGAGCACGGCAGTGTGTACCGCCAATGGAATACCGCGGTTGAAAGACCGCCGCGTGGATTCGTGGATCGTGATAGTGTGGGCGCATTCCTGTTGGCATGACGGTGGAGGTTTTGGTATCGCCAGTTTATCACTGACCTTTGGAGTGGCGGACTTGTGTGCGTGTCTGGTTTTTTGGCAGATTCCGGGCTGTGGGTGTAGCGGTATTCCGCCGCTGCTGTGGTGTGTTGGCAGTCTTCTGCACGGCGGTAAACGGGATTTACCGCCAATGTTGTAATGAGGGCCTTTGTCTGCTTTTAATGGACCAAGCCAAGAACCTCCCCACATGCTCATTTTTCTACTTAATATTGTTAAAAATGTGTTTTGATTAACTACCTCCTGGGATAAAAAATGGTTGCATGAGTGGGACCTGGCTTCCTGGATTCGCGCCCCAGAGGCTTGATCATACACAACTTGATGGGTGCGCAACCACTGACTCCATGTTGCACTTAGCCTAGCAGGACTCCACCACATTAGTGACTATCAGCTTCATTTTGCCTTTTGAATTTATCTTAGCATTAGCCACTGCCATTTTAAAAGTGGCAAGTAGTTTTCCACATTGTACAATGTGCACATGTTTTTATTTGTTGTGTTCTTTCCCACCAAGGGCTTAGGTTGCTAATAATGTACTCAGACGGCAGGGAACGGTCTTGTTTTGAATTGGCACTGTGGGATTGTGCCCGAGTCCCGATGTGTTCTTTTCAAAGCTGGCCTAAAGCAATCAGCATTTTTTTAATAATAAACGTCTGCAGTGAGAGGGAGTTCTAGAATTTTCCTGTCTTGTTTGTTCAAAGTGTAAGAGGCTGAGACTAGATGAACCGGGGACAGAGAGTGTTTGCAGATCTCAGGCATAACCTGAATGGTGGAGTGTCTCATCCTTCCCGTGAGGATAATTGATCTCTTTCTCCTCAATCGATTCTGGGATCTGGCGATCTGATGCGAATAAGAGGGAGCTAAAGCAATTGTGACCTTGCCTCATGGTGATTTATATTTTTCAATCCATTATTTGCTTTGTATTATAATATAGATACATATATTTACTGTGTATATTGCAGTGGAGAATCATGTGTGCATGTTTTCATTTCATTCCTTGAAACATTTTTAAGAGTGTGCTTTTAGCATGCTAATCTCCTTTTAGGAACCTTGCGTAGTGAAATAATAAATGTCTTCTTTGGACTAAGAAGCGCATTCCAGAGATTTTTGTCGGTGCATGACTGTTTCAGCTCGGTCTTTATTGAAGCAAAACATTTTGCCATAGTCAGACAGTCTAAAGGAAGGTTGGGAGTTGAAAGTGTACGATTTAAAAGTGAAAATATGTTTTTATTCAGAGAGTTAAAGAAGCACCGCAAACCATGTCTGAAAATGCATGTGAAATGAAAATGCCTTATGATGTCTTGGCAAATGTGTTTTCTTGGTTATCAGGACTTTCAAAACGTTGGTATGGGTGCTTTGATAAAACAGAATTAATAACTGTACTTATATGTTTAAAAAAGGTGCTTTTTGAACGGAATGATAACCCTTTTGTTCTTGACAGGAGTGTTTGCATACTTTTGTCTGCTTACAGAAAAATGCATGAGAGATGTAAACAGTTAGAATATGAAAATCAGAAATTAAAGGAACAAATTGACAAAAAATACTGTAACTATGCTGTCTTGTCAGAAAAAGTTGTTAGAAGATAAGGCTGATATCTACCAAGCCGTTACAGGGAAAACTGATTTTTCACATTCCATTAATGAAGAGGTTAATAAAGCTGGGGGCCAGTGTGAGCTGCATGAGCAGGACATAGTTGGTGCACAGCCAATATTTAGATGAAAAATACAGAGTAGCCCACAGTTTTTGGCAGGAGTTGAAATGCATTCTTTAAAAGATTACTCCCAGCAAGAAGTTAAGGATGTTAACAATATATTCAAGTAGCTTTGTCAGAGTACAATGTGCCCAGGACATAGAGAGTTATTGCTGCAGGTAAAACAAAATATTTTGGAATTTGTTACTCCTTGCATTAAGCAAGAGACACAGCATTCCATGGGATTGTTTGATTTTTGGAGACAGCATTACCCTCATCTGAGTAAAAGCTTAACCCTTTGGTACTAAGTGACAAGGAAAAAACATGAGTTTGAATGGGGTGAGGTGCAGCAGTGTGCTTTCGATTTGGCAAAATAAATAATTCAAAAGGCTTTAGACTTGTGGGCAGTGCAGGAAGGAGACATTGTGTTGCATGTAACTATCCAGGGACCATATGTAGATTGGAGCAGGGGGCAAAAGCAGAGAAGAACAGGAGTGTCCCTGGGATTGTGGATTATAAATATATCTGATGGGACTTTGAAAAACTGGAGAGAGCATTTAACTGAAGCCCTTCAGATTCTGAATAACACACCAGTGACAAATACTGAAACTGCCCTGATAAAAATGTTAACCCTGATACAACCACATTCGGCCACCAACACCATTGTGTACTGGGAAATAAAACTTGGAGCTTCAGTTCCTCGCGGAGCCACACCACAATCTGCAGGGCTTGACCTACATGCTTACAAAATTGCCCAACTTGTCATAAGTCCAGTGTATGGAGGATTGGTGAGGATGGGGACTGCCCCAGCCCTTCGGACAGCACAAGGAAAATGAGGTTTTGGTTCAGCTGACATAAACCCTGATGCTAAGGTGTGGGTGGAATCCCCAAATGGCCCTCTAGAACTTGCAGAAATTATAGCCAAGGGCCCTAATAATGTTCTACTGATCATAAAACAAGGAAAGGAAAAGAAGAGCACATTTCAGCTGGCAAATGTTATTTGCAAGAAAGATCATACTTTTTTCTTTTACAGATCATACCACGACTTGCCTCTGACCATGAGTGTCCTGTGTGGCCTACCTTCGGGCATGTGCATGTGTAGTCAGGAGGGACAGCACCCCCAACCTGAACCTGATTGATCAATCACAGTGTGCAACACTCCTGCTGCTTTTGAAGGGTAATACCTTTGGATCCATGTGGTACAAATCGTGCTTCACAGATTAAAGTTCTTGATGGGAATAATGCAGAGTACCATGGATGTTCTAGCAACCTGTTTGATTGCAATTCTAATGGAACAAACAACATAGCTTGTTATCACTTGATGACTGCTGCTGGTGACATTAAGCATGTTTAAGTTTCCAGTTGACTGACTATTCTCGTATGAACACCTCACTTTTGCTTACATTCCAGCAAACATTACAGGTGGACCGTATACCTTTACATGATTAGGACTCATGATCTTTCCATTTAACTCTATACCAACACGTTTTCCTAGAGACACTATTCAATCAGTTATTATCCCAATCAGAATATATCAGCTTCAGTCTTTTTATTGAGGTCTGCTTTGTTTAACTGTTTATAATATCAATGAGTTAATCCCACTTCCATTGCTTTTTAGTGATTGTTCTTGTGTGTTGCTGTGTACAATGCATATCTAATTTGCTTGTAATATTTTTTTATAAAGAAAAAAAAAGAAAACAATATTTTAAGACTTTTGGTTATGAGTCATTGGTCATAAGGGTGGAATGTAATGATATATGAGTTTTGACTACTGACTCCATGTTGCACTTAGCTTAGCTGCACACCTTGACATTAGTGACCCCCAACCTCATTTTACCTATTGACTTTATTTTAGCATTAGCCCCTGCCATGTTAAAAGCTGCAAGTAGTCTTCCACATTGTGCAATGTACACATAATTTAATTTTTTGTGTTCTTTCCCACAAAGGGCTTAGGCTGATAAGAATGTACTCAGACGGGATTGTGGCCAAGTCCTGACATGTTATTTTCAAACGTGCGCTAAAGCAATCAGCATTTTTTGAATAACAAACTTCTGCAGTGAGAGGGAGGTCTAGAATTTTCCTCTCTTGTTTGTTCAAAGTATAGGAGGCCAAGACCAGATGGACCGGGGACAGAGATTGTTTGCAGATCTCAGGCATATACAGGACGCTGGAGTGTGTCATCCTTCCCATGAGGATAAGTGATCTCTCTCTCTCTCCTCGATTGATTCTAGGATCTGGCAATCTGATGCTGAATAGGAGGGAGAGGAAGCAGTTGTGCCCTATTCTCATGGTGATGTATATTTTTTAATTCATTATTTGCTTTGCATTATACTATAGATACATATATTTGCTGTGTATATTACAGTGGAGAATAATTTGTGCATGTTTTCATTTCATTGCTGTGACCATTTTTAAACAATGTGCTTTTAGCATGCTAGTCTCCTTTTAAGAACCTTGCGTAGTGAAATAATCAATTTCTTTCTTGGATTAAGAAGTGCATTCCAGAGATTTTTGTCAGTGCATGAGTGTTTCAGCTCGGTCATTAGTGAAGCAAAACAGCATCCCTTGATCAAGCTCCTGCTAGAGCATAGCTATCTTTCCTTTCCTTAGCTTTATTAGTTGTGCTCTGTAGGAGATGACTTCCTCTCTGATAAATGCCTTACACGCCTCCCATATTATAAAGATTGAAGCATATCGAGCATTATTGGACAGAAACTCTGTAATCGATAGCCTTAGAACTGCGATACAGCCCTTATCCATCAGTAAGAACTTATCTAGAGACCACCTTAATTGCTCGATCTGTCGTGGTGGCAAATACATTTGTACCACGTGGACAGAGGGGTCTGAAAAGGGGTTGGATAATATACCTGAGCCACCCCTATCCCACTGGTGAAAGACGAACATAAGGTCAATCCTTGAGGCCGAATTAAACCTTTTGGAAAAACAAGTGAATTCTTGAGCCTGCGAGTGATCAAGTCTCCATGGGTCCTGAAGAGCCAAATTGCAAATAAATATAGCTAGAAAGCATGAGGCTCTTGGTTTATTTTGAGACCTATTCTTACGAGGTACATCTAACTCTATATCTTGTATAATGTTGAAATCACCTCCGACTATCAATAGACTGGGAAGTGTGATCCAAAGATTGTAGAGTTCCGGCAGAGAGGTAGTCTTGTCTTCTATAGGGCCATAACAACTTGCATTTTTTTTACCCCCACCCAATCCCAAGTCCAACCCTTACCAAGTCCCAACTCCCACATAACACCAACCTCCCAAAGAGGTCCGACCCATCATGGCCTCACTCCCCAGCAACACACCTCCCTGTTACCCTCGGCCCACCACCCCTCCAATACCCTGAGTACACTGGCAGAACACTCCTGGAATCTGTATCCCAGAGGAAGTAGCAGATAGGCTGGCATAAACAAAAGTCACAGAAAAAACATTATGTTGCACTTGCTGTGACCCCCTCAGCCGAGAACAAGTGCGCAATAGTTTTTACGGGCGCCAAGCCTGTTTCTATGACCCTTGTTTGCATTATTTTTCTTGAGTGATATTAGGAAGTCTTTTGCCTGCTGAATGACTTAGAAGATGTGAATGTGCCCCTTATAGAGCACATTGAGCTTTGAAAGCTGGGCTTTGCCTGCCAGAGGCCCTAACATTTTGACTTTGTCAATAAGGCCTATGAACTTGCTTCAACAGCCCGTGGCTACTATAGACATATCAGGAAAACCCAAAAGGAGAAATTGTCAACAGAGTTGAAAGCTGTAGTTCTTGTGGCATGTGACAAGATCTGCTCCATAATCCTTAAATCCCCAAAATTCACTAGTATAGTGTGTGGGTACTTCAAGTACAAGGATTTTGTTACTTGGACCCTATGAACCCATATGATTGTAAGGTCAATAATTGCTATGGCCTTATCAGAAAGGATGTTCTTGTAGATAAGCTGTGAGACAACCTTAATTGCCGTAGATGCTGCATCATAACCTTCAGGCATTCCTATGAACCTTAGGTTTGAACATCTAAATCTATTTTCCAGATCATCAAGTTTTAATTGGAGCTCCTCAAGCTCAGCCTGCATCTGTGATGTCTCAGTTCCATGCTTATTGTTAACACCTTTCAAATCAGAAACCCTCTGCTCATTGAATTCTGATATCACCCTCTATTTCTCATCCCCTTTAGGATTGCTCATTAAAAACAGGGGATATGAATGCTTCTCTTTGAGATGTTCGGCAACAGCAAGACAGGAAGACAGAGTGGGGTCAACAATAACGCCAGAATGCCTTGGATGATCATTGAGGATAGGGCTTGTCTGATCCATACCAATATATGGCATTGATGCTACTGAGGACTGCAACATCACTGATTCTTATAGACGTGGTGTACTGGAACTGGTAGGGAAAGATACAGAAAGTGTTGCCTGTGGAATTGGACTTTTGCGTAGTTCGCCTGACTCCATTGAAGAGGCCTGTAGATTAATTTCTTTGTGGAGACCTGATTTTTGCCTTCCTATCTCAGGAGACAGATTCTTAAATTTTGAGGCCTTTAGAAACTTGCCAGTAGCATGCTTGGATGAATCATCTTGAGTAAAGCGTTTCAGTAGCTCCTTTACAGGCTTCTACGGGTGGACACTGGAAAGGTGCTAGAGTGCCGCAAGCTGCCTCTGTGCTACACAGACCACTTCCGCTGCCTCTCCAGATCCTCTGTCTACCTGTGGGGCAAACTAGAGCCACCCTTAAGGCTGCTTCAACCCCTATGTGACACCTAAGTCAATGAATCAAAAAAGACAGGAGCATCAAATAGAAACAAGCGCAGAGCTTTCTAAAAGAATTGGCTAGTTGTTGCAAATACTGCCAGGTTAACGATTTGCTTACGTTTAGATAGAGTTGCTGCATTTGCAGCATTTAGAGCACTTCTTCATACTTAATAATGGACTCAATGAGAGGCAACCTGAAAGTGTCAGCAGTGAAGCTGTATTATTGTGAGCAAGGAAAGGGGCGTATTGTGCTTGGGTAATGGATGGCCACTTTTTAAGAACAGTATACTTAGTAAAAGCTACAATAAGATTTTTTGATAATAGTTGTTTCAAAATGCTTCAAGAACATCTTTAATTGTAGGCACATGAAGCTTGAGGCTGCCAAATGATGGTGTGTTGGCAGAACAACCCTTTCACTCAGAGGTGACACTGGGTGTTTACTGAGATCTGGTCTTGCAGTGTTCACGCCTTACCCCTCTGCTCCACACCTCGTTGCTGGCAGCTCACTCTCTACTTCTCACAAAATGCCTCTCGCCCGCTCGATTCAATCTCCCCATGCAGAAATCCTCTGTTGAGCTTGCTATGAGCGTGCTTCTAGGTAACTCCTTTTTCCTCCCACAAGTCTGCTCACTGATCAATGCCGAAGAGCTCCTCCGCCCTACTCAGCTCAGTCAGTCAGACGTACCAAGATCAACAATGTAGCTCAATTTGCTTAAGATACTTTCACATGTTGCAAGCACACAAATAGCTGCATCAATCCTCTGTATCAAACCTCGCAACTCTGGGCACCACTCCGAGCTGCTTTGCACACTGGACATCTTGCCCTCCTCTGGATGCAATTCAATCACAGAGCATGACGGGAGCTCCTTGTGTCCTTGTGATTCTCCCAGTTCATGTAGCAAAGCAGTCTTGTGGAATAGACACAGGCCACAGCAGCAGGAAGTCCTCTGAGTCCTTGCACAGGACCAAAATGTGAACTGAAGAGTGGATCTGAAGGCCCTATTTTTATGACTGGTGCTTTCTTTAGAGTGCTTGGAATGTACTTACTCCCCTGCTCTGTCTCAAAGTTGGCAGCATGAACAATGCAGGAGTGATAAGCCATTTGTGTGATGGCAGAGCACAGCCTTTTCAGTTTCAAGTGGGGCTGTGCTTAGCTCTGCCCCCCCTCTCACCATCCTACTAGAGGTTGGCCCATTCAGACAAACATAATCCCTCTACTGTGTAACTGCCTGGGAGGAATTCCAAAGTCCAACTGCGAACTCTACCTAATGACTTTACTATTAATGAGGATTTTAATCACAATTTCATAGATGTGAGGCATGAACTGGTAATCTGTTCTCAATTAAAAATGAGCACTTATTAAACATAATAAGGCAACCTAATGTTATCCTACGGGACATGTAGGCCTCACAGTAAATTAAAAATACATTTAGAAGTTTTTTATTACAAGGACATGTAAAACGTAAACATACATGTCAAACCTTTTAATTACAATGCACGGTGCCCTATGGGCTACCTAGGGCCTACTTAGGGGTGGCATATGCAACAAAAGGGGAGTTTAATGCTTGGCAAGGGATGTTATATTACCAAGTTGAACTGGCAGTTTGTAACTACCTTTAGGATGCTATGGCAGTCCTGGGACATGTTTTAAGGGGCTACTTAAGTGGGTGGCACCTAAGGGGGCCACAGGCCCACTATTAGCATTTAATTTACAGGCCCTGGGTATATGATATACCACTCTAAAAGCTACTTACATGTAATTTAAACATACCAATTAGGTATAAGGCAATTTTACCATGTTTAATGGAGAAAGCAGAAGAACTTTAGCACTGGTTATCAGTGGTAACGTGCATGGAGTACTAAGGCCAACAAAAACAAATTCAGCAAAAAGTGTAGTATAAAGGCAAAAGGTTTGAGGGTGAGCCTTGAGAGAGGTCCAAATCCAGTAATCAGATTAGTAATCAAGACAAAGACATCAAACAATAAACATGCATCTTTAGATGTGAACTATTCAAACGTTCACATGGGAAAGAAAATATGGACGGTTAGGAGAAAGCTTACAGTGAACACATGGCAGGACAACAATTTCAAAAGCCATGTACATCTATGTAAACTGTTCCAGCTAAACATGAAGGGTTGCCCATGCAGCTTTGGGACCCTCGAGTACAGTGATGGCATGTGGCGGTACTGTGCACGTGTCTGGGAGTCAATACTTTTCCGGGCCTTAATATGGACCTAGTGATGCAGGTCCTCACTGTGCTTCTAGCACAAATTCCCTTGCTGTTTGTGGACACTCACTGCACTCACTGCACTGCAGCATTTGCTAATGTTTCTCAAAATTTGAGTTCATGCTGCATTGATCACCTTAATATCAGGCCCTCCGTAACACTGAGGGTGCTTGGCTATGACCCTCTCCCTGAAGATATTTAATTTCAGTTTCATTTCAGAAAAAGAGGGGGCCTTCTCAAGTCATCAGCCATGTGGGGGAAGATTTGGCAAAAGAGTATATGTAATTTCCTGTTTATGACCAGTAGACAGAGATTGCCACCCAAAATGCTGAATCTTCACACAGTGTGAGGAATAGAACCTCTACACATCGGGGGAGACTCTGCATGCATGGAGGAGATACCATACATGTAATCCAACACTCAGAAATGTGAAAGAGCATTCAAATCTAAGCAACAATGGCTTCTGACCTCATGTTTTTGATCTTCTTTATGATTTTGTAATATTTGCCCTACACCATGAGTGTCGTTTGTGAGATACTGTGTTTAAATGTTGGTCTGGATAAGTGCTACAATGTTTGGGAACATTTAAAGCTGCTGTGGGTGTCACTTGCATTGTTTCTTGTAGGGTCATCACCTTGGCGCTACCCAAAAATTCAGTGACTTTATGCTGAATTACGTGAGGAGCATAATTCTGCATTTAGCACTAGTTGCTTAGTGCAACATGCATCCTCACATGCAAAATGCTAAGAAATTAGTGCTAAATGCAATAGAACATTGTCACTAGAACAGCCTGTTAGAAACATTATGCAAAGTAAATAGACAGGATGGTATGTATTGAAAATGTGTCCTATGTCGACTATTCATAATTGACAACCACATAAATGTAGTAACCAAACTAGCAGCTAAGGAGAAAAAATATTTGACCAGGCAATCCCAAACTTGCAAACCCAGACCTTTTGCATCAATATGTAGCACCTTTATATGACATTGTTGTGCAGCAGACAACAGGCTTCAACAATCTTGCATCCAATGTCCGGGGATTACTCTAGAACCCCCCATGTATGGTCAAAACATCTGGATCTCAACTTGGGGAGGCCTGAAGTGCATTTAGCATGGATTCTGTACATATGTTTGACCTATAGTACCTCTGGTGACAGACTGTGGCCTGACCTCCGTAGGTTATGAGGAGATGAGGGGGCACATACTTAATAGCACCTGAAAAAAATTGTTTTCAACAAGGGCCCACTTTTCTAATTGAACTACATTATGCATATGTATCTATAAGTAATGTGTGGCAGGATCATCTGTGTTGTAATCTATCTTAATTATTGTTTATATGGCACCCCTAGATAAAAACCCAGGCCCAGTATGAGGTATTGGTACTGACTGCTGTAAAAAGAAGCTGTCATATGTGCTTCCAGGAAAGGCAGCATACACATCTGTGAAGCAGCCCTTGTCATCGCAGACAATCTACACTTTGATGGAGTGCCCACGGTGTCTGCTGCAAAAATAGTCTCATGTGCAGTGTTTTGGTTGAAATGCCACCTTGGGGTAACCAAAGGCACCTAGCACAGGAGGGAAGCTGACAAAGGCATAAAATACCCTTGCTTCCCTATGCCAGTCCACCAGTGACCATGGCATAGTGATAAACATGTGCACTTTTCTGTTGAGGTATCTCAGGACCAGATGCAAGAATCTGGACTAACTTGTCTATGAAATGTTAACTTCCTCAGAGGAGACTCTCTGGAAAGATCAAATGCTGATAAAATGGAGCACAGCTAATATTTTGGCATAGACTGGAATAGTTTGGGAAAAGCCTGTAGGGTAATCCAGTTCTGATTGTAGTCAGAAAACATGTTCAGGTTCACATCAGGTGGGAAGCAGTACCTGGAAATAATACCTTCACTGTTAATCCTCTGCCTGCAAACCCTCTCTATCCTGTTCCTCAAATAATTCCTCAAGAAAACAAACAAACAAGATTGACAAGATAGTGAAGAAAGGAAAACAGTTTTGCTGTGTGGTGGAATTTTTAATGTGGTCAGTCTGCATTTGATTGGTTGATGTTGTAAAGAGATCCTGCTAGAGATGGGTGGTGGAGTTAAGAGTAATCTTTGCTTTTATTATCAGGTGTGTTACAAGTGTTGAAATCATTGTCTCGTATATATCTCCATTTCTTTCTATTCATTTTGTTTAAAAAAATAAAACTTGTTAGAAAGAAAATATATAGGTAAATTATGCATTAATATTTGTTTTCAAAGATGAATGCATGCATGGACATATTTTATTGTAATTCTTTTTAAATTATATTATATTTAAGATCTATTTAATTTAACTGATTAAATATACTATATGTAGCAATAAAATAACTTAATTAACTTAATTAATGCACTCACTTAAAATTGTTATATTTTACATAATTTTTCAAAATTAATTTAATTTGACATTATTTGCTGGGTGTTTTTTTAAGTCTGTGACTCCATTATTCTCTGCGGGGATGCTGCAGCACCAGAGTTTATCCATGTGTGGTGGCCAGTAGTAACTTTAGATGGGCAGTTTGTGAATATCAGTGGGCATCCTCTTTTCTGACTGGGTGACATTCCTTTCTACACTCCTTCCTTATTCTCTCTAAACCCCTCCTTACTCTTCCCTATTCCACTCACATTTAATAGCTAGGATGCCCGTTTTACTACCCGCTTCCTCTAGTTCCTCCCACATTTACTCCTAAAATGCACACTTAAGTGTGTGAAGACTCTGCAAAGGGGGTGGAGATCTACACACATAAAATGATAGGACAGGCATAAGAGTAAACTCCACATGATGGCTTGAAAATAGTATTTTGTAGTATGTTTTTTAGTACTACAAACATGCCACAAAGCGGAGTTTGTGAATCTGGTCCTTAGAGGTTAACACTTTTTGCACGGCTCACACCTGTGTTTTCCTCTGCACAAACGCTAAATTTGCTGCCATGCGCCAACACAGTAATCCTTGCACCATAGAGCAAGGATTGCTGCATTGAAGGGGAGATTGGTTTTGTGGAGTAAGGAGCACCTTCCTGCACAAAAACTATCTTAAAGAATGTATGATGGAACAACATTTCATTGTAAAGGCATGCCTACTAAAGGCATGTGTGGGACAGCATGCGTGGTTCCAGCATGCGACCCCCCCACCTGCCCTAACGCCCAGAAGTACCCCACCCCTAAAACTAAAACTACCCCCACCCGGCCATAAAAACTAAAACAACCCTGACCCCCTACCCCACCCCTAACACTAAAACTGCCTGATCCCACACCCCAAACCCCTAGGGCTAAAAGTACCCCGACCCCGGCCTCTAAAACTAAAACTACCCGACCCCCCACCCCGCCCCTAAGAATTAAAACTACTCCAACCCCTCACCCCCACCCCTAAAACTAAAACTCCCCCGACTCCCCAGCACTGCTCCAAAAAACTAAAACTACTCTGATCCCCGACCCTGGCCCCTAAAAACTAAAAGCACCCCAACCCCCGCCCCTAAAAATTAAAAAAACTCCGGCCCCCTACCCCACCCCTAAAAACTAAAACAACATGACCCCCCCAAAAGCAAATTACCCTGCCCCTAAAAGCAATATTCCCAAAGCCCCCCAGCCCTGCCCCTAATGCTAAAACTCCCTGACCCCCTCCCCACCCCTAACACTACCCCAACCCCGCCCCTTAACCTTAACCTAAAACTACCCCAACCTCCCCTAATAACTAAAACAACCCTGACCCCCCTCCCTGCCCCTGTAACTAAAACTACCCTGACCCCCACCCCACCCCTAAAACTAGCCTGATCCACCACACACGCCCCTAAAATCAAACTTACCCCATCCCCCACCGGACCCCTAAAAAACAGATCTACCCCATCCCCCCACCCCAACCCTTAAAAAAAAGAACTACCCTGGCTCCCCACCCCACCCCTAAAAACCAAACTACCTCACCCCTAAGAACTACCTCCCCAACCCTGCTCCAGCCCCAATCACCTACTACATTCTCTCCCGATGCTAACTCCCGTTTTCTGTGCTTCAACCACACATGTGAGTTGTTCAGCACATGCGTGGTTAAGGCACAAAAAAACAAAGTTGTTGTTCACTCAAGCGTTGTTCCGCTTGCACTGTTCACATCTTTGTTGTTCCGGAGTCGTGCTTCTGGATGTTTCCCAATCTTAAATGGCGATCTGCTCTTTCTACGTGTGCTGCAGAATGCAGCACCCATAGACTGTAGCACACTTAGAAAGAGCAAAAAAATGAGGAGAAATGAAAGCATTTCTCCTTGTTGTGCCATGCTAACGCCACCCCTGGGGTGGCATTAGGTTTTGGATCTGCCTCAGGTTTACGAAAACTCATAAATCTGGGACAGCGTCAAAATGCAATGGATGTTGCTGTGGCATCCCCACAGCAACACCAATTGCATGGCCTTTTCATGCAAAGTACTGTGTGTGAAGGGCCCGTAAGCGTCAAAAAGTGACTTAACGCCGCCTTCTAAATACGGGACAGGGCATTGCCCCACCAGAGCATCACGATTTGTGCTCTTGTGGTGCTGGGGCTCTTAAATAAGCCCCATAATGCTTATAATGACTGAAAATCAATACCTTCTCTCAGGTTTTTTTAACCTACTAGTTTCATTCTCCAGACTGCTCTACAAAAATGGCCTTAAATTCAACAGTTCCCATTTTAACAAAATGGTGTTGAGTAGAGCCTCACTTTTATCTAGAATTTAGAATTATAGCATTCTCAGTAATTAGAACTCTGTGGTAAAGCTGCAGTGGATCACTGGGAAGACAACAGACAGGTTGATACTCCGGTATTGGGAATTCATGTTTCAGTTAGTAGGCCTGATTTTTTTCCCTGACACAGATGAAGAAGATATTTGAAAATTTACAAGAAATTTGTATTGTCTATCATTTTAAATGACAAAATAAATTATTCATTTTTCTCATTTACTGCAGTCTCATCTCTAGAAAATTATTACAGCTCTTCAACTCTGATTTCAGCATCAAGTGTTGAGATGTGCTTTACATTTGTCATGACTATAGAAGGTTAGTGCTCAGCTGTTCATTTAAACTCTATGGTGAAGCTGCACTAGAATACTGGGATGTCAACTGACTGCATCTGCCATTAGCAGTACATGTTTTACTTAGCATGTTAAACTTTTTAAAGTTGTGAATCTACAGAAAATGTGCTATCATTTTATCTCATGGAACCCTTTCCACAACCTTCAAGTGAAAATGATATGAAGTAACCTTTTTCTTTCAAGAATTATTCATTAAGACAGAGCGGAGATCAGCATTTTTCCTGGGGTAAAATCACCATAGAACTCACCACAATTCTGCAAAGTATGATACCATCAGCAAATGATTTCCATTGTGACTAAAATCTGTTATCATAATTTGTATGTCTTCCCCTTTTGTGACCATCAAACCTAGGTGTTTTCTACAATGTATTTTAATGGGAAAACTGACATAGCCTTATCACAAAAAATGGTCCCATGAAAAGCCCATCTTCTAACGAAAAATTTGTGAATGTCTTCCCAGATTTTAAGGGTCTGATTTACAATAGCCAAGTCTAGTCAAGTCAATCAATCTCTATGTTGCTATAAGAAACATAAAAGATACAAAAAACATCAAAAAATAATTCATTTAAAAACAAGATAAAACATGATTACGACATGAAGATTTACAATACCAATATTAACCCAGAATGAGTGCACTCCAGGCAGTTTTTGACCGGGCGTGCAGTAGAATCCTTTACTTCCTATCAGAAACCTTTGATTAAATCCTATTTAACAACTATCTAGGAGACTCTTACACTTGGATCATGTTGCATAAGTAGAACAGTATTGAGCTCTTCATTGAAGCCAGTGGCGTGTCTCATGGTCAATAATGTCCGCTACAGACCTTCTGCACCAATGATCTAATGTTTATCTTTCTATTTCTACTTTTACAATTTAGATTTTTTTTTCTTATACCATTATTCTTTTTCTGCCTCAGACTATAGCAGTTGTCCAAGTCCCTTCCCTTTGTTCTAGGCCTTTATCTATGGCTGAGGCTTTTAACTCAGGTTCAGGTCCCCTATAGCCTTTGGTAGTGGGGTCTAAAGCTCTGTTATCACTTGGAGTAGAACACTGTGAGCTGTCAGCCAATCACAATGCTTTATTTGCTAGTTATATTTAGCATTACAGGCCCACAAACAGAACGTTCTGTAGCTAGGCAGCTCCCAGCATTAGCAATGGGGGCAAGTAGGAAGCACTACAGGAGTATGAGCAGTTACTCACCTGAATGTTTGGGTGATTAAATTCAACTCTATCCTCCCAAAGCCTTCCCTCTGCCTCTTCTAATTGATATGCCTTTACACAAATTGCTTTTTCGGATCCTCGTCTTAATTTTGCTGAAGGGAAGACAAAACAGTCAAGAAAAGTAGAAAAATGTCAAACAAAGTTTGGCTCAAGACAGCCATCTGTTTACCGGCATTACAATTAGACCAGGCACAGGGAGTGCCACATAAGGATGGGGGCTTCTCAGCTGAAAGGCTGGTCATGCTCCAACAGTGTTCCCTATAATGTGTGTTTTTTGAGTGTGTGTGTGGGTAAGAGGTGCAAATTGCATTTTGCCTTGCCTACAGGAAAATATTAGCTGTTTATCACCTCAGTGCTATGCACCCTTGCCTGTGGCTCAAGCTCATAAATATGCGTAGTGTAATTAACCTCTGTTATTGCCTGCATGTTCAGGCAACAATGCTTAATTATTAACCTTTTCCTAATTTTAACTCAAAGTGCTTCCATTTTAAAATTTGTAATGTTGAAATCTTTATGTGGAATAGTGGTATAATTTGTGAGCCATACAATTTCCATAGTAGTTTACCAATGTAACACATGTTGGGTATTAGTATTTTCCTATTAGGAATGGACATTTCAGGAGCGTGGCTTGGACACCCAAAATGGCGAGTACAGGCTAACTCAGTGATGTGCTACCCTCCTCAATTTCTCCATCATCTTGCCTGATTGTGCATTTCAAACACTGCACTGATGGTGAGAGAACCCTGGGCAGTTGCGGGTGTCATGGTTGAGCTCCACAGAGCTGTGTACTGTACTCAGTGGTTGGCACTGGGTGGAGGGAGCAAAGCACTACCCTGGTGCATAGGACATGGCTGACTAGGGGTGAGAGACCAGGAGAAGGCCTGCCGGAGACTGGAGATACCGTTCGCGATTTAAGGACCTGAGATGCTGAGGGAAACCAGAAACCTGGAAACAGACAACTGACAGCCAAAAAAAGGCAGGGGATCCTTTGGTGGCCAGTCCACCTCTTGCACTGGCAGCCTTCATTGGGAAATTGTGGCTTGCGGCACCAGATGCTGGTTGCAAACTGACCAGCAGAGTTACAAAGTCTTAGACAGTGACAGTAAGCACTGCTGGGGGCTGGAGGCTGCAAGACTCTGGATGATGTTCACACCCTACTTTTGGCCTTCCAAGATGCAGTGGAGAGATGGGTGAGGTGGGACCGCAGTGACGAACAAGCCCCAATGTGCGGGAGAAATGCAAATGTAAATAACATTATCAGGGCTTCTTGTGAGGTGACATGCTCTGATGTTTTACTGTCCCACTGGGCTTAATACATTGAAGGCTCCAGACAAGGCCACACTCCAAGGGGAGACTCTGACTGGTCACAAACCCATCAGGGACCAGTCCACAGGGAAGCAGAGCCAAAGGGACCACATTGTGAGGCAAGGGCCCTTAGTTAGTAGCCTGGCTTAATACCAGGAGCCAGCCAAGCATCTCTTGCCAGAATGTCACCAATACATGTGGACTGTTCGTGCCACCTTGGTTTGACAGCTGGAGGATCCAACTTTGTGCTGGCAATGGGCAACCCGGAAATCTATTACCCCTTAAGTGATCATCATTGTGAAAGATAAAATCCTTCCAAATGGCAAGCAAAGAACATCAGAAAAATGTATGTATCCAACTGGGAAACCAGGAGACAACCTACCAGGAGCATTCAATGGAAAACTCAGTGCTGTTACAGTCTCAACCATGATCCCCGCTACCATCAAACAATTGTGAGATACCCTAGAGGCCAAGATCTGCTTGTAAGGAGTGGATGTTATTTTATAGGCCAAAATTGGCTTGTAAGGAGTGGAAGTTATGCTATTCCGCCACACTCTCTGAGGAGCTGTGACAGATTTCCACAAGCTGCGGCCAGCGTGTCTGGAGTGGAAAACACAGTGACAGAAATACAGAAAACAATCGTGAGACTTGCCTCTTTCTCAAAAGTAATGGCTGTTAGGATAGAAAATATAGAAGGGAGAGCCAGATGAAATAACCTAAACATGGTAGAGTTCCCCAAGGGCTGTGAAGGGCCCATACCAGAGAAATTCATATACCAGTGGCTAAGATCTGTCTTATCAGCTGATTCGCTATCCTAATTTATAGTCATCGAAAATGCACACATGGATCTGGCTCAAAAGTTCAAAAACCGCCCCCAGGGGCCCCAGTCAGATCTTTCATAACTAGTGTACTAAATTACCAGGGCAGAGCTGTCATCTTACACAATGCCCACACTCAGACTCCTTGATGTTCTAATCCTACAAGGTAATGCTTTTCCCGTACTACACTAAAATCATTCCACAACAGCGTAATTCCTTCATAGAGGCTAAGAAGAAATTGGACAGCCTCAACATATTATACATGCTGGTGTACCCCCCAATCTCAAGTTCATACATCGAGCCCAAACCGCCTTCTTTGAAACTCCTGAGGTGGCATTCCAGTGGACGGAGTAAAAGATTTCTGAACAACCACATGCGCCATCGCTATTTCATGCAGGCTGTGCTGCAGAAACCAGCGCAAAGACATGGCCACAGAGACACAGGAACTGCAGGTGCAATAGAAAGTGGTCATGCTCATCCTCATGGAACTGACAAGACGCATCCATAGGACTACGGGAGAGTTGAAGCCACGTGGCAGCGACCACAAATGAGATGCAGAAGGAGAAGACAGACAGCCCTGCACTACTGGATTAATTGGAATATTAAATAGCAATACTTTCGGAGAGTACAGAGTCCTGTGAAGGGGATCCTGCCCCTTCCTCACTCCAGCTGCCACACCTGGAGGAGAGATCAAACAAGGGCATAGAGGCACTATTGCAGACCTTGCACTAGAGGTGAGAGGGTGATGGGGCCATAAGATTCATACCCATCCCCAGGACTCAGTGCTCCCCATTCTTGAGAGATGTGGAACTTCTAGACTGGGACACAGGCACCTGTTTTAACCAGTTGGAGGGGGCACTTTAGGGCAGGATGACACTGATGTCCCATTATCATCAGGTGTTTGCCTGCCTCGTGACAGATGCTTCATGTTCTCTAAGCATAGGGAAGGAGGGACTGGGATGTTCTTGGTATTGTTCATTGATGACGTTGTTAGTGCTAACATTATCCATACCTTCACCTACGCTCAGTCTGCCACAATTCCTAAGACAGAGATACAAAGGGTAACAACAGTGCCAATTCTGGCCCATGGGCTCCTCGATTATTCCCCAGTGGTGATCTGCCTGACAACTGGGCACTGCAGGTCTTCACTGTCATAAGTCATGCATGACACATATAGGCAAGGCAACTGATATCTACTTTGCACACAATTGGAAATCAGTAGACTCTATTGAACACTATGGGAGGCATTTAAAGTGATCCTCTAGGAGGCATAAGTCATTTGATGGGCAGGAATCATAAGAAGCTACAACTAGTACAAGACCTAGAGTTCCGGATCCTTGATCTAGAAGCACACAGTGTGGAGAATTCTGAACCAACATAGCACAGAGCCATGGTGCACACCCAAATGTTGTTGCAACACAGATGACTATACGAGGCAAGAACTAAATTGCTATACCAAAAACATACGTATACCAATGGGGATACACAATTTTATCGTCTGTGCTCTAACATACAAATTCATATCCCCATCATATACCCTCCCTGTTAGAAATGGGATCTCTGGTTGGCAGTCAGTTTGCACTCTGTCCAGGCAGAAACCCTAACTTTAGTCAGGGCAAGGGATATACTCACTTAAGATAACCCTTGGTCACCCCCTTGGTAGCTTGGCACAAGCAGTCAGGCTTATCTCAAAGGGAATGTGTACAGTATTTGTACCCACACACACTGTAAGACAGGGAAAAGACTACAAAATGAACACTATACCAATTTAGAACAATAGCCAATATTTATCTGAATCAAACAAGACCAAAATGACAAAAATCCAACATACACAAGTCAAGATATGATTTTTGTAAAGAAAAAGAGTCTTACTCCTTAGAAAACAATGGATGCGTTGATGTGAATAGAGTACCTGGTGTGCGTAAAAAATAAAGCCGCACAAGCGAGCCTGAGTCAGAAAAGTCAGTGATACGTCAATTCCTTATTGGCAAGTGAGGCCGTGCATCGTTTCTTTTCTGGTTGGGTCGGCGGTGCTTCGTTTTTCTCTCCCGCAAGAGAGTGATGCATCAATTTCAGGACAGGCACCTCGGGTCTGGGCAGGTTGTTGTTGATTTTGACACCCAGCAACAATGCGTGCGAAACTCAGCCACTCGAGGACAAGAACCTGAGCTGCAAGGGGTTTGCGTCAGTTTCAGCAGCCACAAGCGGGTGCTGCGTTGATTTCCCAGCAGTAATGCAAGTGGTGCGTCTATTTCAGCTGTGATGCAGGTGGCATGACATTTTTTATAGCCACGTTGCAGGTGGTGTGTTAAACTTTTCCCTGCACGGTTACTGTGTGTGGATTTCCACCTTGGTTCTACCAGGTTCACATTTCAAGTTCCAGGGACTGGATAGAGCACAACTTGGTAGGGTAGGAGTCCAGGTGATGGCAAAGGAAGTCTTTGATGGCCCTGAGTCTTCAAAACAGAAGGCAAGATCAATCTGAGCCGTTGGAGACACTTTACAAGCAGGAATATACCACAAAGTCCAGTCTTTGTCCTCTTTCAGGCAGTAACAGCAACTGCAGGCCAACCCAGCATAGCACAGTCACAGTCAAAGATGCAGTACTCTTCCTCTAGCTCTTCAGCTCTTCTCCTTGGCAGAGTTTCCTCTTGGTTCCAAAAGTAATCTAAACATCTGGGGTTTTGAGTCCACTACTTATAACTCTTTCTGCCTTTGAAGTAGGCAAACTTCAAAGGAACGTTTCTTCACAAGATCCTGCCTTGCCCAGGCCTGGCCCCAGACACACACCAGGGGGTTGGAGACTGCATTGTGTGAGGGCAGGCACAGCCCATTCAGGTGTAAGTGTCAGCTCCTCCCACCACTCTAGCCCAGATGATCCATCAGGATATTCAGGCTCCACCCCAGCTCTCATTGTGTCACTGTCCAGATGGAATTCACAACAGTCCATTTGTCAGTCTGACCCAGACATGGAACACACAAGCAGGCAGACACACAGGATGGTTTGAGCATGAAAATGTCCACTTTCTAATATTGCATTTTCAAACTGACAATCTAAAAACCAACTACACCAAAAGATGTATTTTTAACTTGTGAGTTCAGAGACCCCAAACTCCACATCTCTGTCTGCTCCGAATGGGTAACTGCACTTAAGAGATATTTAAAGGCAGTCCCCATGTTAACGTATGAGAGAGATAGACCTTGCAGCAGTGAAACCTGACTTTGGAGTATTTCACTGCCAGGACATGTAAAACACATTAGTACATGTCCTACCTTTAGCATACACTGCACCCTGCCAATGGGGCTACCTAGGGCCGACCTGAGGGGTACAAACAGGGAAAGTTTGGGCATGGCCGTGGGTACCCCTGCCAGGTCAAATTGGCAGTTTAAAACTGCACACACAGACACAGCAGTGGCAGGTGTGAGCCATGTTTACCGGGCTACCCATGTGGGTGGCAAATCAGTGCTGCAGGCCCACCAGTAGCATTTGATTTACAGGCCCTGGGCCCCTCTATTGCACTTTACTAGGGACTTACGATTACATCAAATATGCCAGTCATGGAAAAGCCAATTACACATACAGTTTTCACAGAGAGCACTTGCCTATTAGCACTGGTCAGCAGTGGTAAAGTGTCCAGAGTATCACAAAACAGCAAAAACAGAGTCCAGCACAGGGTCAACTACACAGGGAGCAGAGGCAAAAAGACAGGGGAGATTACGCCAAAGATGCCAGGTCTAACACTCACGGATTCAGATGGGTCAAAAATCACTGGCGATGTAGACATCACCTGACATTTACAATGCTGAGCTCTACGCTCAACAAGATGGATTGTCCGAGGGACTGATCGCCAACTTATTGTCTGGTCTACCCCTTTGGGCACCTCCCTATTCTGAAAGATGATCCCTGAAGGAAGATCTCACAGCAAGTGAGCTCTTGACAGCCTAGAGCAGGCTGACATCAAAGAAAACACAATTTCCTAATGAGTATCTGGGAGGATTCCTTAAGATGTTCACGCATAAAATTGGAGGTCCCCTGAAAACAGTCCTAAAAAGGTGGTAAATGTGTCACGGTTGCCTCCCAACCTCTGCAAGATTCAGCTTGTACTGATTCTTAAACCAAGTTGACTGCCAGATGCCAGTCATCACACCTCTCCAGTCACCTCTTGGACATCAGGTCAAAGTAATCAACAGGGCCCCAGTTGATCACATTTTCATGGTAATTTCCTCACTCATACACCCCCCCCGGCAGGCTTCATGCCCCAGCGAATCAATAGAACAACATCAGGCATTATACAATGCCCTGGTTCTCACTTACAAACTAGAGCATCTAGCAGTAGTGTTATCAGTAGACATAGAGAAGGTGATTGATTCTGTGGGATGAACTTATTTATTTGTTCTCCTTCGTCACCTTAACTTTGGGCTCCAATTCCTAGGCTATGTGTGACTCTTGTACACAGATCTGACAGCATACATTTGAGTAAGAGCTGCAACATCTGAATGGTTCACCATCCAATAGTGCACTAGGCAGAAATTCCCACTGTCGCCATTCCTTTTGTCTATCACCATGGTGTCCTTGGCCAAGTGGTTCTGTATTGATGAGTCAATAAATGGGGTGAGTGGGGAACCCGGGGTCTCGCACTGGGTGGCCCTTTACACAGATGATGTTTTGATCTTCCTGACAGAATCTGAGAGCTCTGTTCCAAGGATGCAGCAGATCCTTAGGCTTTTCACAGTGAAATCAGGACTATTCATTGATCCGGCTAAGTCCTTGATGTACTGAGTCCCCTCTAGACCTCAAGATGTAGAGTGGGCATGTGAGCTCTAAATTTGCACTAAAAATCTACCACAAACACACAGGAACATCAGAATGTGAGAAACAAATTTTGTTAACCATTAACTTGAAGGTGCATTTTGCATAAAATATAGCGAGAAATAATGTTTTTTTGTGTAGTTTGGCTGAAATTTTGCATAATTATGCAAAAAGCAAATTACACGAATTTAACACACCCTTAGCTTTGAACGTTAAAAAGAATACTTCATTATTGTATGATGTTAATGGAAAACTCCCCTCTATGTTTGATTACCGTGAGCAAGCGGCCTCGATACTATTTGATCTTTCTGCTGCCTATAGGCTTTAAACATTTTTGAGTGCACATTACTCAGAATGCCAACTTGGCTTTGGTGAATAATAGACATTAGCACATGGTAAAAGCTCCCTTTGTCTCTTCAGGGCAGATGAACTAGCCCCAAAATGGTGTCAATATCCCATTTATATATCAATTGAAAATTTCCTGTAGAACGTCCTCCAAATAGCCCTCAAAAAATGCTTCAAATCCACTTCAAATCCACCTACAAAGGCGTATTGCCATGGCAGTAGTGAAACCTATTACTAGGCCTTCCATCTACTGATTATTAATGAGAGGTGGTATGACACTCCAGGAGATCCGGTTTACACCTCTGAGAAATGGGTGCTTCATGGGATTCCCAACCAGCACTTGTTTACAGAGGGTGGACAGGATTGCGACATCCCTGGGGACAAAAGTGGTGATCCAGACATGGAGCTCTACTCTGAAATACATGGGATGGGGTGGGTTCACTGGGAAAACACCACAATGGGTGGGTTCAGCACTGCAAAAGGTAAAGGCATTGGAGGGTTTCCCAAAATGGAGCATAATAGGCATTACCACTTTGGAGGACTTAATGGAGGGCACAATACTCAAGTCGTGCCAAACCTCACAGTCTGAAAATGGTCTAGATTACAGCCACTTCTATTGTTGCTTCCAATTGCAACATGCCCCAACATGCTACATTTCAGAACTAGAGGACATTCCTGAATACAATCCTCTGGAGACAAAGCTGATTCTAGGAGAGTTGGGAGAGCACAATGTAACAGAAATATACTGCTTAATAATACACCACATGCCTGACATTTTTGCAGAACTCCGATTTGACTGAGAATGTGACCTGGACACTCTTTCTGATGACGAATGGGCTGAAGCCAAGACTTCTCCACAACACTTGGCAATCACAACAGGCCTCTGCCTTATCCTGCTCAAATACATTCATAGAACATACTTCACAAACACAAACTTCGGAAAATTAGAGTAATTAGCTCCCCATCCTGCCTTCGATGCACAACACAGAACGGGGACTTAATCCAGACAACATGGAAGTGTGACAAGCAAGAACCATACTAGAGCCTAGGACTCTCCTGCTTGGGGCTAGTACCTGGTAGAACCATACCCTGAGACCCAAGTTGGCCCTTCTACATGACATCATGGACCTCGATGAAGATCAGTGTAGCTTGTGACTGCTGTGGCTGGGCCTGATTAAAGGTAAAAAAATATATAGCTCACTGAGGAAGGTACATAAACCCTCCCTTAGAGGAGAAATGGCAAAGGGGACTCTACTGATGTATGAGCAGAGAAAATCCAGTATACAATGCCAGGGGTTGGTCCCTTAAATACACAAACATCTGAAACAAATGGGCAGACTATTGGGGAATAGCCATTACTTTAGAGGGCTCACAGGCCAGGGGGCAGGATGCTAGGGTGGAATAAGCATAAATATGGCCTTTTCTGGAGAAAATGCAGCAAGTTATTTGACCAGGAGAGAGATCCTGTGGTGGGGGCTCCAGGGGTAACAGGGAAAGGAGTGCTATGGTTGCATAGTAAGGGGAAAATTTATGAGAGGGTTGCATCACGTTTGCACCACACAATGTGGCACATGCCTGATGAAAACCTCTAAGTCAGATTCTTGAAGCCATGCAAATCCATTTTACGTGGGTTTAAGTGACTGAAATAATGCAATGCATCTCAAAATGCTGCATTGTGTTACTCTGACCTGGAATGCATTCCATGGGCACTGCCTGGGTGTTCCTACACAATTACTATAGTTTTGTGATACATTCCCAGATTTACAAGACCTTGCAAACCTGGGAATGTACCCAAAAGATACGCCTTTCCAGGAGAGGCATAACGAGGAGAAATATATTTATTTCTCCTTTTTACTTCCTCTTAAGATGTGTGCTGCATTCTTTAGCACAAATACACAGAGGAATATGCCTCTCATTATTGGTTTTTGCAGAAATATGTCCTGTCCTGCACAAAAACAATCCTGTATGCAATGCAGGCACCTTTGCACCATGGTGCAAAGGTGTCTGCATTGGCGCTAGGGGGCCCATTGTGCGCCAGTGCAGGGGGAAAAGTCAGGAATGCATTGTATACCTTAAATATGGCACATTCCTGCCCTTTCCCTGTCACACTGTGCAGCGCAGCAAGGTGACTTGTTGTACTGCACTGCGTGACTTGGCCATAAATATTGCCCTTAATGCTTTGTTTCTATGAAACCTATATTAAAATCAATAAAATGTGTTATATAGAAAAGAATGCACGTTTCTACAGCACACACCATTTACCAAGTGCTCTGAAAGTGTTTGAAAATGAAAATCTACATAAATTAAGAACATATCTTCGAAGCAGGTGTATTCCTAACTTGAGGTAGTATTTCAAAGATAAAAGAAAAGTGAACAAATGCAATATTGTATCCGTAGTCGGTTTATCTCAGTAACAAAGCAAGGATGGAATAAGGCCTTACAGCAAAAGAACATGGGCTACTCTGCATTCAGTTGAGTAGTAAACGATCTTCATATATGGGGTGCAGTGAACTACTCACACCCTTTGACACCTCTGCCACTGCATCTGCTGCACTTTTAATATCTAAGCCTCTCCATGACCTTATGCATATTGTTAGAAATGTGGTCTTTGTTTGGCAGTCAGGTTAGCCTCTGTCTAAGCAAGGACCCTCACTCTAGTCAGGGTAAAGGAGAATCACACTCAGTTAACCCCCGCTCACACCTTTGGTACCTGAAAACGAGCAGGCAGGCTTAACAACAGAGATACGGTGTAAGTATTTGTACAAACACACACAGTAATACAGTGAACCACTACAAAATGAAACAACACAGGTTTAGAAAAAAAGTAATTATTTTATTTAAATAAACAAGACCAAATACAATAAAAATGCACAGTACACAGTTAAAAATGTGAATTTAGCACTTAAAAGCACAAAAATAATTCCTAGTGGCACAAATGCTGCAAGTAGGTAATGAGCGGTGTCGTGACGGAGTCATTTCCTTCAGGGCGACACCAATGGCGCCGTTTATGGAGTCGTGCAACCCCCAGGTACAGTACCTTAGCACACAAGTAGAAAACAGGCCGGTGCAGCGAGTCGGGGAGCGAGGTGTTGCTGGATTCGATGCGGCGTCCGTTCAGGTGCTACGGGGCCGAATGGCAGAGGTGTCACGCAGAGATGCAGGGTCCTTACTGAAGAATGGTGGAGGTGAAGCGGTGCCTGTTGCAAAGTCGGTCCCTTGGTTGCAGCAGGCATGGAGTTTGGCAAAATCACGATGCCGCGGGGCGACCTCCCGGGGTCGCGATGACTACACAGGGCCACAAGCACTGCGTTGGTGTCGGATGTCACAGACATCAGACTTACGACACTCCGAAGTCAGCGAAGTTGGGCGGAATCAGCGGCTGCAGTGACACGAAGCCTACATGGTCATCAGGGTCATCACCTTCTGTGAGGTCCATGGCCTCGGGGCAGGCAGCATCATCGTTCGGGCAGCGGTGTCCTTTACGAAGGCGCACAGCATCGTCCGGCATCGTTAGACAGATTGTTCTCCAGAAATTCACTTTCAGGACCCCAGGAACCAGAATTTCACCCTCTGGCAAGCTAGAGTCCACAACAGGCAGACTCAGAACTGGGTGATAAAGCCTTTGCTGTCCCTGAGGCTTCAAAACAGGAGGCAAGCTCTACTCCAAACCTTTGGAGATACCTCTCAAACAGGAATGAAAAACACAGTCCAGTCTCGGTCCCCAAGCACAGGTAAAAGCAGCAACTGCAGGACAGCCAACACAGCACACAGGCCAGGGCAGCACTTCTCAGCTCTTCTCCAGGCAGAGGTTCCTCTTGAATCCTTGAAGTAATCTGATTTTCATGGGTTTTGGGTCCAGTACTTATACCCCTTCCTGCCTTTGAAGTTGGTAAACTTCAAAGGGAAGTCTCTCTTGTTTGCAAGATCCTGCCTTGCACAGGCCAGGCCCCAGGCTCCAGACACCAGCGGGTTGAAGACTGTATTGCGTGAGGGCAGGCACAGCCCTTTCAGGTGTCAGTGACCACTCCTCCCTCCCCTCCTAGCACAGATGGCTCATCAGGATATGCAGGCTGCACGCCAGCTCCCTTTGTATCACTGTCTAGAGGAGAGGTGCAAACAGCCCAACTGTCAAGCTGACCCAGCCAAGGAATCCACAAACAGGCAGAGTCACCGAATTGATTAGGCAAGAAAATGCCTGCTTTCTAAAAGTAGCATTTTCAAACTCACAATCCAAAAACAAACTTCACTAAAAGATGTAGTTTTAAATTGTGAGCTCAGAGACCCCAAACTCCACATTTCTTTCTGCTCTCAAAGGGAATCTGTACTTTAATAATATTTAAAGGCAGCCCCCATGTTCACCTATGACAGAAATAGGCCTTGCAACAGCGAAAAACAAATTTGGCAGTATTTCACTGTCAGGACATGTAAAAAACATCAGTACATGCCCCACCTTTAACATAAACTGCACCCTGCCCATGGGGCTACCTAGAGCCTACCTTAGGGGTGCTTTAGATGTATAGAAATGGAATGTTTAGGCCTGGCAAGTGGGTACACTTGCCAAGTTAAAGTGGCAGTTTAAAACTGATTACACAGACACTGCAGTGGCAGGTCTGAGACATGTTTACAGAGCTACTAATGTGGGTGGCACAACCAGTGCTGTAGGCCCACAAGTAGCATTTAAATAACAGGCCCTGGGCACCTCCAGTGCACTGTACTAGGGACTTACTAATAAATCAAATATGTCAATCCTGGATAGCCAATTACACAAACACTTTTCACAGGAGCACCTGCACTTTAGCACTGGTTTGCAGTGGTAAAGTGTCCAGAGTATCAAAAACAGTATTAGTCCAGCACACATCAAAAACTTGGGAAACAGAGGCAAAAAGTTAGGGGAGACCACACCAAGGATGCCAAATCTAACACGTTTCCGCCCCAGCTGAAAGTGGGGAGCAACTAATCAACCTCATGGGAGTTCTCTTTACTAAGGCAGAAGAATCTGGAGAGACCATCAGCGTTGGCATGTTCTGTGCCAGGGCGGTGTTCCACTGTAAAGTCCATCCCCGTAGGGAAATGGACAACCTCAACAGTTTTGGATTCTCACCCCTCATCTGCATTAACCATCTCAGGGGCCTGTGGTCATTCTGAGCCCGGAAGTGAGTCCCAAACAATTAAGGTCTTATCTTCTCCAGTGCCTACACCACAGCAAAAGCTTCATGCTCTATTGCACTCCACCTACGCTCCCTGGGAAGTAACCTCCTGCTAATAAATCCTACAATTTCTTCTAGGCCCTCTTCATTTAGCTGTGATAATACTGCTCCTATACCATGCTCTGAAGCATCAGTTTGTACAACAAACTTCTTGGAGAAATTAGGTGCCTTCAGCACAGGTGCTGTGCACATGACTGCTTACAGGGTGTCAAAAGGAGTCTGGCAAGACTATGTCCAGATCACCTCCCTTGGTTGCTTCTTGGAAGTCGACTCATTCAAGGGGGCAACAATGGTGCCATACCCATTGACAAAATGTCTGTAATAGCCAGTGAGGACCAAAAAGGCCCTTACCTCAGTCTGGGTCTGATGAGGCTCCCAAGCCAGAATGGCATCAGTTTTTGGCTGTAGGGGTGCCACGTGGCTGCTCCCTACTTTGTGTCCCAAATATACCACTGAAACCCTGCCCTATCTGGCACTTACTGGCCTTAATAGTGAGGTCTGCCTTTTGCAGGGCCTCCAACTCTTTGCAGAGGTGCTGAAAGTGTTACTCCCAAGTGGAAATGAACACTGAATGTCGTCCAAGTAGGCTGCACTGAAATCATCCAGCCCAGTCAACACCTGGTTGACCAACCTCTGAAAGGTGGCAGGGGAATGTTTCATCCCAAATGGCATCACTTTAAACTGGAAGTACCCATCTGGGATAGAAAATGCTGTCCTCTCCTTAGACCCCACAGTTAAGGCAATCTGCCAATACCCAGATGTCAAATCAAATGTACCAAGGTGCTAAGGTATTTGGCAGCTCCAAACGATCAATGAGCTCGGGGATGGGGTGAGTGTCAGTTTTAGTGACTGCACTGAGACCCCAGTAGTCCACACAGAACCAAAGTTCTGGTGTGGCACCAGGAGCAGCGGCCTTTGGGACCAAGACCACAGGGCTGGCCCAAAGACTACTAGAAAACTCAATTATCCATAGGGTTAAAATCTTTGATGATAGCTCTGACCGTATAAGTCACCCTGTGAACCTTCTGTTTAACAGGTGGACTGTCCCCAGTGTCCACATCATGTGTACACAAGTGTGTGACCCCTGGGATCAAGGAGAACAGGGAGGCAAACAGACCCAATACCTGGCGACAGTTCTTTTGTTGTTCTGAGGTTAGGGAGGTGGAGAGGTTTACTCCCTCCACAGACCCATCCTTCTCTCAGCAGACACGAGGTCAGGGAGAGGATCAATCTCTTCCTCCACCCAATCATGTGTGTAGGAAAGTGCCACCTTTCTTGGCAAGATACCCCCAAATTTACCTGTATGTCAGTATGTTTTTGTCTGTCTCACTGGGATCCTGCTGGTCAGGACCCTCAGTGCTCATAGTTTATGGCCTAATGTGTCTGTTGTGTATAGTGCTTAACTGTGTCACTGAGGCTCTGCTGATCAAAACATCAGTGACTATGCTCTCACTGCTTTTAAATTAGCCACTATATGCTAGTGACTTCATTTACCAATTTCAATTGGCACACTGGACCCCCCCCTTATAAGTCCCTAGTATATGGTACCTAGGTACCCAGGGCATTGGGGTTCCAGAACATCCACATGGGCTGCAGCATTTCTTTTGCCACCCATAGGGAGCTCAGACAAACCCTTACACAGGACTGCCACTGCAGTCTGCGTGAAACTAGTGCACACACTATTTCACAGCCATTTTCACTGCACTTAAGTAACTTATAAGTCACCTATATGTCTAACCTTTACTTGCTGAAGGTTAGGTGCAAAGTTACTAAGTGTAAGGGCACCCTTGCACTAGCAAAGGTGCCCCCACATAGTTCAGGGCCAATCCCCGGTACTTTGTGAGTGCGGGGACACCATTACACGCGTGCACTACATATAGGTCAATACCTCTATGTGGCTTCACAATGGTAACTCCAAATATGGCCATGTAAAGTGTCTAAGATCATGGAATTGTCCCCCCATTCCAAATCTGGTATTGGGGAGCCAAGTGCATGCATCCTGGGGGCTCCACCACAGACCCCCATTACTGTCAAACCAGCTCTCTGAGGCTTGCAATGCAGCTACAGCTGCTGCCACCCCACAGACAGGGTTCTACCCTCAGCAGCTCAGTCCCAGGAAGGCAGAACAAAACCTTTCCTTTGGGAGGAAGGTGTTACACCCCTCCCTTTGGAAATAGGTGTAACAGGCTGGGGAGGGGTAGCCTCCCCAGCCTCTGGAAATACTTTGAAGGGCACTGATGCTGCCCTTCTTGCATAAATCAGTATACACTGGTTCAGGGACCCCCAGTCCCTGATCTGGCACAAAACTGGTCTAAGGAAAGGGGAGTGACCACTCCCCTGTCCATCACCACCCCAGGGCTGGTGCCCAGAGCTCCTCCAGCGTCTCAGACCTCAGCCATCTTGTCTTTCTATGTGTAGGGACACTCTGGAGGCCTCTGAGTAGCCAGTGCCAGCAGGTGACGTCAGAGACCCCTCCTGATAGGTCCATACCTGATAAGGTAGCCAATCCCCCTCTCTGGGCTATTTAGGGTCTCTCCTGTTCAGGCTCTTCAGATTCTTCTTGCAAGTTTCCAGAACGAATCCTCTACAACTACTACTTCATCATCTGACCTCGGATCGACCCTAGACTTCTCCAGGAACCTCTGTAACAATAACAAAGTATCTAGAAGGGCTACTTTTCCTCTGCAACTTCAGCTCCAGCCAGCAACTGCAACAGTTTCTATGGTGTGCACGCTCTGGGGACTCCCTGTCTTCACCATGCACCAGAAGGCCAGAAGAAATCTCCCATGGAGTGACGGAGTCACTTCCCTGCTCATGCAGTCACCTTCTAAGATGACGACCAGTTCTCTTGGACTCCTCTCCTGGTGACAAGCTTGCTCCTTGGAACACAGGTGGTGGACCTCTTCAAGACAGACTTTGCTAATGTCCTGCTGTCCCAATTTAGAAGAGGTAAGAGCTTGCCTTCCCCGAGTATGACAGTACCCTTGTGTAACGAGTCTACTTCACCTCCTGAGGCCTCAGTGCACTATTTGCAAAATTCCTTCATGCACAGCCTGGTTCAGGTCCCCAGCACTCTATCCTTAGATGCTCAACTCACTGAGTTGACCTCTGGTGGCGTGGGACCCTCCTTTGTAGTGCTGTACCAGCCGCATTTTGCACCTCCTTTATCCCTTTGACCCGGGACTCCTGTGGGTGCTGTCTGGTCAACTGAGGGCTCTCTGAAGTGCTGAGTGCCCCCTCTTTCTCCTCACACAGATTGAGGCCCCCAGGTCCCTCCTGGGTCCAGACAGCGCCATTTCGATGCAAAACGTAACTTTGCCAGAACCAAGGCCTGTTGGATGAATTCAGTGCCAATCTTCACCTGCATCAAACATCTCTTCTTGGGACATCCATTACATCATGCAGAAACCTGCTGACATCTTCCTTGGGTGCATTTCTGCAGTCTTCATCCAACCGGGGACTCTTCTTTTGCAACCGCTTCTATGTTCTATGTCCTTCCTGGAACTTCTTCCAACTTCTGGACTTGGTCTCCTTCCTTTTCAAATCTTCAGGGCCCGGAATCCACCATTTGTTGTTTGCAGTCTTGCTTGGTTCTTGCAATAACTCTAATCATGACTTGTAGTGTGTCCTAAGGAAACTTGCAGTACTTTACTCCTACTTTCCTGGGCTCTGGGGTGGGGTATTTTAATTACCTTTGTTGTATTCTTACTCTCCCAGTTATTCTCTACACACTACACTTGTCTAGGGGGGAATTTGTGATTCACATTCCACTTTCTTAGTATATGGTTTGTGTTGCCCTTGGACCTATTTTCTCCTATTACATTCTATAGCATTTTCTATTGTTTTCACTATCCTATGTCTAATTATTTACCTTATTTTGGTGTCTAGTGTATATATTGTGTATAATACTTACCTCCAGAAGGAGTATTGCCTGTAAGATATTTTTGGCCTTGTGTAACCCAAATAAACTACCTTTATTTTTGGTAATACTGAGTATTGTCTTTACTTGTGTATAAGTACTGTGTAACTATAAGTGGTATTGCAGGAACTTTGCATGTCTGCTAGTTTAGCCCAAGCTGCTCTGATATAGCTACCCCTATCAGCCTAAGCTGCTAGAACACTACTACATTTCACTAATAAGGGATAACTGGACCTGGAATAAGGTGTAAGTACCCAAGGCACCCACTACAAACTAGGCCAGCCTCCTACAATGTGTTGATAGGAGTATGGACAATTCAGTCAGAAAAAAGTGTGATTTGAGACGGTTAAAATGCGGGAACCCTCAAGGGGTTCCTGGGAGTTCGCAAAGTCTCCCAGGTAGGTGACTTCGCTCTTGTGCTCCACCACCTTAAATGGCCCAGTCTGCTTGTCCTGGAGCACCCTAGGCTCCACTGCACCATCACTCACACTTTTTGTCCAGGTTGAAACTCAACCAGAGTGGCATTCTGGTCATACCACTGTTGCTTCTAGGTTCTCTTGTGCGAGAGCTCTGAAGTGGGCAGTCTGGTTTCTAAAAGCCAGCATGTAACTGAATACATACTGGGGGGTTTTGCTGGGGGCTTTCTCTAAGCCCTCCTTCACCAGACTCAAAGGTTCCCTGACAGGGTGGTCATACAGTAACTGAAAAGGACTAAATCCAAGCCCTTTTTGAAGCACCTCCCTGTAGGCGAACAGAAGGCATGGCAAGAGGACATCCCACTTATGTCTCAAGGAATCTGACAGGCCCATAATCATGCCTTTCAAGGTATGGTTGAACCTTTCAACCAAACCATTGCTTTGGGGAGGTAAGGAGTGGTGAACTTATTCGTTACCCCATACTCCTGCCACAGAGACTTCATATAAGTAGATATGAAGTCCCTACCCCTATCAGATACCAATTCCATGGGGAACACCCTGTGAGTAAAAACCCCCATCAATGCACATCCCACTGCAGGGGAGGTGATTGACCTCAGCGGAATGGCTTCTGGGTACCAGGTGGCATGGTCCACCAAGACAAGGACAAACCTGTTGCCCATGGCTGTCTTTGGATCCAGAGGCCCCACAATGTCAATACCAAGACTTTCAAAGGGGGTACTAACCACAAGAAAAGGTTGGAGGGAAGTCTTGCACTTCCCCCCACTCTTGCCACTTGCCTGACAAGTCTGGCAAGACCTACAATGGGCATCTGAGTGCCTGTGCATCTGGGGCCAATGAAAGTGGGTGATAAACCTGTCAAAGTTCTTATCTTTCCCCAAATGTCCATCTAAAGGCACATCGTGAGCCAGACCCAATAGGAAGGCTCTGAAGCACTGGAGTACCACCAGTATCGGGCTGATCCAGGCTCAGCAACCTTAGGCTCACTATACAGGAGGTCCTCCTCCCAATAGATCAGGTGAGATCCTTGTTCCTTGCCAGCCGCCTGGTCTGCAGTCTGCTGCCACAAATACACTAGAGTAGCGCATACTTTATGTGCTTCATAAAAGGCCTTCCTGGTGGCTCCCCCTTGCTGCTGACACTGTGACAGCTCACGGACCTCCCCCAGCTCAGCCACCTGTTCCCCTGTAGGCTCCGGGACGTCACCCTCAGGTTCAGCCTCCTCCCAGACTGTGGGAACGTCTGGGGCTAGTTTCCTGTGCCCCTTGCCCCTCCTCCTTTCAGCGGACCCCTGGTCCAATATTTCAGGCTCCAGGGGCTTCTGACCACCCTGATGGGCTGCCATTGACTGGTGTGGATACACATACCCACCCAGGCAGACCCAACATCTCCAAGTGTGACCTGTGTTCCACCTCCTTCAAATGGGAATCATCCTGGTCATTGCCAAGCAAACAATCCACAGACATGGTTGGACTCACAGCTACTTTTAAGGAACCTGAGACCCCCCATTCAAAGGGAATCCTTGCCATTCTGAACAGGTGCTCTGAGTTGTCCACTGCAACTACTTGGTGAAGTACACAGGGATCTACCTGCTCTTCAAGCACCAGGTGACTTCTCACTGTAGTCACACTGGCTTCTGTGACTCTCAGAGCCTTAACCATCTGTCCATTAATGGTCATCCACTGTCTGTATTTCTTAGTGTTCTCAGACACTTGGGTTCCCTGGACCATCTCACTGTTGCCCAGTGAGACAAGGGTCATCTCAGCTGTCTCCCACCCACCTGGAGCCAACTCCTCCCTAAGCGCTACACTAGCCAAACCCTGTGACTGAGCACCAGTGGATGCTGGTGTACCCTTGGGGCATTTGGGGCCCCCCTCACATGACCCAGCTGGTCACATTCAAAGCACTTGTGGGGACTCCCTTCCCTAGGTTTCCCTTTGAAGAACCGTGGTTTCTTATCACTGGGGGCTGGGAATCCTTACCCTGGGAACAAGGTTGGGGTCCTTTAGAGAACTCCCCCTGTTTACTATTGCCCCCCTTTCTTCTGAGAGGGACCCTGTCCACCCTCGGTGTGGTCTCCCCCATACCTCTTCTAGACCATGGTGCTCTTCCAACAGTCCACTTCCTGTGCAAGCTTCCTGGGGTCATTTTGCTGTCAATCAGGTGCTGGTGCAGCTCTGGAAAACAAAGACTGTACAGGTGCTCACAAGCAATTAAATTGTAAAGCCCCTCATACGTTGTTATCTTACTGCCCTTCACCCAACCATCCAGTGACCTGCAGAAGGAATCTACACACTCCAACCAAATTGGGGACTCTCTCTTTTTGTAGGACCTAAAATTGTCCTCATACTGCTCAGGTGTCAGACCATATCTTGTGAGCACGGCGTCTTTCTTTGTGGTGTAGGTGAATCCCTGAGGATCCCCTAAGGATGTCAAGGGGTCCCTCCCCTCCACCTCAAAGTGCTTCCACAAACCCATCCCCAATGCGCTTCGGGGACCAGGTTCATATGGAGACCAGACTCATACTGCTTGAACCACAAGTAGATGTTATCCTCCCTTTTTTAGTCTTTCACTATGTCACCCTCCTCTCAGGCTGCACTGTGATGTTGGTTCCACCATCTCTACTAGACTGACGCCTCTGATCTAGTTCCTTCAAACTCAGCTCCTGAGCCAGCAGTAACTTTTTCTCCTCAATGGCCAGTCTCCTCCCTTTCATCTCCATTTTGAGGCGCTCTTATTCCATATGGTGACTCCTCTCTGCCTGTCTGTCCTGTAACTCCTCAGGGGTCAGACCCTTTGATGACACACTGCTACCTGCCCTGGAACCCCTCCCCCAAGGCATAACAGGTACATCCACTACATCATTGTGTATGCTCTGCACTTCCCCATCCTAATTCTCCTCCTCTGTGTGCCCCTCATCCTCCTTGGCTGTCACCCAGGCACTCAGTACCTTTTGCAGCTCCTCCTTCCTGGTGGCATGCCTAATGGGACAGGCAAGGTCCTTACTGAACTGCTTTAGTTGAGCAACTGTATAACTTTCTAGTGTCTCCAACTCAAAAATAGCTCCGGTAGGTGCTCTCCAGCTTGAGACATGATAACAAACAAGTGCAGAGTTCAAAGGCAGAAAAAGAGTTCCCAAAGAGAAGTTCAAGAGTCAATAAAAAGATCACCAAAAATATGGAAGTAGGAAAAATGTCCAAAAAGAGGAAAAGCAAAAACAAGCTGTATGTGGTCACATGATTTTCTGCAATGGAAAAAGTAGTGTACACTTTATCACTGTATGTCAAGTACAAATACAAGCTCAAATCTTCACCGCTATTCACCAATGTTAGAAATTGGGTTTTTGGTTAGCAGTCAGGTTACCCCCCCTGTCCAAGCAAGGACCCTCACTCTAGTCAGGGTAAAGGAGAATCACACTCAGTTAACCCCAGCTCACTCCCTTGGTAGCTTGGACTTACGGCACTCCGAAGATAGCGAAGTCGGAAGGGATCAGCGGCTGCAGCGACACGAAACCTACAGGGTCGTCAGGGTTGTTGCACTTCCGCAAGGTCCACAGCTTCGGGCAGGCAGTGTTGTGGTTCCGGACAGTGGCATCCTTTACGAAGCCACACAGTGTCATTAGACAGGTTTTACTTCAGAAATTCACTTCCAGGGGCCCAGGAACTGGAATGTCACCCTCTGACAAGCTAGAGTCCACGAAGGGTAGACTCAGAACTAGGTGGTGAAGCCTTTGCTGTCCCTGAGGCTTCAAAACAGGAGGCAAGCTCTACCCCAAGCCCTTCGAGATATCTCTTAAGCAGGAATGTAAAACAAAGTCCAATCTCTGTCCTCTTGCCCAGGCAAAAGCAGCAAATGCAGGGCAGCCAACACAGCACACAGGCCAGGGCAGCGCTTCTCTGCTCTTCTCCAGGCAGAGGTTCCTCTTGAATCCTTGAAGTAATCTGATTTTCATGGGTTTTGGGACCAATACATATACCCCTTTATGTCTTTGAAGTTGGTAAACTTCAAAGGCAATTCTCTCTTGTTTGCAAGATCCTGCTTTGCCCAGGCCAGGCCCCAGACACCATGGGGGTTGGAAACTGCATTCTGAGAGGGTAGGCACAGTCCTTTCAGGTGTAAGTGACCACTCCTCCCTCCCCTCCTAGCACAGATGGCTTATTAGAATATGTAGGCTACACACCAGCTCCATTTGTATCACTGTCTAGAGGAGAGGTGCAAACAGCATAACTGTCAAACTGACCTAGACAGGGAATCCACGAACAGGCAGAGTCACAAAATGGTTTAAGCAAGAAAATGCCTAATTTCTAAAAGTGGCATTTTCAAACTCACAATCCAAAAATCACTGAAATATGTAGTTTTAAATTGTGAGCTCAGAGACCCCAAACTCCATATTTCTTTCTGCTCTCAAAGGGAATCTGTACTTAAAAAATATTTAAAGACACCCTCCAAGTTAACATATGAGAGAGATAGGCCTTGCAACAATGAAAACCAAGGGGCATATTTAAACTCTGTTTGCACTGAATTAGCATAATTTTTTTCTACTCTAATTCGGTGCAAAACTAACTCCATATTTATACTTTGGTGCTAGACCCTTCTAGCACCAAATTTATGCAGTTAAAGTCATTTTTTGGAAGTAGAGACCTACCTTGCCTTAATGAGATGCAAGGTAAGCGTTCCCGTGCAAAAAATGACTCTATGCCCCTTAGCGTCAAAAAATGACGCTAATCTGGCTAGAGTCATTTATTTTTACTATAACCTGCTGAACGTCATTTCTTTTTTTCACGCTAGCCTACCCTTTGCACCGGCTTGCACCATTCCATAAATATGGTGCCCAGCTGATGCTAAAACATGGTGCAAGCCGGTGCAAAACTTTTTGGTGCAAAACTGCATTAGTGCAGTTTTGCACCAAAAAGTATAAATAAGGCCCCATATTTGGCAGTATTTCACTGTCAGGACATGAAAAACACATCAGTACATGCCCCACCTTTAACATACACTGCACCCTGCCCATGGGGCTACCTAGGGCTACCTATGTATAAAAAGGGAAGGTTTAGGTCTGCAAGTGGGTACACTTGCCAAGTCGAAGTGGCAGTTTAAACCTACTCACACAGACACTGCAGAGGCAGGTCTGAGCCATGTTTACAGGGCTACTAATGTGGGTGGCACAACCAGTGCTGCAGGCCCCCTAGTAGCATTTGAATTACAGGCCCTGGGCACCTCCAGTGCACTCTATTGGGGACTTACCAGTAAATCAAATATGTCAATCCTGGATATCCAATAATACAACCATTTTACACTGTAGCACTTGTTATCAGTGGTAAAGTGCCCATAGTATGAAAAACAGTAACAGTCCAGCACACATCAACAACCTGGGAAACAGAGGCAAAAAGTTAGGGGAGACCATGCCAAGGATGCGAAGTCTAACACATATCTGCTGACAATGGTGTGAATTCCAGCATTTCATCCTTTTTACAAATAGATAAAACCGAAGCAACATGTTTTGTGACAGACACTTCAATCCAGTGAGCTATGGTATCAGCTTTTACACTCAATTATCTTTTCTTGGTTGTTTGAATTGCACTTTTTTAAAAGATTACTTTTTAGTTATCCTTTTCGAGTACGATTTTTGTTGGTGTTTATGTTTTTTCTGTATTCGTGTTTTCATTTGGGGGAATTATTTTAGGAACATTCTGAGATAATTTGATCAGAAATATGTATACCTGTATTAAGTGTCACACCTGAGCATTCGATCTATTTGTCTCCAGTCCCACCGCATTATACGGTCAAACCACACTTCTTTCGCATTGTTTGAGTAGTCATGGCTCAGTACAAACTCATACAGCATAGCGAGGACTGAAGAGTGATAAACGACAAGATGCAGATGATCTGTAAAACTTGGCCAGACCGAAAAGATAAAGCAGCTGGAACTTACAAAACCCCGATGAAATCCAACGCCATCTGTCAGTATGTGTGTACCTTTCAAAGAACTGCCTTCTGCTTGATAGCATTTTGCGGAAAAGACATCTAGTCTAGAGCTATAAAGAGAATGCGTTAAAAAAGGACACGCTCATAAAGAGTAAATCACTCCCATAAACCATAAAATGTCTGCACCCTCCACCTGCATGTGCCTCTTTGTAGTCATATTTGGCCAGCATAGTGTATTCTACGACCTTTTATGGACATCGTTGCAGCATCTTATTCTAACATTCACACCACATTTCACTAACCTGTCCATGCTGAAAAAAATGCTTTGCACTTACGTGAGACATTTCGCAGAAGAGATAGTAACAAACTACAGCAATGATGTATACTTTATAACTGGGCAAAGGCAGTTGTGTGACTGTCAGGATCCATCTGTGTGCCTGGAGCAGAAATGATGCACCATAAAACACTGGCAGGCAATTATTGCCTCGTGGGCTTGAGAACATTTGTGGAACTGTGCCATACAATTCTAGGTATGATCCATGGTTTGTATCATGGACAATGTCCACTTATGAAAAAATTGGTTTAGTTTATCTCCATTTGCACAGGAGCGGCTACATCTCTGTGTTTTCTCCCCTACACATGCGGGTAGAATAAAGAACCAGGGTTTTGGCTTTGTTAAACTTTGTTTTGCATGATATTTGTAAAATGTTTTGAGAGCTGTATGCCTCTCTCCAATACACATTTTTAAAAAACTGACTCTTTGAGAATGCTTTAGGTGGAAGAGAGTGTGCATGTCATGTGGATTATATGGGTACTGTTTCAAGCTCCAAGCTTATGGGCCATGCTTGTTATCTTTTGTATTTTGCTGCTTAATCAAGGACGGCAATTGAAATGGAGGATTGAACATTTAAGTATTAGTACATGGTGTCTGAGCGAGTAGAAAATGAGTGCGTAGAAAGTGTACAAGTATAGTGAGGCCTACAAAGGAAGTCTTTTCATGTTATATATATATGACCAAGACTAATGATACTGTGTGTGGCTGCACTTATGCATGTGTTTAAGGAACGTGTGCAGAGAGATGGGGTCAGGCAAGAACCTATCATCTCTACAGTGGTATGCATCATACAGCCTAAGCACTTTGGATATGAAGCATAGGAGGATCCCAGAGTCAAAAGGTGCTAGCATTGGAGGAAAACTCTTTTATTTACTCTACTATGAACCTTTGAATCTGCACATAAAACAATAGGAGCAACACATTGGGATGGGTGTTATACAACCAGCCACAGCCTAAGCCCTATGGGTCTACCCGGAGTGGCAGAAAAGTAACATTCTGTAGATCAGTAGAAATGAAAACCACATTCAGAAAAGCCGAAACAAGCAGTGTGTTACAGACAAGGGATAGGTTCTGAGTGGAGAGAAAGTGGAACAGCAATTATATGACACACTGTGGCTGTGGAAAGATGATTTAACTGATATTAGAAAAACTATCATTATTATTTTTGAATAAAGCACAGATTTCTGTTGATCCATCAAAAGCTCTGCTGTGCCAAAAAGGTTGTTAGGTTGTCCTGAAGTTGGGAATCCACCATGAGTCAACTTAGAAGAAAAATAAGTATCTTTATTCAGCTAGAAAAGTTCAATTATTTGTGGATTTACTTAAGAAGTGCATGGGGCATAGGGCCAGACAGGGTATTGAATACGGAGTTTTAAGCATCCCTGTGTTTGACTGTGAACATAAACCAGGGGTATTGGATTTGGGAAGAGAAATACCATAACAGTTTTCTTTTGTGGGCATTCTACCTCAATAGCTCTCCAGTGTCTAGTTTGGTCGGGGGCAGGTGGGGAGGTTGAAGAAGGTGAAAACCAGAATTGGGGAACAAGCAGTTTTACACAAAAAATTTCAATTTAGACATCCAAACTCATCAAGAGAATTTCTATACAATTCAGAATTCAAATTCTGAATTGTATAAGTAACCTTTTCATGAATGCAACCGAGCTTGATAAATTCATAAAAGCCATCCTTACACATGTAAAATAATTTAATGATATAAATGTATCTATGTGGATAAATAGCCTCTTGGAGTACTCCCCACACCATTTCTGACCCCTCCAACATCTAAAATGATCGTAGGTAGGGACATAAATAACCCCTTGTCCCAAATGAGAAGGCAAATTAAACATCCCTAAAACTGGTGGGGTGTAGAGGGCGAGGAATTTGCATTTCCCTGTGAAGATATAAAAGACAAATATAGCAAGTGTAGTTCCACTAGCTTCGTTTGTTTCACATATCAAAAAATTATAGACATATTTCTCAATGGTGAACAATGAATTCATCTTTTTTAAGGTTATGCTTGAAAAGCTCTGGCACAAGTTGTGTGAATTCCAAACAGTTAGAAATCTACACAAATAAAAGGTCAGGGTCCTATGGGTTCAGATTTGCAATTTTTTAAAAATGTCTTTGTTAGACCTGACAGCCTTAGGATGGTCACCCCTAACTTTTTGCCTGCCTCCCTCCACTTTTTTGGATACTGATTTTGCTGGTTTTAGGACTCTGCACACTTTACCACTGCTAACCAGCGCTAAAGTACATATGCTCTCTCCCTTAAAACATGGTGACATTGGTTCTTACCCAATTGATGTATTTAATCTAGTTGAAAGTCCCCAGTAAAGTTCACTACATGTGCCCGGGACCTGTAGATTAAATGCTACTAGTGGGACTGCAGCACTGATTGTGCCACCCACATAAGTAGCCCCTTAACCATGCCTCAGGCCTGCCATTGCAAGGTCTGTGTGTGCAGTCTCACTGGCACTTCGACTTGGCATTTAAAAGTACTTACCAAGCCTTAATCTCCCCTTTTCCTACATATAAGTCACCCCTAAGGTAGGCCCTACGCAACCCATGGGGCAGGGTGCTTTGTAGGTAAAAGGTAGGACATATACCTGTGTAGTTTATATGTCCTGGTAGTGTTGAACTCCTAAATTCGGTTTACACTGCTGTGAGGCCTGCTCCTTTCATAGGCTAACATTAGGGCTACCTTCATATAATGTTTGAGTGGTAGATTCTGATCTAAAAGGAGTAATAAGGTCATATTTAGTATGGCCAGAATGGTAATACAAAATCCTGCTGACTGATGAAGTTGAATTTAATATTACTATTTTAGAAATGCCACTTTTAGAAAGTGAGCATTTCTCTGCTCTTAAATCCTTCTGTTCCTTACAATCCACATCTGGCTGGGGTTACTTAACAGCTCCCTTGTGCATTTCACTCAGCCAACCCAAACACAGGATGCTCAGTCACACCTGCACACATTTGCATACTGAATGGGTCTTCCTAGGCTGGGAGTGTGGAGGGCCTGACACATGTCAAAGGACAGTGTCCTGCCCTCACACAATGGAAAGCCACACCCGACTGGGACCCTGGCAGACAGGATGGAACTGAAAGGGGACCTGGTGCACTTCTAAGCCACTCTTTGAAGTCTCCCCCACTTCAAACGCACATTTGGGTATTAAGACTCAGACACTTCTGGACAAGATACCACTAGTGAAGAAACTCTGAACCAGACCCTGCAACCTGCCAGGAGGAACTGCCTGGCTGCCCAAAGGACTCACCTGACTGCTTTTCTGCAAAGGACTGCTGCCCTGCTGCCTTGTTGCCCTCTGGTTCTGCTGTGAAGTGCTCTCCAAGGGCTTGGATAGAACTTGCCTTCTGTTCCTTGAAGTCTCAGGACCAAAAAGACTTCCTTCTGCAAAGAACTCCTTGTGCGGTGAAAATTCGACGCACAGTCTGCATCGCGGTGAAAAATTCTCGCACGCCGAACCTGAACAATGCAGCCCAGCTCCCTTAATGGATATTGACAAAGCGCCAGTGTTGCGACTGGAACTTCGACGCATAGCCCACTGGATCGACACATAGCCGAGCCGGAACGACGCGGCCCGAATTCCTGTGAGAAGAATCAACGCAGCGCCTTCCGTGCAACAGGAATTTCCCCACATCGCCCACCGGATTGACGCAGCTCCTGTGACTTCGTCATGCATGCCTAGGATTTCTCTGCATCGTCCCCGGGACGTCCGAAAACCCCGCAACCTGAAGAGGATCCAAGTCAGCCCACTGGAAATCAACTGAAAGCCTTTCCTGCGTGGAAAATTATCGACGCATCGTCTGTCTGCGCCCGGAGAAACCAGCACACACCTCCCCATTTTCCACGCATCTCCTCTTCTGTGGTCCGTTGCGGAGAATTCGAACGCCAACCAGGTACTATTGCTCTTGCAAGAGACACTTGTTGCTTTTGAAATACTTTTTTTATCATTCTCTGAAGTGATATTTCTACGTGTACTTATCAAAACTTGATTGTTTTGACATGTATCTAACCAGATACCAACAGTAAGCTGACTGATCCTAGAAAGCTTGCTGTGGAGGCGGACCTCTGGATTAGCACCAGAGTGTCCAAGAAGGTACTTGGGGAGGGACACCCACAAAGCTGGTCAGAGTTCCCACCAGAAGAAAGAGGGGGGAGAAAAACTTAAAAATAAGGAGTTCTAAAAAGCCCCCCCAAACAATTCCCAGGGGGGAGGTGGTAACCACTCCCCACCTGAATCTGACAGGAAGCTAGGGTACTTTGACAAAAAGAAAGGGAAGTTTATCTCCAAATGCTTAGAGTGCTTCAAGTTTGAACACTATATGGGAAGTTTATCTCCAAATGCTTAGAGTGCTTCAAGTTTGGACACTATAAGGGCAAATACCAGTGCCCCAAGAGGGCACAGCCCCCCACTGGTGGGCAGACACCTGGGTTCGCGAGAGTAGTGCTCGGGGGGAGGTGGTCCCAGTTAGCTTTGGGGAGCAGATAGAGGTGTCACTAGTATCCCTGGGAGATAAGGAAATGGTGCCAAAAGCCCACATGCCTGCTAATACCTCCAAGTATAGGTTGTGGGTCACCATTGATGGGCAAAGGGTGGAGGCTTTACATGACACAGGAGCCAGTATGACTACAGTCAGGGGTCAGCTGGAGTCCGCAGAGCAGGTCACCCCTAATACATTTTACCAGGTCATAGTCGCTGACAATCGCGAAAGCCACCTACCGGTAGCTCTGGTTCCCTTTGAGTGGGGAGGGTGGGTCTCTGGTACACTAAAAGTAGCTGTGAGTCCTGCCATGCCTGTAGATTGTCTGTTAGACAATGATCTTGAGCACACTGCCTGGAATGTGGTAGAGCTCAGATCCCATCTGGAGATGATAGGTTTGCATGAGTGGGTCTGCATGACCACACGGTCCATGGCTGCCCGGGAAGGGAGTCAAGGGCGTCTGGAGCCTATAATAATGGCCCAGACGTCTGCACAGAGGAAGGGCAAGGGGAACGGGAAACCAGCCCCAGATATTCCTGCAGTGGTTGACGGGGTCTCAGAAGAAGAGGCCTGTGAGCCAACTGGGGAATATATTGCCGCCCTGGGTAACCTGCCTGAGCTTGCTGGCTGATAAGTGGAGGGTGGGCCAACCAGGGAGGAATTCTGCAAAGTGCAGAAGGAGTGCCACACTCTTGAGGGTCTGAGGCAACAGGCCTCAGCCGAAGCATCAGGTTAAGCCTCTGGCGATCACCACATATATTGGGAGAATGATCTCTTCTATAGTGAGCCTAAGGTACCGGCCACTGGGGCAGCATGTGTGCTGGAGGTCCACCAGTGTTATCGGGCCTTCCTACTGGGCCTGGCTCATGACATACCCCTGGCAGGACATTTGGGGCAAGACAAGACATTTGTCAGGCTTGTCACTCACTTCCATTGGCCTAGAATGTGGGTAGCCTCAGATAATTTCTGTAGGGCCTGCCCCACCTGCCAGGCTAGTGGGAAGACAGGGAAAAGGCTTAAGGCCCCCCTGACCCCCCACCCTGTCATTGGCACCCTCTATGAAAGGGTAGGCATCAACATCATTGGTCCCTTGGACCCCAAAACCACCCTAGGCAACAGGTTTATCCTGGTTTTGGTGGACCATGCCACCCGCTATCCAGAGGCAATCCCTCTAAAGACAGTAACTGCACCGGTGGTGACCAGAGCTCTGATGGGGATATTTACCCATGTGGTGTTCCCAAAGGAGGTTGTGTCTGATGGAGGTACAAACCTCATGTCAGCATACATGAAGTCCATGTGGGATGAGCGTGGATTAACCTACCAGTTTACCACCCCTTACCGTCCTCAAACCAATGGGCATGTTGAGAGATTCAACAAGACCCTGAAAGGCATGGTCACTGGCCTACCTGAGGCCATGAGGCGTAAGTGGGACGTCCTCTTGTCATGCCTTTACTTTGCTTATAGGGAGGTGCCCCAGAAAGGGGTGGGGTTCAGCCCCTTTGAACTTCTTTATGGTTACCCTGTCGGGGGACCACTAAGCATAGTCAAGGAAGGATGGGAGAAAGCTCCCAAGAAATCTCCCCAGGATGTGGTCAGTTACTGTGATGCCGCACTTAACCGCAGTGTCTCTGTTCACTACCACAGTCGGACAGCGCCTCCGATGATCGGAGCACCGTCCTCTGCTTTTCTGTCCTGTTTTTGCGATGCATGCCGGGAAGCATTTTTTATGCCCCCGGTCACCTCATTCTTATCTGTCCTTGTAATATTTTTCTTTCCTGTCGGTGGTGGACTCCTTCCTTTTTCTTCTTTTCTTCTGTCTTTTCTGTGCTCTTGTCTTTTTCTCCCTTTTGGTCTTATTGTTGTCTTCTTACAGGGATCCATGTTTTCTTGTTCTGTTCCTTTTTCCCAGAATGCCTTTTTCTCTTACCTGCTACTTTTTCCCCAGTCTTTTCTATGGGCCTTTTACAAATCCAAGATGGTGTTGTTTCCTTTTCATGTGTTGTCACTTCCTGTCTTCCTGTATATAAGCCACTCAGTCCTGATTTGCTTTGCGTTGCAAACACTTCCTCTTGGTGGTGACCTTCGCTCCTGTTCGTTGTTTGTTTTCCAGTTCCTGCATCCAGTACTGCTTTTTCCTCTGTTTCAGGAGTTCCTGTTTTAGAGGTTTTTCCCATCGCCTTGACTAAAGGGGCTCAAGAGAGATCTGCTTTCTCTAGTCCCGAGGGCCATTACCAGTTCAGATTAATGCCCTTTGGATTAAAAAATGCTGCCGCTACCTTCCAACGGTTGGTTAATGGGGTCCTAGCTGGCAAGGATGCTTTTTGCGCAGCCTACCTAGATGACATTGCTGTCTTTAGTTCCAGCTGGGAGGAACACCTGCTCCACCTCAAGGAGGTGCTTCAGGCCCTGCATCAGGCAGGCCTGGTCATCAAGGCCAGTAAGTGCCATGTTAGGCAGGGTTCCTTGGTGCACTTGAAACACCTAGTAAGTGGTGGCAAGGTGCAGCCTCTCCAGGCCAAGATTGAAACTATCAAGGCTTGGCAACCATCTAGAATGCAGACAGAGGTGAAAGCCTTCTTAGGGCTCACAGGATATTACCACAGATTTGTTAAGGGATATGGCACCATAGTAGCCCCTTAACAGAACTGTGATCCAAGAAACAACCTAGGTTGGTGAATTGGACAGATGCTTGTCAATAAGACTTTGACTCGCTGAAAGAAGCCAAGTTCAGGGCCCCGTGCACAAGGCACCTGACTACTTCCAGGAATTTATTCTGAAGACAGACGCTTCAGAGCATGGCAAAGGGGGAGTACTAACACAGTTAAATGAGGAGGGCCTAGATCAATCGGTAGTCTTCATTAGCAGAAGGCAATTATCACAGGAACATAGGTGAAAGTGCTATTGAGAGAGAAGCATTTGCTGTGGTCTGGCCACTGAGGAAGCAGAGACTATACATGTTTGGAACTCAAAGTTCAGACAGACCACAGGCCCCTCATATGGCTCATGCAGATGAGGGGTGAGAATTCTAAACTCTTGAGGTGGTCCATTTCTCTACAGGGGATGGACCTTACTGTGGAGCATCGCCTGGGGATTGACCACCCTAACGCTGATGGTCTCTCCAGATATTTCCGCCTTAGCGGTGAGAGCTCCCAGGAGGTTGGGCAGCTCTCCCCACTTTCAGCTGGGGGGGACACATGTTAGACCCGACAGCCTTAGGGTGGTCAGCCCTAACATTTTGCCTGCCTCCCTCCACTTTTTGGATGCTGTTTTTGTTGGTTTTAGGACTCTGCATACTTTACCACTGCTAACCAGTGATAAAGTGCATATGCTCTCTCCCTTAAAACATGGTGGCATTGGTTCATACCCAATTGGCTTATTTAATCTACTTGTAAGTCCCCAGTAAAGTGCAGTACATGTGCCCAGGGCCTGTAGATTAAATGCTACTAGTGGGCCTGCAGCACTGATTGTGCCACCCACATAAGTAGCCCCTTAACCATGCCTCAGGCCTGCCATTGCAAGGCCTGTGTGTGCAGTTTCACTGCCACTTCGACTTTGCATTTAAGAGTACTTGCCAAGCCTTAAATTCCCCTTTTTCTACATATAAGTCACCCCTAAGGTAAGTCCTAGGCAACCCATAGGGCAGGGTGCTCTTTAGGTAAAAGGCAGGACATATACCTGTGTAGTTTATGTGTCCTGGTAGTGTTGAACTCCTAAATTCGTTTTACACTGCTGTGAGGCCTGCTCCTTTCATAGGCTAACATTAGGGCTACCCTCATATATTATTTGAGTGGTAGATGTTGACCTGAAAGGAGTACCAAGGTCATATTTAGTATGGCCAGAATGGTAATACAAAATCTCTCTGACTAATGAAGCTAGATGTAATATTATTATTTTAGAAATGCCACTTTTAGAAAGTGAGCATTTCTCTGCACTCAAATCCTTCTGTGCCTTAGAATCCACGTCTGGCTGGGGTTACTTGACAGCTCCCTTGTGCATTTCTCTCAGACAACCCAAAACACATGATGCTCAGTGAAACCTGTACACATCTCCATATTGAATGGGTCTTACTGGGCTGGGAGAATTGAGGGCCTGACACTTTCATGTCAAAGGACAGTGGCCTGCCCTCACACACTGGACTGCCACACCCCCTACTGGGATCCTGGCAGACAAGATGGAACTGAAAGGGGACCTGGTGCACTTCTAAGCCACTCTTTGAAGCCCCCCCCACTTCAAAGGCACATTTGGGTATTTAAACAGGGCCTCTGCCCCCACTAACTCAGACACTTGTGGACAAGATACCACTGGTGAAGAAACTGAACCAGACCCTGCAACCTGCCAAGAGGAACCGCCTGGCTGCCCAAAAGACTCACCTGTCTGCTTTTCTGCGAAGGACTGCTGCCCTGCTGTTGCCCTGCTGCCTTGCTGCCCTCTGGTTCTGCTGAGAAGTGCTCTCCAAGGGCTTGGATAGAGCTTGCCTCCTGTTCCTTGAAGTCTCAGGACCAAAAAGACTTCCTCCTTCAAAGAACTCCTTGTGTGGTGAAAATTTGATTCACAGCCTGACAGAAACGGCGCACAGGCTGCATCGTGGTGAGAAAATCACTGCACTCCGAACCAGAACGAAGCAGCCTGGCTCCCCGAAAGGAGATCGACAGCGCCAGCTGTACTACTGGATCTTCGATGCATGGGCCACTGTATTGTGTTATTAGTGTTTTCAGCATATTTACAGGTAAAAATGCATAGATTCCTTTCTGTGATATAGGAAGTTCCCATCCCTTCTGCCATGAAATGCATTCCATCTCCTTTGTAGATACCAGGCTTGTCAAAGCAGATGTTATTGTGGTAGATGGATCCCATAATCTTGGAGAAATGCCGAAAACCTTATTGACATGCTTTTGTGATTTCTCAATATCTGAATAAAATTGGTTGGACTATTTACACTTTTATCTTTGACATATGTAGACATAGGCAAAAGCTGAATGGAGAAAGAGATTCATCAAACTTTCCAAGGTTTATTTCATTGAGACTGACAGTGTTAATCCTATCATTATGCTCGAATCATTTCCTTCACAGTGCACAATCATGACTTAAAGGTGCTTCAAAATTGAAATTCTTTCCTCTGTACGCAATATTTGATCCCTATGCGTCCTCTGCAGGTAATGTCCATTTTGGGAAACCCATGAACGTTGTCAGTTTTTTGCATACTCATTAGCCCAAAAGACAAAGGGTGGCCCACAATCCACATGTGAATCATGATGCTAGTATCCTACAGCAACACAGAGCAGGAGTGTTTTGCTTTACTAATGACTGAGCTGACAAAAATCTCTGGAATGCACTTCTCAGTTCAAAGAAGACATTCATTATTTCACCACAAGGTTCCTAAAAAATGAGTTTAGTAGATTAAAAGCACACATTTAAAAATAGTCACAACAATGGAAGGAAAATATACCAAAATGATTCTCAGCTGCAATGTACACAGCAAATATATGTAGTTATTATTATGTAAAGCAAAGAATAAAGTAAAACTTAATCACCGTAGGGCCTGTCAGATGCTTCATCTTTCTCATGCCAGCAAGAAGATGACCCGTTCAACTATGAGAAAGAGATCTCCACCCTCACAGGACAGATATGTCAGGCATTCCACATCTAATCCTAACCGAGGTCTCAGAACTTCCACCCCTGCTGAGCAGGGCCACCTTTTTATATCTTAAAGAACCCTAGAAGGGCTTTCTGGAAAAAAAAACTCCCAGGAAGAAATATTCAAACGTGCTGGCTGATGTAGGTCAGAGTTGAAAGAAACAGGTTAGAACTGGCCGGTTTCCCAAATTGTCTCTCTCAAGGCCAAACTGTTCCCTCCTTGCACTAAAAAACATTAGTCGGGTACATTCTTATCATGCTGACTGCCTACTTCGTCCATAATATCTATTTAGCTGTTCGGTGATAATATGACCTATCTCTTCGGTGAGAAAGAATACAAAAACAAGCACAGGTTACAATGTGGAAAAACACAGACGCATTTAACATGGCAGTGTCTGACGCAACGATAAAGTCAATAGGCGGCCAAACTGAATAAAAAATGTAATCTGCAACTGGTGAACAGTAGACAGCTAATCCAGGTGCAAACTGGTGCAACACAAAGTCAGTGGTCAAAAACACATATTTCACTACAAGGACCTTGCAGCAGAATTAGAAGTGTTATTCAAGAGTATGTAATTTGAAAAGGAAAACAAAATCTTTTTGTGTCCTAGACTTGTTAAGGATTGTTGTTAGTGAGGTAGAACAGTATGTTAGGTTTCAAGTAACTGGCATATTCTTTGTGAAATTGTGAATGGATAAGAGGGAGTGTTTAGTATGGACTTTGCTAATATTGGTATGATTTAACTGCTGTATTGAATGCAGGTAAATATTCATGATTTTAAATGTAGTTCACTATGTAGGGAGGTAGCAGGTGTCCAATGTAGCCATCTGTTTTTGGTGTCTTCATTGGTATGTAATTTTTGTATATTTTGGTATGTAGTTAAATGTAGTATTGAATGCAGTTAAATATGAATGTACTTGACTGTAGTTATATATGTAGGGAGGCAGCAGGTGTACAATGTAAGCATCTGTTTTTGATTTCTTCTTTGACCTGTGCTTTACATCTTCGTTTTTTTTTTTTTATATCCAATTCATGATTCTTTCTTATGGTTGTTTTTCTGTATGGTCCTTCTTTCCTTTTGTTTCCTAAATTACATTTTCTTAGTTCATATTAAGATACCCATCCTTTTTCCTTTTTTTCAGTTTTCTGTGCTTTCTTTACTTCACTCATTTCTATATTTGAGGCAGGAGCTTGTCAGTAGTGTAGCAGAAAATAGATACGAACAAGTGATTTCATTAGAGAGAATTCAATTTTTGTACGACAATGTGACCAGACTTTTGGATCCAAACTTCTGTATCGGTGTAAGACTCTGGGCCCTATAGGGGAATTATTTAAGCATATAGGCTCTTTAAATGCTGTTGAATGACATTGAAAATTATTTACTCATAATATAATTTAAAATGTTGAATTGTTGTGATTAGGTTAGTGTGCTTTCTATAGTCCGAAAATCACAGATTCTAAAGGTGTCAGTAATAAAATGGCAGAATATGCTGTACTTATGTAATGCTTTGTAGCCTATTGTTTGACACCTATTCTATGTTGCCTGTCTTCCTGATTTAGGCAATTGAAACATTTATCCCCACTTTCTTGCCATTTGATATCCATTTCCTTCCATTCCTTTTCATTGCTGAATATTGTTTTCCTTTCCTTATAGAAAAATGTTATTGTTTACTTCTGGATCTTAGTATAAAATTAAACAATTACTATATAATATTTATACATCAAAAATATCTTTCTTTCTCTCATGTCACCCTTTTTGCTACAGCTTCACACGTTTACCAAACAACAGGCCTAATAAAGAGCAGAAAAAGAAAAGACAACCACATGATTATTCTGAAGTAAGTATTCAATCTAGAACAGATTAATGTTCAGCAATGTGGGTAAGAGAAGTTAAGCATTCATTAAAACTTTAGTAGAAAAACAAAAGCAAGAAATTAAGTTGTTGGTGAGGGAAAACTAGAAGCAAAATCCACAATGGTTTGAGGTAGATTAGGAAAATCAAACATTTTTCCAAAACTAGAAACAAAGACACTTGTCTAAAAAGGAATACATTCGAAGAGCTTTGTGAAAAGTTATTTTGCTATAGAGAGTAGCAATTATCTTTATGAAGTCAGTGAAGGAGACTTGCTAGACATGGGCAGAAACAGTTTGTAGAAAACCTTATAGAGAAGGTATTTGCTCTAAACAGGAAGTAGTTCATACTTATTGTCAACAGAATAAAACATTAGATAGGCTAGTGTGTTCATTGATACTGAAGTATGGAAACAGCAGAATAAAAACAAGTTCATATTTTGTGCCATGTTTAAGGGAGACTGGAACCATACTATCGTAGGACTCTTGCAGTGGGGGCAAGACTGCTAGGTTTTGGGCTGCAGCACCACCACATGTGTAGGTGACTGAGGCAGTCCCTCACTTAGAAGCTGTCAGCCTAGTCCATTCCAGCCAGGTAGAATCACCTCACCAAAACCTGAAAAGTAAAGGTAATTTGTGGTAACCTAAATGCATGACACTCAGACTCCACAGGGAAGTCGAGGACTACAGACTATACCCTTTTTCTCAGTTGCACATTCTCACACATGCAAAGACAGGCATAGAGAGAGGCAGGATGAGTTTCAATGAACTTATTGGAATGACTGCCTTCTACAATAAAATACAGGAGCTGCAATTATTTGAAGGATGAAACATGACACACTGAAAATTTGTGCCATTAGGGAAAAACAGATAAACAGTCCCACCATCCTGGAACGATCACATGAATAAGGATTCCTATCTAAACCCTATTCTCTACATGAGAACATAGTAATGTTAGCCTTGTCTGCCTGTACCACTCTTTTGGAAAGAGCCCCCATCCGATCCCTGAGAGATAGGCCAGGGTCTTGCCTGTTGGTCTGCTCGGCAGTCTTCCTACTTGGCGGGGAAGATAAGGCCAAAATCAGCAAAGCTGCGACAAAGTTGCACACAACAGTTAATGGCTTCTCTGACTGGAATGCCTTCTCTAACTTCCTTGGCCTTTGTGGCATTTTTATAACAAAACATGCAGTGTTCTGAGAACAGGCCTGACGTGATTGTGTGTCAGTGACTCCGTACTCTTCTAGCAGCAATACTAAGTAAACCATCCTAGATAACTATAGCAGCCTTGAGGAGAGCACAGAACAAAATGCACACAACATGCAGATAAATGTGGAACATGAACTGAATACATTTTCCAAGAATAGCAGCTGATAAATGTAAAAGCAACAAGCTGAAAAGCTAGCTGTGGGAAAATATAATAAAATCAATAAAAGTGAATTAAATATGTGTTCCCCTTAAAGGCACAGGCTATGGGACTGAGGCCTCCCTTACAACCCTGGTGGTAAATCCCACTCACCCCCTTGCCGACGGCCGCCAAGATACTGTGCCCGTGATAGTAATCTGCCATGGGTATTATGACCCACACAGAGAATACCACCACAATACAGACACCTACACAAGTCCACCAGACCAAAGGTCAGTGATACACTGGCGATAGCAAAACCCACACCGTCACGCCAACAGGAATACGCTCACAGTATCATGACCCACGAATAAACACGGCGGTCTTTCAACCATGATAAACCATTGGCGGTACGCACCGCCGCACTCAAAATACACACACACTTACACAACAACACCACATTGGACAATTCAAAATGCACACACCTGACACACATACACACACCACACACTCACACCACTATAAAACACACACCCACACTACCCACAACCCCTTACAACAAAAAAAAAGAGACCAAGCACAGAGAGACAAGCAAAGAGCACACACACAATCAAAGGCACAGAACACCATTAATCATACACCATCCACGCACATCACAGCATACACCCAAACACTTCACCACCCAAATTACCTCACACATATCACTCACACCACACCCATGGCACCCAAAGACACCCCAGGTTTTCTGAGGATGAGCTAAGGGTCATGGTGGATGAAATCATCCGGGTAGAGCCACAGCTATTCGAATCACAGGTGCAGCAGACTTCCATTGCCAGGAAGATGGAGCTATGGCGGAGAATCGTCGACAGGGTCAACACCGTGGGACAGCATCCAAGAGCCAGGGATCACATCAGGACGAGGTGGAACGATCTACAGGGGAAGGTGTATTCCGTGGTTTCAAGACACCAGATTGCACGGTACTGACCAAGTTACAGGAGACCCAGCGGTTGCAGGAGGGACAGTTCCTGAGGATCAGGGAGGACCTAACTAAAATCTACAGAAAAGGGGTATTTGGCGTGCCATCGCCAAGGATGTGGGGACCCTGGGGGTCTATCACAGGTGGAGCACCCACTGCTGCAAGAGATGGGAGGACCTGCTCTGCTGGACCAAGGAGACAGCGGAGGCCCAGCTGGGGCTGGCCTCCCAACGTGGAAGGGGTGCCCATCGCACCATGACCCCCCTGATGTTCCGCATCCTGGCGGTGGTCCATCCGGAGTTGGATGGGCACTTCAGGGCATCACAGCAGCCACAAGGAGGTGAGTACAGTTTCAGAAAGCTGACTTTGCAAGTTTTAGGAACTAGCTGGGCGATGTGGGTTGTGGGTGCCCCTAGGCCAGGGCTATCATGGCAGGGTAGGTCCCTTGTTTGCAGGCCCTGAAGCACCCCTACCCCAATGGTACAAGTGGCCAACTACTACTGAGCAGGGTCCTGTGGGTGTCAGGTGTGCAGATGCTGGCATTAGGCATTGTACCCCATGGGCTGGTGACTACCTTAGTGAGAGGTTGGGCATGGCCTAGTGCATAGGGCAGCTCAGTTTGTGTTGTGTGCGTCAACAGTAGTGGTGTTGCATGGCATTGACCATGTGTATCCTCTGTCTATCCCCCTTCTTGTTTTGTCAACCTGTCCTTGTGTGCATTAGCATCATCTGGGGGAGGAGCAGAGGCACAGGAGCAGTAGGGAGCTGCATCCCACATGGCCCATGAGGGTGAATCCACTGGGGGTGAAGGCACCAGTGGGACGGAGGGCAAGGGGAGCATCACAACAGGGACAGGAGGGGATACCAGTGACTGCAACTCCTCCTCTGATGGAAGCTCCCTGGCAGACACCTCTGTGCCCACCCCAGCAACAGGTCCAGCCGCCACCACCCCTACCAGCACCGCCCTCCCAGCAGCCCCTCAGCGTGTTTCCCGTGCCTGCTCACCCAGGAGGGTGGGCATCTCCTTTGCACCAGGCACCTCAGGCCCTGCCCCAGTCAGCCCTGCTGCCCTCTGTGAGGAGGCTATTGACCTCCTGAGATCCCTCACTGTTGGGCAGTCAACCATTCTGAATGCTATCCAGTTGAGCGACATTTGCAACAAGCAAATGCATAGCTGGAGGGCATTCATTCTGGCGTGGCAGCCCAACAGAGAGCATTTCAGGCTCTGGCATCAGCACTGATGGCAGCCATTGTCCCTGTGTCCAGCCCCCCCCCCTCCAACTTCCACTACCCAGACCCAATCCCCTTTGCCTCACTCTCTCCCAAGCACACATTCGTACCAGCATGCACACACACCAACACAGAAAAGTGGCTCAGGAAAACAGAAGCACCACACATCATCATACAGGCACTCACACAAGCATCATACTCATGCACACATACCAACATCCACTTCCTCCACTGTGTCCCCCTCCTCCTCTTCGTCCACCTCCCTCCCAGTAGAGTCTCCACTCACACCGGCATGCACAACATCATCAGCCACTGCCTCCATTACCAGCACGCCCACCACAACACACCCCTCACAAGCAATCACCAACCCCACATCCATGCACATGTCCTCTGTGTCCTCTCCCAGTGTGTCTGTGAGCCTTCCTCCCAAAGTACACAAACGCAGGCACACACCCACTCAATAGCCATCCACCTCACAACCCATGCACCCTCACCCAAACTCAGCAGACGTACACCTTCTACAACCACTACCTCTTTCTCTACTCCCACAACCCCTCCATCTTCCCATCCCAGTGTGTCAAAAAAACTTTTCCTGGCTAACGTTGACCTCTTCCCTACACCTTCCCCCATCCTTCCCCTAGGGCCAGGATGTCTAGAACCCAGGCCAGCACCTCAGCCACCAAATCGGCATCCGCTGTGTTCCCTGCAAGTCTGAGAGGATCGAAGGGGGTACCCATCAGGTCTGACAGTGTGCCACCTACTGATGCTAAGGACCACCCAAATCCACCACCTGGCAAGGTTAAGAAGCACGGACAAGATGCACCACCCACCCAGCAACGCCTCATCCTAAACAAAAGAGGACAGTGCAAAGGTCCCAGCAGTGTCTGACAAGGTGGGGAAGGGATACAAAAGCAAGGGCAAGTCACTTCAGGGCTCGGGACCCCCTGGTGGGAGACTGCTGACCACCATTTGTCCTGACAGGCCAGCAACCTGTACCACCGTAAGAACTGCCACAATGACTGCCACCTGCACCGCCACCTGCACCGGCACCTGCCCCGCCATCTGCACCACCCCCTGCACCACCCCTGCCACAACGACAGTCAGCAGCATCATCCCCAGTGGGCAGCCGTCCGAGGCTGCTGGAGACGGCCTGGTGTCTCCCTCCACTACTACAGACACCTGTACCACGGGCAGCACCGGCAGCATCTCTGCCGCAGGCACCGCCACCTGCACTGCCATATGCACTGCCACATGCCCAGCCAGTGCCACTACATCGGACATCAGCAACATCCCCAGTGGGCAGCCGTCCGAGGCTGCAGGAGACGTCCTGGACCCTGCACACACCACTTAAGGCACCACCACCATCACTGGCACTACCAACAGTTTGCAGCCTAAGTCGCCGCAGGATGGAGTGTGGCTCTGCCTCCATGGAGTATAATGCTACCTGTTCCCTGCACATATTTTGTTTCAGACACCCAGGTGAGGGAATGGGAACTGCCACACCCCATGTGCAGCATCACTGGGCACAATGCCCCCTCCAGAACCAGTGGAGGGATGCATCCACTCGCTATCCTTGGCAAGATGAAGCAGACTGGGCACAATGCCCCCTTCAGAAGCAGTGGAGAAAGGCATCCACTCACCCAATCCTTGGCAGGATGAAGCAGCCTGGGGACAAAGTCTCCTCCAGAACCAGTGGAGAAAGGCATCCACTCACCCAATCCTTGGCAGGATGAAGCAGACTGGGCACAAAGCCCCCTCCAGAACCAATGGAGAAAGGCAACCACTTGAGAGACTGTGGCCTTGCACTCCCCAGGACCAAGCTGTGGGCAAACCACCCACTTGAGAGACTGTGGCTTTGCACTCCCCAGGACCAAGCAGTGGACAAACCACCCACTTGAGAGACTGTGGCTTTGCACTCCCCAGGACCAAGCAGTGGGCAAACCACTCACTTGAGAGACTGTGGCTTTGCACTCCCCAGTCCCCAGGACCAAGCAGTGGGCAAACCACCCACTTGAGAGACTGTGGCTTTGCACTCCCCAGGACCATGCAGTGGGCATGTTGCCCCCTCGAGGAGCAGTGTCATAGTACCATCTTCCGGCTGAGGTGCCCCTCCTCCCCTTCCCCCTGAGGTGCCTGTGTGTTTTCAACTTGATGCCCCTGCAGTGTTCTTTCCGTTTTGAGGCAGGAGTCAAGTGTGTGCTTCGCCCATGATTTTTTGGGCCACTGGTCCATGGACATTTACAAAGGACAGTGTACGGCCTTCTGTACATATTGTGAATATTTGTATATACAATTTTTTTATATTCATTAGTTATATCAGCATGTTCCAAAATATCACTGATTGAACTCCAGGGGGTTACGGGGTGTATCTGTAATGTTGTTGGATGTGTTAGTGTGTATGGTGTTGTGGGTGAGGGTGGGGGTGTTGCGTGTTGCGTGTCACTCTCTTTATCCTCCCCCCTCCCCTGTGTGCTAGGTGCCTTACTCATCGTCATTGTCACCGCTGCCTTCTTTCAATTTTCTGGTGTATTAGTAGATACACCAACATAGGAGGACCTGCAGTTCGGGCTCCATGGCGTTCTGGTTCTTCGTTGAGTGTCGAAAGGTGAGTGGTTCCCCTTCAGTGTACTGTTTCCGCCATGCTTTTGATGTCATTGAACCGCCCCGGAAAAGCTGGCGGATTGGCCTCTCATAATTGTACATTGTCTTCGGCCTGTCTGTTGGCGGTGACCGCCGAGGTGTTTGTTGCTACTGCCATGGCGGTCGGAGTGTTAGAGTGGCTATCTACATTGGCGGTTTCCGCCGTGGTCGTGATCCCATTTTTATTACTGCAGGCCTGTTGGTGATATTCCCGCCGCTATATCACAGACCGCCAGGGTTGTAATGAGGGCCTAAATGTTTAAATATGGGTGCCCAACCTGGGTGCTGAAAAGTGAACCCACAACACAATTATCATTATTATTGTTATTATTATTATTATTATTATTATTATTATTATTATTAGTAGTAGTAGTAGTAGTGGTAGTAGTAGTAATATTATTAGAAGCCCTGGCTTTTTGCAATGTCCCCCCACTTTCTTCCCTCACTTGTGACTACTAGATACTTGTTTTCTGACTCTGAGCGTGCCTTGTGATCTGTTAACCAGACCCAGAGCCTGTGTTATGATTAAAAGTATATACAAATTTGGCATTATTAAAATTGGCATGACACCCTACCCAGGTAATTCCCTACTATGTGGTAGGGCATGCAGGTTTAGAAGCCCAGCAGATTTACTGCACTTAAATGTGCAATGCTGTGGTGCCTGCTGCCAGTTTAAAATCCAGCCCTGCCTTGCAGTCTGCTTTTAAAATAAATGTATATGCAAATTCGACTTTGGAATTAAAGGTACTCCCAAAGTTTCAAACTACCTTATTTTTACATATCAGTCACCCCTAATATCTCGCCTAAATGCCCCAGAGGAATGGTACTTTGTAACTATAAGCAGGAACATTATAGAAGACACTTGATATGCCCTGGTGAGGGAAAAACTGCCCATTGTAGTGCATTAGCTTCATAGGCTAACATAGGAATACTTTATTAATGTATAACTATTGCTAGAAAAAGTTAGAAATGTTCTTCTTGGACTTAAAATCATAGTTAGAATGAATCAAACAACTTCCCCCTGTTAGATTTATTATAACTATCACAGAGAATAAGTTATACAACTTGTTTTTCTGATTAGCCAAAATCCAGGCTTTCAATAGCTCTTCTTTAATTGACCAGCCTCTACCAGGCTGTGCCAAGCTGCCTTTATAAGGTGTGAAGTGGCCTGCATTGAGACAACGGGATCTCTGGTATGTGGGGATCTGCCAGGTGCAGAGCAAAAGGCAGGAAGGGATCTGGGGAACCAAACTGGTCTTCAAAGGGGGAATGACAGGACAGGACACAGGCTCACCCCCACTTCCTGCCACCCGAACCACAAAGGAGTCCCAGTAATGAGATTAGCAGTGGGGCTGGAGGTGCAGTTTTAGGGAAATCAGACCACACCAGTGGGATGGCTTAGCCAGATCCTAACCCAAAGGAGAGACTTTCTCCATCTTGCATTTTGGAAGACTAATACTACCTGGGATTAACTTTTGTCAAACTTTGCAGGAAGTGGTCACCCAAGAGGGTGGGGGCCTGCACCCCATTGCCAGGAGTGCCCCCTTGCTTGCCAGCCTAGGTATACTGTATTAAAAGAGTTGCCCAGCAACTCAGAACACTGCCTGCAGCTACGAGAAGGACTGCCCTGCTGGAAACCTGGTCTGCACCCCAAACGACTGCACTTGCATGATTACACCTGCTGCACACTTGGGAACTACAGCTCTAAGGACTTTGTCTGGCTTCGAGAAGTGTCAGGAGTGGACTCCCTTAGAGGAACAGGTTAAAAGAGCTTCACCTGCAACATCCACATCAAGAAAGGCTCAGCTCACCACCTTCAATTGGACTTTTGAGGATTTGCCAGGTGCATTCTGAGAAACATAGTCCAAACATCTCAAGGACCATCTCGGAGCTTCCAGACCCTTGGATTAGTGTTGTGGACCACTGAAGACACAAAGGAGGACTTCTTGGAAGCAGATCCAGAAGATTGGAGAAGATTGGAGACATTTTGGAGAAAAGCTCCATAAAGTGATGACCAGTCGACGAGAGTCAAGCCGCCAACATCAAACCGCAACCCGGCCTGAATTTCAGGTTTGTCCAGCCGAGGCTCTGGAGGTTTTCCCCATCAATGATAATTCCAGGAGTTGACTGGGAACCTGCACTGAGCCAAACCAACAATGTTGCATCGGATCCCAGCCTGAAAAGGAGCCTTGCCCGACAACAAGAGGAAAAGCTCTGGAAAAGTTGACCAAGTCTGAGGCCTCCCGCTCAGTGTATCCGAGTTGGCCTCCATCGCACTCAGCCTTAAATTGTGAATTGGTCCTGTTCAAGTGCAACCAGATGTCGCCGGTTGGTGCTACATGTTTTTGAGTATTAGAAAGTACACTTTTTGATTTATTCTTTAAGAATTCATAACTCTGGTACCCTACATTGGATTTTATAAATTTTGGTGTCATTTCAAAGATACAAATATTTCCTAGTTTTATAAATTGGTGTTAGATTTGCATTGAGTGTTGTGTCTTATTTATTCAATGTGTTGTTGTTTTTAAATGCTTTACACACCTGTCCCCTAAGTTAAGTCTGCCTGCTCACTACCAGCTACCAGGGATTAAGCAACTAATTTACTGAGAACATGACTGGACCTTATATTGTGATTGTGGCCTAGTTACTAGTGGTGAGTACCTACCAACCCCTACTAATAACCCACTTTCCAACGATTATTATTATTATTATTATTATTATTATTATTATTGATGATAATAATAATAATACTAATAATAACAATAATAATAATAATTATAATAAAAATAATAATCATCATACTAATGATAAAGTACTATAGATCACATAGCTACCCAAAAAGGTTTCCCAGTGTTAAGTCCTTCGTGGTACCACAACGTACACTAGCATTGAATCAGAACAGTCAGGTTTTCTAGCTGCTTACGAAAGACAGAAAGATAATGACAAGATCTCATGAAAGATGAAAGCAAATTCCAGAGTTTGGGACCCAAACAGGAGAACTCCCAGCCTCCTTGGTGAGCCTTCCTCACATTGGGAACTGAGAAAAGATTAGAATTGATGGAGTGCAGAGAGCAACTCAGGTTTTTGGGTGACACCAAAACTCTTAGTTAATGGGGGCCCATGTTTGACACAAAGGTGGTCATTCTGACCCCGGCGGTAAAATGCACTTACCGCCGGTCAGAAGACCGCCATAACACCGCCGCGGCCGCGGAAACCCGCCACGGTCATTCTGACCCGCAGAAGGCAAACCTCCGAAAATCCGACAGCCACAACCGACCGCCAGACCAGCGGTCGGCGGAAAGGTGGAGGTGACAAAACCTCCACCGCCACGCCAACAGAAATACGCCCATGCCATTACGACCCACGAATCCACGCGGCGGTCATTCAAACGCGGTATTCCATTGGCGGGACACACCGCCGCGGTCAGAATACACACAAACGAACAAAACTCAGCCACATTGGACGATTTGAATCCCACACACCTGATACACATACACACACCACTCCCACACACACAATACAATATAAAACACACACCCACATCACCCACAAACCCCTACGCCACAAAATTCTGAAAGAAGGCCAGAGCGAGACACCAGCATCCACAAACTAGCAGCCACAGCCACTCAACACCATCACCCACACACAAAACAACACACACCACCACACTCAACAGACTTAACTACACATACTCCACCCCACACATCATACACACCACCCCATGGCACCCCAAAGACAACCCCGCTTCACAGACGAAGAACTCAGGGTCATGGTGGAGGAAATCGTTCAGGTAGAGCCCCAGCTGTTCGGCACACAGATACAATACACCAGCATTGCCCGGAGGACGGAGCTATGGCAGAGGATTGTCGACAGGGTCAACGCTGTGGGACAGCACCCCAGAAATCGGGAAGACATCAGGAAGCGATGGAACGACCTACGGGGGAAGGTGCGTTCCATGGTATCCAGGCACAACATCGCCGTGCAGAAGACTGGCGGAGGACCCCCACCTCAACCCCCACAATTCACATCATGGGAGGAGGAAGTCTTGAACATCCTGCATCCTGACGGCCTCGCAGGAGTCGGCGGAGGAATGGATACTGGTAAGTTGAAGCTTCACTACTGCTTCCCCCCCACCTGCATGCCAATTCATACCCCAACCCTCACCCCCATCCTCAAACCCCACCCTCACCCCCACCCCCATCCTCACCCCCACCCTCACCCCCACCACCATCCTCACCCCCACCACCATCCTCACCCCCACCCCCAGCACACCTATTCCCCGCAAATGTCTCACCATCACAACCCACACATCCCAAAACCTAGGCCTGCATGCGTCCACTAAGCATGGACACCCATCACCAAAGCATGCCCAATGCATATACACATCCCCCCCACAAGCCACCCTCACCAAAGCCCCCACACACGAATGCCAGCACTTGGGGACACGAGAACCCATAGATACACCCATATGCCACACATTGAAACTATAACCATACCTCTATACCCCTGCAGGACCCGACCGTCAACACACCGCGGCGGAGGGGCCAGAATTCTCCACACCCCCCACCCAAGAGGCCGTCAGCGATGACAGCAGCTCTGTCGACCTGGACACCGATGACCAGCCCGGACCATCGGGGACCTCTGGACAGTCGGTTCCCCTCACACAGGCCCAGGCCACTACAGACCCAAACCCCTCTGGGAACACCAGCACAGCTCCCACCCAGCGGGCCCATGCCTCTGTCTCCAGGGCGCGTCAATCTGCGGTGTGTCTACCACTACAGGGCACCCAGGATAACCCACCACCCCAACAACAACAGGGACCTGGGGGCAGTGGTAGTGGGCACACCGACCAGGGGGCAGAGGCCCAGGGAAACAGGGCAACTCGGAGGGCAGCTGTGCGACAGGGGGGGGACGGGCCCAGGGAACCCACTCTCCACGAGGTCCTCACCACCATCATGGGAGCATACAACCGCTCCCAGGAGACGATGGCGACGGTACTGGCCCGGTTCCAGGAGATCCAGGTACTGCAGGAGGAACACTATCGGGGGTACAGGGAGGACATCAGAGCCATCAACACCACCCTGGTTACCATGGTAGGGCTGCTGCAGGACCTCGTCAACACCAAGGCGGACACTCAACAACACCCAAGGGCCCCTGCCACTAGCCTGGACCAAGAACAGCCAACCACCTCCGCCGGCGCTAGTGGACAGGAGGCCCCCGCACAGCAGCAGCCCACCAGACCCCCACCTCCTGCAGGAGAAGAACCACCCCGCAAGAGGGCCCTGAGATCTCGCAAGAAGACAGAGTAGGATGTCAAGACCCCCGCCAGCAATGGATACCACCTGATGTCATCCCACTGTCCCACATTGTCACCCTGTCCATCCTTGAACTGCCCATGCTCCATCTCTCCACAGGCCTCTGGACAATGCACCTGTGTGACTGTTACTCTGGACTCTGCCATGGACATTCCTTCACCATAGCCCCCACCCACTTGAAACCACCCATCCCATTTTGAGCACTTAAATAAACACCTATTTTGCACAAAACTATCTGGAGTCTGGCTGTGATTTCAATATATTGTAATTGACATGACAGTGCAAATATGTCCTTGTACATGGTGAAGTCAACAAACAGCTGCCACAAAGCTGTAGTCCATGGGGAAACGAAGCACAGGACTCGTAGTGGGGACCCCAGATCTGAAATAGGGAGGGAAAAGCCACAACTCAGTCATCATAAACTGGGGCAAATAGACAGGCAGCAGAGATGCAGGAGAGTAGTTCACATTTACTAAATCATCTTTGAAATGTTACCTGTGTCCTATTGGAAGTACTGTTCAATGATTCTGTCCCTGTTGTCTGTTTCAGCCCCGTCGTCTTCCTCCTCGTCACTCTCCTCAGGTTCCACAGCTGCCACAACACCACCGTCTCGACCATCCTCCTGCAGGAAAGGCACCTGGCGGCGCAAAGCCAGGTTGTGAAGCATGCAGCAGGCCACGATGATGTGACACACCTTCTTAGGTGAGTACATTAGGGATCCACCTGTCATATGCAGGCACCGAAACCTGGCCTTTAGGAGGCCAAAGGTGCGTTCGATCACCCTCCTAGTACGCCCATGGGCCTCATTCTACCGTTCCTCTGCCCTGGTCCGGGGATTCCTTACTGGGGTCAGTAGCCACGACAGGTTGGGGTACCCAGAGTCCCCCACTAGCCATACACGGTGTCTCTGTAGCTGGTCCATCACGTAAGGGATGCTGCTATTCCTTAGGATGTAGGCGTCATGCACTGACCCTGGGAATTTGGCATTTACATGCGAGATGTACTGGTCAGCCAAACACACCACCTGGATGTTCATTGAATGGTAACTTTTTCTGTTCCTGTACACCTGCTCCCTGTCTCTTGGGGGAACCAAAGCCACATGGGTCCCATCAATGGCACCAATGACGTTGGGAATATGTCCAAGGGCGTAGAAATCACCCTTCACTGTAGCCAATTCGCCCACCTCAGGGAAAATGATGTAGCTCCTCACGGATTTCATCAGGGCAGACAACACTCTGGATAACACCTTCGAAAACATGGGCTGAGACATCCCAGAAGCAATTCCCACTGTTGTCTGAAATGACCCACTTGCCAAGAAATGGAGTACTGACATGACCTGCACCAGAGGGGGAATCCCTGTGGGTTGGCGGATGGGGGACATCAGGTCGGGCTCCAGCTGGGCACACAGTTCATGGATAGTGGCACGGTTAAGACGGTAGGTCAGGATAATGTGGCGTTCTTCCATTGTCGACAGGTCCACCAGCGGTCGGTACACGGGAGGATTCATCCGTCTCCTCGCCCAACCCAGCGGACGGTGCCTAGGAAGGACAACATGGAGCACACAGTCAAGCAACCCACAGGTACGTACTCACAGCTAGCACAGTAAACGATTCTCTATGCAGTGAATGGCGTGTCTGAGTGGCTATGCAAGGCCTAGGCCTGTGTGACGCAGTTGAAATTGAGCCATGTGGGCCCTGGAAATGGCGGCTGCCTGACCTGTGAAGTGTGACAATGGGATGTGAGGTCAATGCGCTGGCGTGGCACACCGCGGCGGGCGGCGGGCGAAGACCGCGGCGCGAAGCCGCATTGGTTAACATTGAAGCCTATGGGTTTCAGGAGCCAATGGCGAAGGGCGCCGGCGGTGGCGGGACGCACCGCCGCGGTACGCACCACCGCGGACGTGACCGCCATTTTCTATCTACTTATCCACTTGCGACTTGAACTTTCACAGGAGAGGACCTATACTGCAAGTGTTGCTGTGACCTCGGTCTGGAAGGGACAATGGCTGCTGCGCCTGGGGAAAGGGCCCCTGCCTTCACTGGAGAGGAGTTGGAGAAACTTGTGGATGGGGTCCTCCCCCAGTATGCGCTACTCTACGGTCCTCCAGACCAACAAGTGAGTTTAATTCAATCTGGATTTGGGGCCACTGGCTGGCTTGGGGGCCTGGCGGGGGGCCTGGCGGGGATGGGGGGCATGTTGGGGCTGGCGGGGGCATGGCGGGGGGCCTGGCGGGGATGGGGGGCATGTTGGGGCTGGCGGGGGGCATGGCGGGGGGCCTGGCGGGGATGGGGGGCATGTTGGGCCTGGCGGAGGGCATGGCGGGGGCCTGGCGGGGATGGGGGGCATGTTGGGCCTGGCGGGGGCATGGCGGGGGACATGGCGGGGATGGGGGGCATGTTGGGCCTGGCGGGGGGCATGGCGGGGGGCCTGGCGGGGATGGGGGGCGTTGGGCCACTGGCAAGGAAAATGCTGACAAACTTGAACGTGGTATTTCTCCCTCCCTGTACGTGTCACATAGGTCCGCGCCCATGAGAAGATCGGGATTTGGCGTGCCATCGCCAAGGAAGTCCGGACCCTGGGGGTCCACCATCGACGGGGCACCCACTGCCGCAAGAGGTGGGAGGACATCCGCCGCGGGACCAAGAAGACCGCCGAGTCTCTGCTGGGGATGGCCTCCCAACGTAGGCGGGGTGCCTGCCGTCAACTGAGCCCCCTGATGTTCCGATCCTGGTGGTGGCCTACCCTGATTTGGATGGGCGCGTGAGGGCAGCACAGCAGACACAAGGGGGTGAGTACAAGCATTATCTACTCTGTTGTCGCGCAGTGGAGGTGTCTGGGTGGGGGAGGAGGGCTGGGGATCCCCCTAGGCCAGGGCGATATCTGTAGGCTGGGCACCCCCGTAAGCCCCTGTGTCCCCAGCCACCACCCTCAGTAGTTTGTCAGTACAGCCATCCCTGGGCCGTGTCATCCATGGGTGCAGTTGTCAAATCTAGGCGTGTAGGGCATGTTCCACGGAATGCGTAGCGGACCACAAGTGCGCAGCTTAGTGCAGGGGGCATCTGTGTCTGTCATGTCCGCTATCTGTACCGGAGATCCATCTACTCAATATCCCTTAATTTCTCTCTCCCCCCCCCCTTTTTGTTTGTCTTTCTGTGCTTGTGTGCATCAGCATCATCAGGCGGAGGAGAAGTGGCATCGGGGCAGGAGGGAGCTGCATCTCACATGGCCCAGGAGGGCCATGCCACAGAGTCAGACTGGACCAGTGAGACGGAGGGCGAGGGGAGCTCCACGACGGGGACAACTGGACCCTGCAGCGACACGGACACGTCCTCGGAAGGGGGTTCCCTTGCGGGGGTGGCACCATCCGTGCCCCCCGCCATTACAGGTACAGCCGCCACCCAGCGCACCATCTCCGCCCTCCCAGCAGCCCCTCAGCGTTCGCCCCGTGCCCGCTCTGCCAGGAAGCCGGGCATCTCCTTCGCCCCAGGCACCTCAGGCCCTGCCCCTGTTACCCCCGCTGCCCTCAGTGAGGAGGTCATTGACCTCCTCCGAACGCTCATTGTTGGGCAGACTACCCTTTTGAATGCCATCCAGGGGGTGGAGAGGGAGGTTCATCGCAGCAATGCGTACCTGGAGGGCATTCATTCGGGTCAGGCTGCCCATCAGCGATCGTTCCAGGCTCTGGCCTCAGCACTGACGGCAGCCATTGTCCCTGTCTCCTGCCTCCCTCTACTAACTCCCTCCTCCCAGTCTCCTGTTCCTCTGCCTGTCCCACCCACACCATCAGACCAGCCTGCACACACCTCAACACCCAAGAGAAGCTCATCCAAACATAAGCACCACAGATCACGCAGACATTCACACACGCAACATTCCGATGCAGACATGCCAACAGTCACTACCACCTCTGTGACCCCCACCTCCTCGTCTCCCTCCTCCCTCCCTGTGACGTCTACACTCACACCTCCATTCACCTCACCATCAGCCAGTGTTTCCATCACCAGCACACCCTCCACTCCAGTCCGCACACGTGCAGTCACCACCCCCACTGCCATTTACACGTCCCCTGTGTCCTCTCCCACTGTGTCTGTCACCCCCTCTTCCACACCACACAAACGCAGCCACCCACCCACCCAACAGCCATCCACCTCACGACAGCCTATCCCTCCTGCACCTGCACCCAAAGACAGCAAACGTGACTCACCTACAACCACATCCTCTCCCTCCACTCCCATTCCCACTGTACCTACCACTCTCCATTGTCCCAAGAAACTCTTCCTCGCCACTACTAACTTCTTTCCTGACCCTGACCCCCCCCCCTCCTTCTCGTCGGGGTAAGAAGAGCACCTCAGCCACCACCAGCCCTGCAGCCCCCTTGACAAGGGTGCAGGGGTATTGGAGCCCGCCAGCCCGCATGTCTGGATCTTCGCCCAGCAGCAAGGGGACAGCCAGCCCACCCCCTGGGAAGAGGAGCAGAAGGCGGAAGGGGCGCCGCAGGAGCCCGCCTTCTACATCCCCCCCGGACACCACCCAGAGACAGTCACCAGCCACAGCTCCAAAGGGAGGAAAGGGCCACAGGCCCACGACTAAGGAGGGCAAGGGCAGCAAGTCGGAGAGGTCAGGCAGCAGGCCTGCTGCCCAGGAGGAGCCCACAACCCCCATAGCCGCTGCCCGGGAGGAACCGGCACAGCTGCCCCGGGAGAGCCCACCACCCCCATAGCCGCTGCCCAGGAAGGACCCAGCCCAGCTGGCCAGGAGGGCCCCACCACCCACAGCCCAGGTGGGCATTGAAGGAGCACCATCCCCGCTGCCCAGGAGGGCACCACCAGGCAATGAGCAGTTGGCCATAGACCGGCCGCCGTCTCAAGCACCGCTGAACTGGGCCCCGCCGTCTCAAGCACCGCTCCCCTGGGCCCCGCCGTCTCAAGAACCGCTGAACTGGGCCCCGCCGTCTCAAGCACCGCTCCGCTGGGCCCCGCCGTCTCAAGAACCGCTGAACTGGGCCCCGCCGTCTCAAGAACCGCTGAACTGGGCCCCGCCGTCTCAAGAACCGCTGAACTGGGCCCCGCCGTCTCAAGCACCGCTCCGCTGGGCCCCGCCGTCTCAAGAACCGCTGAACTGGGCCCCGCCGTCTCAAGCACCGCTCCGCTGGGCCCCGCCGTCTCAAGAACCGCTGAACTGGGCCCCGCCGTCTCAAGAACCGCTGAACTGGGCCCCGCCGTCTCAAGAACCGCTGAACTGGGCCCCGCCGTCTCAAGCACCGCTCCGCTGGGCCCCGCCGTCTCAAGAACCGCTGAACTGGGCCCCGCCGTCTCAAGCACCGCTCCGCTGGGCCCCGCCGTCTCAAGAACCGCTGAACTGGGCCCCGTCGTCTCAAGAACCGCTGAACTGGGCCCTTCAAGGCAAGAACCGCTGGCCCTTTGGCAGACGTGGCAGGGCAGGATCTATCTCGGGCAGGGCTGCAGGATGTCCTCTGGCCAACTTGCCTCCTCCAGTGGCAGTGGGGTCTGTTATGGACTGTATGGACCGTGGCTTTGCACTCCCCAGGATGGCCCAGTGGGCAGGCCACCCACTGTATGGACTGTTTGGACTGTGGCTTTGCACTCCCCAGGATGGCCCAGTGGGCAGGCCACCCACTGTATGGACTGTATGGACAGTGGCTTTGCACTCCCCAGGATGGCCCAGTGGGCAGGCCACCCACTGTATGGACTGTATGGACAGTGGCTTTGCACTCCCCAGGATGGCCCAGTGGGCAGGCCACCCACTGTATGGACTGTATGGACAGTGGCTTTGCACTCCCCAGGATGGCCCAGTGGGCAGGCCACCCACTGTATGGACTGTATGGACAGTGGCTTTGCACTCCCCAGGATGGCCCAGTGGGCAGGCCACCCACTGTATGGACTGTATGGACTGTGGCTTTGCACTCCCCAGGATGGCCCAGTGGGCAGGCCACCCACTGTATGGACTGTATGGACCTTGGCTTTGCACTCCCCAGGATGGCCCAGTGGGCAGGCCACCCACTGTATGGACTGTTTGGACTGTGGCTTAGCACTCCCCAGGATGGCCCAGTGGTCATGGAGTCCCCTCGTGGATCTGGCGTCGTGTACTCAAGTGGCTGAGGTGCCCCCCCTTCCCTTCCCCCTGAGGTGCCTGTCCTATTTTCTTTCTGATGCCCCTGCAGTGTTCTCTCCGTGGAGTTCTTGTCGTGGGACTGGGCCTTGCCCCTTTGCACAGGACCCCTGTGATCCACGGACAGTGGTTGGACTACATTTAGTAGCTGTGTATATTTTGTACATAGTTTATTTATTTATTGGGATTACTGGTGTACATATTTCAATATATCTGCCCGTTTATGATCTCTTCTTTTGGTCTTTGCATTATTTCGGAGGGGGGGGTTTGTGGGTTGTGACAGTGATCTGTGGGAATGCATTGATGTGTGTGTTGTAGTGGGTGTGGGTGGGTGGGTGTGTGCCGGTAATCTTTTCCCTCCCCTGTGTCGTAGGTGCAGTACTCACCGATGTCTTCCGCGCCGCCGGGCGTGCTCCTGGTATATGAGCAGGTATAGGAGTGCGGGGATGACCTGCAACTCTGGTTCCATACTGCCGGAATCTCGCGTGGAGTGCGTAGAGGTGAGCGTTTTCCCGTTCGTAGTCTGTTTCCGCCGTGTTCTTATCGGCGGTGCTCCCGCCCCGGAAAAGGTGGCGGATTGGTGGGTCGTGATAGGGTGGGCGGTACATTGTCTGCCGCCTGGCTGTTGGCGGGGACCGCCGCGCTGTTTGTTTGTACCGCCGTGGCGGGCAGAGTGTTAATACGGCGGGCTGTGTTGGCGGTTCCCGCCAGGGTCAGAATTGCATATTTTAGACCGCCGGCCTGTTGGCGGCTTGGCCGCCGCTTTATCACCGACCGCCAGGGTCAGAATGAGGGCCAAAGTTTCTACATGTAACAGAGAGCTTTAAAATGAAGAAGTTTAGATGTAGATGTAATTCTAGGAGGCCTCAGAAGGAATCTTGTGGCAGCATTTTGGACTAACTGAAGCTGCAAAGTTGAAGCCTTGGTGACCTCCAGATAGAGAATATTTCCATAGTCCAATCCGGAGATGATCAAAGCCTGAATCACTGTTCTTGGAGCTGATGCTGGGGGAAGCTGAGTATTTTCGTAAGCCATTGAAGGATTCCAAAGCAGTTGGACAGGGCCTCTGTAGACTGGATGTTCATTGAGAGCTCATTATCTAACCAGATGCTTAGATTCTTGGCAACTGACATTGGAGTTGTAAATGCACCAAGAACCTCAGGCCTGAGGTAAGGCCCCCAGAGATGAGGCTGGTTACCCACTATCACTATTCAATTAGAGGGAGTTAGTGTTCATCCATGCCAACACTTTTGTCAGGCAGATATTTAAAGCACCAGCACTCTGATTCGCATGTCATGACAGTGAAATCTGAGTGTCATTGGTGTATGAGAAAACTGAGAGACCACAGTTCTCCACAATTTCCACCAGAGGCCGTAACTAGATATTCAACACTGTCATTCTGAGAATGGAGCCCTGAGTTACAACACATGATGAAGAAGCAGAGTTTTGAACAATGCTGTTTAGTGTGCACTTGAAAGGGACAGTCCTGCAAAAAAATATCTAAACCATTGTAGGAGGCTAGCCTGGCTCATAGTGGGTACCTTGTGGTACTTACACCTTGTGCCAGGTCCAGTTATCCCTTATTAGTAGAAAAGAGGGGTTCTAGCAGCTTAGGCTGATAGAGGTAGCTACAGCAGGGCAGCTTAGGCTGAACTAGGAGACACACAAAGCTCCTACCATACCACTCATATCATATAGCACTATATCATAAGAAAACACAATTCTCAGAGGGGGTAATTGCGACACTGGCAGTCAGTGGTAAAGCAGCAGTAAGACCGCTAACAGGCCGGTGGAAAAAAAAATGGAATCCGCCATTTCACCATTCTGTCCGCCATGGCGGCGAAGGCCGCTGGGCTGGAGATTGCGGTCTCGAGCCCGGCGGTCGTTACTAGACCGCTGACGGTATCAGGACCCTGCATACCGCCATGGATCTCGGGTGGTTGAGATTCATGGCGGTAGGTACTATCTGGGCCAGGGAATTCCTTCCCTGGCACTGATAGGGGTCTCCCCCACCCCCGCTACACACCACAAATCCTCTCCCCACACCACCACCCCCTGCCACTCCCTAAAGGTCCCCTACACGCACACACCCCCAACATGCACATATACACACCCCTACACGCACACACACAACCCGACAACACATACCCGCACACATACAAACAGACATGCACACCATCCGACCCGCACACATTTACCGTACACACAGCACCCCCCGCACGCATACACTCACTCACTCACCCCCTCTACACTCTCACAGGCACACCCCCATGCACGCACACAACACACAACACCCCCCATCGCCTTCCCTAACTTACCTTGTCTGTTGATCCTCCGGGAGGGGACGGGATCCATGGGGGCAGCTCCGCCACCAGAACACCGTCATCAGAACACCGCCACACCGAATCATGGGACGTGATTCAGTGGGCGGTGTTCTGTTGACGTGGCGGTGGAGGGTGAGCAACCTCCACTTTCCGGCCATCCGCCAGTATGGCTGCTGGCGGCTTTCCGTCCGAAAAAGGAAGGCGGCCTGCCAGCGGTCATAATACGCGGTGCGGAAGATGGCCACCACTGGCGGTCTTCAGCACGGCGGTACCTCGGCGGTCTTGTGAAAAGACCGCCGAGGTTGTAATGACCCCCAGAGTTATTAAAAATAAAGGTACTTTATTTTAGTGACAATATGCCAAAAGTATCTCAGAGGATATATGCCCTCATTACAACCTTGGCGGGTGGCAGAGGCCGCCCGCCAAGGTTGAACCGGCGGGCGGCCGCCAATGCGGCCACACTGCCACGGGGTCTATTATGAGATCCCTGCTAAGCCGGCCCAGCGGGGATCTCAGCCGCAACATAGGAGCTGGCTCCAATTGGAGCTGGCGGTGTTGCGGCTGTGCGACGGGTGCAGTTGCACCCGTCACACTTTTCACTGTCTGCTACGCAGACAGTGAAAAGCTCCAAGGGGCCCGTTGCATGGGTCCCTGCACTGCCTATGCCTGTGGCATGGGCAGTGCAGGGGCCCCCAGGGGCCCCGTGACTCCCCTTTCCGCCAGCCTTTTCATGACGGTTCAAACTGCCATGAAAAGGCTGGCGGGAGGTGGACTCGTAATCCCCTGGTCAGTGCTGCCCTGGGGGATTTAAACCACCGGGACAAAAGTGGCAGGAAACTGCCGGTCCCGGCGGTGAGACCGCGGCGCTTCCGCTGCGGTCGTAATTCCCCTGGAAGCACCGCCAGCCTGTTGGCGGTGCTTCCTGCAAAACAGCCCTGGCGGTCAAAGACCACCAGGGTTGTAATGACCCCCATAGTCCCTTAGGAGGTAAGTAATATACACAAATTATATGCACACAAACCAAAATCAAGTAAGTAACAGTTAGAAAAGTAGTGCAAACAATGTAGAACCAAAATAGAATGCAATAGGGAGAAATAGGCCTTGGGGCAACACAAACCTTATACTCCAAAAGTGGAATGCGAACCACAAATGGATCCCAGGCCTTGTGTAGTGTGTAGAGGGCTGCAGGGAGGGTAAGAAAACACTAATGGTGTCCAAAATACCATACCCCAAGACCCTGAAAAGTAGGAGTAAGTTACCCTACTACCCCAGAAAGACGGGATTCTGCAAGGATAACAACTGACTGCAAAACACTGAAGACGGATTCCTGGACCTGAGGACCTGTAAAAGAAGGGGACCAAGTCCAAGAGTCATGCAAGTGTCCAGGGGGGGCAGGAGCCCACTAAACCCCCGGATGAAGGTGCAAAACGGCTGCCTCCACGTGGAAGAGGTCGAAGATTCTGCAACAACGGAAGGCGCCTGAAACTTTTCCTTGGGTCAGAAGATATCCCATGGTGTGCTGGAGGACGCAGAGTTGTTTCCACGCAGAAAGACTGCAAACAAGCCTTGGTAGCTGCAAGAGTCACGTTTGAGGATTTTGGGTGCTGCTAGAGCCCAGGAAGGACCAGGAGGTCACCCCTTGGAGGAAGAGACAGAGGGGGTGCTCAGCAACTCAGAGAGCCCATGAAGAAGCAGGTAGCACCTGCAGAAGTACCTGAACAGGCACTTAGAAGATCTGAGGACAGCAGTTGACTCAGAGTCACAAAAGAGGGTCCCACGACATCGGAGTCCAACTCAGCAAGTTGGGCAATGCAGGACGGAGTGCTGGGGACCTGGGCTAGGCTGTGCACAAAGGAAGTCTTGCAAAAGTGCACAGAAGCCCGAGCAGCTGCAGTTCACGCAGTACACAGGATTACTGTCTGGCGTGGGGAGGCAAGGACTTACCTCCACCAAATTTGGACAGAAGGGCCACTGGACGGGTAAAGACACTTAGACCCAGCTCCTGTGTTCCAGGGACCACACTCGTCAGGATGTGAGGGGACCCAGAGGACCGGTGATGCAGAAGTTTGGTGCCTGCGTTAGCAGGGGGAAGATTCCGTCGACCCACAGGAGATTTCTTCTTGGCTTCAAGTGCAGGGTGAAGGCAGACAGCCCTCAGAGCATGTACCACCAGGAAACAGTTGAGAAAGCCGTCAGGATGAGGCGCTACAATGTTGCTGGTAGTCTTCTTGCTACTTTGTTGCGGTTATGCAGGTGTCCTGGAGCAGTCACCGGTCGATCCGTGGCAGAAGTAAAAAAAGGGAAGTGCAGAGGAACTCTGATGAGCTATCTGGTGAGATACCCTCAGGAGAGACCCTAAATAGCCCACAGAGGAGGATTGGCTACTGAGAAAGGTAAGCACCTATTAGGAGGGGTCTCTGACGTCACCTGCTGGCACTGGCCACTCAGAGCTGTCCATTGTGCCCTCACACCTCTGCATCCAAGATGGCAGAGGTCTGGGACTCACTGGAGGAGCTCTGGGCACCTCCCCTGGGAGGTGCTGGTCAGGGGAGTAGTCACTCCCCTTTCCTTTTCGCACCAGAGCAGTGCTGGGGGGATCCTTGAACCGGTGTAGACTGGCTTATGCAAGGAGGGCACCATCAGTGCCCTTCAAAGCATTTCCAGAGGCCAGGAGAGGCTCCTCCTCTCAGGCCCTTCACACCTATTTCCAAAGAGACAGGGTGTAACACCCTCTCTCAGAGGAAATCCTTTGTTCTGCCTTCCTGGGACTGGGCTGCCCAGGCCCCAGGGAGCAGAAACCTGTCTGAGAGTTGGCAGCAGCGGTAGCTGCAGAGAAAACCCTGGAGAGCTAGTTTGGTAGTACCCGGGCTCTATGCTCGAGCCCCGGGGATGCATGGAATTTTCTGGTATTGGGGGGACAACTCCATGATCCTAGACATGTTACATGGCCATGTTCGGAGTTACCATTGTGACGCTACATATAGGTATTGACCTATATGTAGTTCACGCGTGTAATGGTGTCCCTGCACTCACAAAAGCCGGGGAATTTGCCCTGAACAATGTGGGGGCACCTTGGCTAGTGCCAGGGTGCCCACACACTAATTAACTTTGCACCTAACCTTCACCAAGTGAGGGTTAGACATATAGGCGACTTATAAGTTACTTAAGTGCAGTGTAAAATGGCTGTGAAATAACGTGGATGTTATTTCACTCAGGCTGCAGTGGCAGTCCTGTGTAAAAATGATCTAAGCTCCCTCTGAGTGGCAAAAGAAATGCTGCAGCCCATAGGGATCTCTTGGAACCCCAATACACTGGGTACCTAGGTACCATATACAAGGGAATTATAAGGGTGTTCCAATGTGTCAATGAGAATTTTTTTAATTAGTCACGAGTCTGCAGTGATAATTTTAAAAGGAGAGAGAGCATGAACACTGAGGTTCTGGGTAGCAGAGCCTCAGTGATACAGTTAGGCACCACACAGGGAACACATATAGGCCACAAACTTATGAGCACTGGGGTCCTGGCTAGCAGGATCCCAGTGACACATATCAAACACGCTGACAACATAGGGTTTTCACTATGAGCAGTGGGCCCTGGCTAGCAGGATCCCAGTGAGACAGTAAAAACACCCTGACATATACTCACAAACAGGCCAAAAGTGGGCATAACAAGGCTAGAAAGAGGCTACCTTCCTACAAACATGTTGAGTCTTTACAACACACCACTGTCTCTTCTAATCTTTACAGCAGTGAGATGTGATTTACTGTATCAAAGACAGCACTCAGGACAAGTAAAATCAGAGCAACAGTGCCACCTTTATCTAACTGAAGCCTTAGATGTTCCGTAATGCCAAGTAGAGCTGACTCTGTACTGTAGTGGGCTCTAAAATCTGATTAAGTGTGGTGGAGGAGATCATTAATGTTAATGAATGCTGTAAGCTGTTTTGTTACGAGATGTTCCAGGATCTTTGGTCAAAATCAGAAGGAGCAAAGAGACCTATAAGCATACTAGTTAGAAAAAAACTAGGTTGTACTTTTTCAACAGTTGCATGACCATTGAATGTTTCCAGCACTTGGGGACACATCCTTCTAGGAGTGAAGCTTTTAAATGTTCTAGGGGCATACTTAAGAGCCCATAGCTCCATTTGAATGCCACATTAGCTTCATTTTTGTTTATGCTAATGTGGCGATAGAAGGCCAAAAACTCTGTGCCATATTTACAAAGTGGTGCAGAGCATGTATTGCGCCTCTTTGTAACCCTGTGCGCTACATTATGCCTGCGCCCTACTTAAACTCATTTCTGCCTTTGAAGTAGACAAACTTCAAAGGAAAGTCTCAAGTTCCTGCCTTACCTAGGCCTGGCTCCAGACGCACTCCAGGGGGTCGGAGACTGAATTGTGTGAGGACAGGCACAGCCCTTTCAGATACAGGTGTCAGCTCTTCCCTCACCACTCTAGCGCAGGAGACCCATTAGGATATGCAGACTACACCCTAGCTCTCGTTGTGTCACTGTCTAGTAGGAATTCACAATAGCCCAACTGTCTGTCTAACCCAGACGTGGAATACACAAGCAGGCAGAGCACCAAATAATTAAGCATGAAAATGCCCACTTTGTAAAAGTGGCATTTTCAAGCTGACAATCTAAAAACCAACTTTATCAAAATATGTATCTTTAAATTGTGAGTTCAGAGACCTCAAACTCGCTCAAAATCTCCATCTGCTCCAAATGGTGAGTTGCATTTAAAAGATATTGAAGGGCAGTTCCTATGTTAACCTATGGGAGGGATAGGACTTGTAAGGGTGAACAATGTATTTTGCAGTATTTCACAAACAGGGCATGTAAAGCACACCAGTATATGTTCTACCTTTCAAATACACTGCACCCTGCCCCTGGGGCTACCTAGAGCTTACCTTAGGGGTGCCCTACATGTGCAAAAAGGGAAGTGGGTACACTTGCCACGTTGAATTGGCAGTTTAAAACTACACACTGGAGTAGCAGGTCTGAGATATGTTTATAGGGCTACTCATATGTGTGGCACAATCAGTGCTGCAGGCCCACTAGTAGCATTTAATGTACAGGCCCTGGGCAAGCATAAGTCACTTTACTGGGGACATACTAGTAAATCAAATATGCCAATCATGGATCAACCAATCACAAGTACAATTTACACAGGAAACACTTGCACTTTAGCACTGATCTGCAGTGATAAAGCGTGCAAAGACAACAAACCAGCAAAACAGATCTGAAAAAATAGGAGGAAGAAGACAAAGGCCCTCATTATGAACATTGCGGTAAACACCGCTCCACCAGCGGTGGCGGCAACTACCGCCAACAGTCAGGCGGTCTGGCCTTACCCAATTATGAAACACCTGAAAAACAGGCAACCTGAAAACCACTCACAGCCAGCAGAGGAGTGCCGACAACGACGGCAGAGGCCGCCCACTGACCAACAGATAGGGCCTACCTGCCCATCAAATACTGAAGCCCTAGACTGCCATCAGTTCCAGGGTGGGAACCACCGCCATGCAAAGCCAGGCGGATATGAACCAAATATAAGGAAACACTCACCGGAGGTTGACACAGCACGCCGGAGCAGACACGGAGAGAGTTGCAAATCATGCCAGTCTTGCTCCTTGCTATATACCTCCACGACCGAGAACCCCGACGAAGACGACGATGGTAAGTACTGCAACCTAATAAACAATGGAAGAAAGGGCACAGTTACATACCCTCCCACTCCGCCCACCCCGCAAAACACCCACAACCCCTCACAACAGTACAAGCCATACACCCCAGAGCAAGAGGTACTTACCTGACACAAGGCAAATTAAACCTGCCCAAAGTGCACACATGGGCATAACCCCCCCCACAAAGAAACGATGAACCAAGGATCCAAAGTGTGCCAAAACCAAAACTGGCCACACAAACTTTTTAATAAGCTCCAGGAGCAACAGAGGTCCAACAGAAGGCTAATGGCCAGTCTATAGTGCAAAGTCCGATGCGCCCAAATGGCCTCAACTTGACTTCCACAAGTGCAAATAGTACTCCAACTTAAAGGAGCAACAATGGGGCATGCAGGCAACTCAGGGAACAGGGGCATGGGGTGGTGGGGGTAGGCACTTACGACCGGGAGGGGGGCTTGGCTTTACATTTGGGAGGTAAAGGGGGCTTGGGTTTGGTCTTTGAAGCTGTTGGAGAGGCCTTAGACTGGGGTGCAGCAGATGTACCTGGGCCAGCACAGGGTCTCATGCTCACAGGGGAGGTAGCACTGGAATGGGAAGGGTGGACAGGGCGTGCTGTGATGTGGGAGGAATGGACAGGGCAAGGAGGTGGGCACTTTTAGGGACGAGACGGGGTGGGCCAGTGGGTTCGAATAGGTCAACACGGGATAGGAAAAGTTTTTTAGGGGTAATCGGGGTGGACCTGGAGGAAGGCGTGGGAGTGGAGGTTGAGGGAGTGGTCGTGACAGGTGTAGGTATGCGTGACATGGGTGCAGATGACTGTACATATTCTGAAGTATGGTGAATGTGTGTTGGGTAGTTGTTTTGGAATGTTTGAGAGTCTTGGTAGGATGGGGGTGGACACAGTGGGACAAGACAGGCTGCCAGTGTAAATATATGTTTTTAGGGTGTCTTCAAGGTTGGTAAGTGGACTGCAGGTGTCAAAAAAAGTTGTTGTGGTGAGTGCAGGTGTGGTGTTGTCACATAGGCTCTTATTATTCTAATGAGACTACTGGATTTTGAGCTGCAGAATCGCCCACGGTGTGGGGGACTAAGGCCCTCTTTACCAACCTGGCGGTTGGTGTTAAAGCAGCGGTAATACCGCCAACAGGCCGGTGGGAAAAAAAATGGAATTACGACCATGGCGGAAACCGCCAATATAGACAGCCACTTTAACACTCCGACCGCCACAGCAGTAGAAACAAACACCGCAGCGGTAACCGCCAACAGACAGGCGGAACACAAGGTTCCGCCCACTGTATTACAACATTCAAATCCGCCACTTTTTCAGGGCCGGTACCAATGCTATCAATAGCACAGCAGAAACAGGACTTGGAACGGAAACCCCTCACCACTTGAAACCCAACGAGGAACCAGGACGCCATGGAGCCCGAACTACAGGTCCTGCCCATGCTGGTCTTCCTCCTCTTGTATCAGGAGTAGGAAAGACGCCATTGACGACCACGGTGAGTACTGCACCTACAACACGGGGGGAGGTAAAAGAGAGTGACACACTCACGCAACACGCAACACCCCCACGCCCACCCTCACCTACAACACCATACACACAAATACATGCAGCAACATTACATATACACCCCCTCACCCTCTGGAAGAATGCAAGGACAAAAGGAAATTATTGTAACGAGTGTAATCAATAAAAATCAGATAGGGCAATTTAAAAAATCAGTATATTCAAATAAGTACACCAACTACACAAGTCCGGATATTAATCAAATCACTGTCTGTGGATCAGTGTCCCAAAATGCATGGGCGCAACCCACACAGGATACCTGACTCGAAACGGAGAGAACACTGCAGGGACATCAGATGGAAAATAAACAGACACCTCAGGGGGAGTGGGAGGGGGGCACCTCAGCCGGATAAACGGATGATGCCACTGCTCCACGAGGGGGCTCCATGCCCACTGATTGGTCCTGGGGGGTGAAACAACAGTCTCTCAAGTCTCTCCAGTGGGTGGTTTGCCCACTGCTGTATCCTGGGGAGTGCAAAGCCACAGTCTCTCAAAGTCTTTCCAGTGGGTGGTTTGCCCACTGCTGTATCCTGGGGAGGGCAAAGCCACAGTCTCTCAAGTCTTTCCAGAGGGTGGTTTGCCCACTGCTGTATCTTGGGGAGTGCAAAGCCACAGTCTCTCAAGTGTTTCCAGTGTGTGGTTTGCCCACTGCTGTATCCTGGGGAGTGCAAAGCCACAGTCTCGCAAGTGGATGTCATTCTCCACTGGTTCTGGAGGGGCTTTGTGCCCAGAGTGCTTCATCCTGCCAAGGACTGAGGTAGTGGATGTCAATCTCCACTGGTTCTGGAGGGGGCTTTGTGCCCAGAGTGCTTCATCCTGACAAGGACTGAGGTAGTGGATGCATCTCTCCACTGGTTCTGGAGGGGGTTTGTGCCCAGAGTGCTTCACATGCAGCATGGCAGGTCCCATTCCCTCACCTGGGTGTTTGTGCCACGGGATTGCCTGGGAACAGGTAGCATGATATGCCATGGAGGCAGAGACACGCTCCACCCTGCTGCGACTTCACCTGCCACCTGCAGGAACAAACAGTGCTGGGAGTCATGCCTCATGTACGCTGGGCAGGGTCCAGGACGTCTCCTGCAACCTCGGACAGCTGCCCACTGGGGATGATTGCCATGTCAGCTGTGGTGACACTGTCTGAGCATGTCGCAGGGCTGGTGGCGTTGGTTGCGGCGGTGTCTGTGGAGGAGGTGCTGGCGATGATGCATGTGTCTGCACCTGTTGAGGGACACAGCAGGACGTCTCCAGCAGCCTCGGATGGCTGCCCACTGGGGATGATTCTAGGGACTGTTGCTGAGGAAGCAGACGTGCAGGTGGCAGTGCTGGTGGCGGTTCTGGTGGTGGTGGCGGTGCAGGTGGCGGTGTCCACCGCCGTACAGGTTGATGTTGCGGTTGACAGAAGGGGTGACTCTGGTCCCTCAGCCGGAGCCACCATGCCCTGTCCTGACCTGCTCTTCGGTTGTGTCCCTTCCCCACCTTTGATGTTGCTGCTGGTGTCTTGCCACTGTCCCCGTTTGGTCTGGAGGAGTCTTTGCTTGCTGGTAGGTGCAGCTTCTCCCTCTGGCACGTGGGCACCTTCTTCACCTTGGCAGGTGGCAGAATGGCCTGCTCCTTGGCCTCGCTAGGTGGCACACTGGCAGCCCTGATGGGTGGCGCCCCGATGAGACTGGAGTTGCTGGGACCACTGTGCTTGATTTGGTGGCTGAGGTGCTGGGCTGGGACCTGGACAGCTGGCCTTAGGGGAAGGACGGGGGGAGGTGTGGGAAGCGGTCGATGTTAGCCAGGAACATTTTCTTTGACACACTGGGATGGGAAGATGGAGGTGGTTTCGGAGTGGAGGAAGAGGTAGTGGTTGTAGGAGGTGTATGTTTGCTGAATTTGGGTGAAGGTGCATAGGCCGGAGGCTGTTGTGAGGTGGATGGCTGTTGGGTGGGTGTGTGCCTGCGTTTGTGTAGTTTGGGAGGAGGGTTCACAAACACACCGGAAGAGGACACAGGGGATGTGTGAATGGTAGTGGGGGTGGTGAGTGCACGTGAGCGGTGTGTGGTGATGGGCGTGCTGGTGATGGAGGTAGTGGCTGAGGATGTACTGCATGCAGGTGTGAGTGAAGACGAGACGTTGAGGAGGGGACACAGTGGAGGCAGTGGATGTTGGTGTGTCTGCATGGAGATGGTGCTTGTGTGAGTGCCTGTGGGATGTGTGGTGCTTATGTTTGCCATGTCCACTCTTGTGTGTTGATGAGTGTGCATGCTGGTCTGATGGTGTGCTTGGGATAGGCTGAGGTACAGGGGACGGCTGCCATCAGTGCTGAGGCCAGAGCCTGAAATACTCTCTGTTGGGCAGCCGGGCCAGAATGACTGCCATCCAGGTATGCATTTGTTTGCTGCAAATGCCTCTCAACACCCTGGATGGCATTCAAAATGGTAGATTGCCCAACAGTGAGGGATATCAGGAGGTCACTAGCCTCCTCACTGAGGGCAGCAGGGCTGACTGGGGCAGGGGCTGAGGCACCTGGGGCGAAGGAGATGTCCACCCTCTTGGGTGAGCGGGCACAGGAAACACGCTGTGGGGCTGCTGGAAGGGCAGTGCTGGTGGGGGGGGGGGTGGTGGCTGTACCTGTTGATGCGGTGGGCACAGAGGTGCCCGCCACTGCAAGGGAGCTCCCATCAGAGGAGGAGTTGCTGTTGCTGGAGTATGCTCCTGTCCCCGAAGTGGATCTCCCCTCGCCCTCCATCCCACTGGTGCCTTCAGACTCCGTTACTTCACCCTGCAGGGCCATGTGGGATGCAGCTCCCTCCTGCTCCGTGCCTCTGCTCCTCCACCAGATGATGCTAATGCAAGCAAAAACAGGGTGACAAAACAAAAAGGGGGGAGACAGAAGAGACACATGGTCAGAGCATGCAACACCACTACCATTGGCGGACACAACACACAGGGAGCAGCCCTATGCACTAAGCCATGCACTAACAGTGCAGGAGAAAAGCACATGCCCAAGGGGGACTCTGTCTAGACCCATTTCATGCACAGCAGAAACCCATGGGAGCCCGACTAGGTGTAGAGGACAAATACCACCTTTGGTGTTGGAGTGGGAATGAGGCTGCAAAACAATGGATCTACCTTTACGCGTCTGCCCTAGCTAAGGGGAACCCACAGGCCACCACCCCCACCCAGACACCTTGTCAAGCGTGCAGAGTCCGCTGAATGACAGTGTACTCACCCCCTTGTGGCTGCTGTGATGCCCTCAAGCGCCCATCCAACTCCGGATATGCCACCGTCAGGATCTAGTACATCAGGGGGGATCATGGTGCGACGGGCACCCCTTACACGTTGGGAGGCCATCCCCAGCTGGGCCTCCGCCGTCTTCTTGCTCCAGCGGCGCAGGTCCTCCCATCTTTTCTGGCAGTGGGTGCTCCGTCTATGGTAGACCCCCAGGGTCCGCACTCCCTTGGCGATGGCACGCCAAACACCCTTCTGCTGATGGGCGCTGCCCTAGAGGAAGAGTGAAGTTATAATGGATGTTACTCTCCCATACAGTTCTTCTCACACATTGCTTAAAAACCTCCCACCCTGGCCCAGACACACATACACAAACACTATCCTCACATGCTGGCCTGTCCCCCCCACCTTCCATCCAGGAAACTCCATACGATCATCTGCCACCCACCATGCTCACAGTGTACTCACCTGTTTGTCTGGAGGACCATACAATTGCGTGTACTGGGGAGGACCCCATCCACTAGTTTCTCCAACTCCTCCGAAGTGAAGGCAGGGAGCCTTTCCCCAGACACTGTAGCCATTGTCGCTTCCAGACACAGGTCACAGCAGCCCTTGCAGTGTAGGTCCTCTCCTGTTGAAGATCAGGTATGAAGTGAGGGAACAGATAGAAAATGCCGGCCACGTCTGTGGTGGTGCGTACCGTCACCGCCGGCCTACATCGTCGTTAGCTCCTGGAACCCATAGGGCCCAATGTTAACCAATGCTGAATTGCGCTGCAGTCTTCGACTGCCTACTGCGACGGTGTACAACGGCAGCGCAGTTACCTTATTTCCCCTTGTCCCACCTTGCAGGTCAGGCAGCTGCCATTTCAGGGGGCCACATGGCAGGCCAAATAATTGCGTCACACCTATTTAGGCCAGTAATACGGACAGACAAAGGCACATAGAGAAAATGTAACGTTTTTGCAAAACAGCATTGTGATACCTAAGTGTTGTGTGACCCTCTGCTCACCGTTCTCCTCCATAGGGCACATCCGCTGGGGCAGGTGATGAGATGGCGGCATCCTCCGGTGTACAGACCCCTGGTGGGCCTGTCGACAATGGAAGACGGACACATCATTATCACTTACAGACTTGATCATGCAACAATCCTGGAACTGTGTGCCCAGTTGGAGCCTCAATATTTGCAGGTGATTCTGGTTACCCCAACCTGTCATGGCTACTGACCCCAGTGAGGAATCCCAGGACAAGGGCAGGGGAACGCTACAATGAGGCACATGGGTGAACTAGAAGGATAATCGAGCGCACCTTCGGCCTCCTGAAGGCCAGATTCCAGTGCCTCCATCTGACAGGTGGCTCCCTATACTACTCACCGAAGAAGGTGTGCCAGATAATCGTGGCCTGCTGTATGTTGCACAACCTGGCTTTGCAATGCCAAGTGCCTTTTCTCCAGGAGGATGGGCCTGATGCTGGTCTTGTGGCAGCTGTGGAGCCTGTGGACATTGAAGAAGAGGAGGCAGAAGAAGAAGATGTAGACAACCAAAACAACATCATCATGCTATACTTCCAGTGAGACCCAGGTAAGAAGATGGAACTGCTTCCCACATCTCATACTATTGTAGGACCTAGCATAAGTCTGCCTTTTGACCTCTGTGTATGGAGCCTGACATGTCACTTTGACTTTCCATTTCACAGATCTGGGTCCCAAATTGTACCCTGTGCTACGTTTACTCCTGGCCTACAGCTGTGCAACATTGGTATGTGAACAAGTACATTGACATTGCTATATTCCAGAGATTTTGCAATTACACATTTGTGAAAGCACAGACTGACTCCAGATTTTCTGGTGATTCAAGGGTGTTTATTTCTGTGCAATTAAGTGGAGGGGTGTGTAAAATGGGCTGGGGTGATGGTGGAGGAAAGTCCATGGCAGAGTCCAGTCTCTTGGTCTCACAGGTTCATTGTCCAATGGGGCATAGGAAGGGGAGCAATGGCAGTTTAAGGTGGACAGGGTGACAAAAAATGGGACAGAAGGGTGACATTCAGTAGGGTCTTATTTCCTGGCGGGGGTCTTGGCAATGTTCTTTGTCTTGTTCCTGGATCTCAGGGACCGTTTGCAGGGTTGTTCTCCTTCTGCAGGGGGTGGGGTGCTGGTGGCCTGTTGGTCCTGTGGCGGTGCCTCCTGTCCACTAGCACCGGCGGAGGTGGAGGGCTGTTCATCGTCCAGGCTAGTGTCAGGGGCCTGTTGGTGTGTCGCTGTGTCCCTCATGGTGTTGACAAGGTCTTCCAGCACCCCTGCAATGGTGACCAGGGTGTTGTTAATGGACTTCAAGTCCTCCCTGATCCCCAGGTAGTGTTCCTCCTGCAGCCGCTGGGTCTCCTGAAACTTGGCCAGTACCATGCCCATGGTCTCCTGGGAATGGTGGTAAGCTCCCGTGATGTTGGAGAGTGCCTCGTGGAGTGTCGGTTCCCTGGGCCTGTCCTCCCCCATCGCACAGCACTCCTCCCAGATTCTCTGTTATCCTGTGCCTTTGTCCCCTGAACTGTGTGCCCACTGCCACTGACCCCAGGTCCCTGATTTTCTTGGGTGGGTGGGTTTGCCTGGGTTCGGTGTAGTGGTGGACACACTGCTGATTGACGTGTCCTGGGGACAGAGGGATGGGTCCGCTGGGTGGGTGCTGTGGTGGTGTTTCCTGAGGGGGGAGATTCAGTGGTGGTTTGGGACTGTGTCAGGGGAACCGACTGTCCCAAAGTCCCTGATGGGCCGGGCTGGTCATCTTGATCCAGGCGTGCAGAGCTGCTGTCATCACTGTGGGCCTCTTCTGCGGGGGGACTGGACATGTCTGGCACCTCATGTCCATCGACGTTGGGTATGGGTCCTGTTGGGGTGCAAATGCATAGTTTTAGTATCTGTGTGTGCCATCTTGTGCATTGGGTGAGGTACCCTCTACTCCTGTGCTTGCATCATTGTGTTTGCCCTTTTATGATAGTTGGTTTGTGGTCTGTGTGGGTATCTGTACTGGACAGGCTTTGGTGACGGTGGTCCATGCATAGGTGTTGCTTGCAGGGCCTTGGTATTGAGATGTGTGGGTTGTGATAGTGGGACATATGTGAGATGATGGTGTGGTGGGAGTGTGGGTAAGGGTGGGGGTATGTGATGGCATGCAGGTGGGGTGGGGGGATAAAGTAGTTAAGATATGACTTACCAGAGTCCAGTCCTCCTGCTACTCCTGTGAGGCCCTCAGGATGCAGTATTGCCAAGACTTGCTCCTCCCATGTTGTTAGTTGTGGGGGAGGAGGTGGGGGTCCACCGCCAGTCCTCTGTACAGCAATCTGGTGTCTGGATACATTGGAACTAACCTTCCCCGTAGGTCGTTCCACCTCTTCCTGATGTCATCCCGTGTTCTTGGATGCTGTCCCACTGCGTTGACCCTGTCGACGATTCTCCGCCATAGCTCCATCTTCCTCGCAATGGAGGTGTGCTGCACCTGTGATCCGAATAGCTGTGGCTCTACCCTGATGATTTCCTCCACCATGACCCTGAGCTCCTGGTCAGAAAACCTGGGGTGTCTTTGAGGTGCCATGATGTGGTGTGGGTGATGTGTGAGGTGCTGTCTGTTGTGATGTGTGGGGGGATGTGTTGGTGTGTGTTGTTTCAGGTGCGTGGATGTTGTATAAGTGATGGTGTTGTGTGTCTGTGGATGCCGTTGTTGTGTTTGCTAATCTCTCTCTCTGGCCTTCTTCAAAATTTTAGGTTGTTAGGGTTTGTGGGTAATGTGGGCGGTGTTTTATAGTGGTGTGGGTGTGGTATGTGTATCTGTATCGGGTGTGTGTATTTGGAATTGTCCAATGTGGTTGTGTTTTGTAAGGGTGTGTGTATTTAGAGCGCTGCGGTGTGTACCGCCAATGGATTACTGCGGTTGAAAGACCGCTGCGTTGATTCGTGGGTCGTGATAGTGTGGGCGTATTCTTGTCCGTGTGTCGGTGTGGGTTTTGGTATTGCAAATTTATCACTGACCTTTGGTGTGGCAGACTTGTGTGGGTGTCTGTATTGTGGTGGATTCCGAGATGTGGGGGTGTAATACCTTTAGTGAAATTCCATCGCTGCAACAGTATGTTGGCGGTCTTCAGCACGGCAGAAAGCGGGATTTACCACCAGGGTTGTATTGAGGGCCTAAGTCTAACCCGCTGTGGGTGACACCTGTCGCTCCAATCCAGGTATTGCTCCGGCTTACTAGCAGTGCCCCATCTCTACCCAAAGATAGGGATGACTGGACAGCTGAGCGCATGACATACTTGGCTTCTCAGGGAAGTCGTGGTCACTCAGGTCTCATCCGTTTCTCTCATTCACAATTCAGTCTCATATATAAATGACAAACAGAAGCAGTATGTGTTTCAATAATGAGTTTAATAAAACAACTGCATCTTACATAGCAAAGTGTGAGCTGCAATAACCAGGATGACACAACATGACAGTATTAAAATTGTGACGAGAAGAGTGAAGCATAAAGACAACGCTATCATATTTTCACTATAGTCAGCAGACTAGCTCCTACCTAGGCTACGATAGAGCACAGCATGTTAAACTATAATTCTGCCCTACAGGTTCCCCTGGGAAGACATCCCCCCATACCTGAGCAATGGCCTGCGTTCTGCGTTAGCATATGTAGCGAAGCATTCAGCAATCAGCATACAGTCGTGGTTCTCTGGCTGGAATCTCCCTCTAACGTATAAGGGACAAGGAAGTGTTTTTATAACAACACAGCTGATGTTCTAGGAAAATGTCCCTACGTAAGATGTGTTTTCTACGAATTATGGAGACTAAACTTCTACCATGTTCACTGGCAAGGTACCATGCAGTGGCCCTGGAAAAAGCACAGAGTGATCAAGAATGTCTTGTTTGAGAACAGAGTGCTGGCCTAGGCAAAAACAGTTAGATAAGCAGAAAAGAAAACAAGACAGTAAAAGTGGCTACTGTAACAGTAATAAAATGAAGCCAAATAAAATATATCTAGGTTAAGCTGCACAGTGGCTTGGCCTAGCGTGTTAAAATAAAGTGCGAGGAGCTAAGGCTAAAATGGCTACATAACACCCTCCCCTTGTCGGTTGAAGGTGGATCAAAGTCTTAGAGCAGATAAAATTGCCACTAAAAGCTCAACCTAAAATATAAATGTAAAAGCTATGTCAATTATGACAAGTGACAAGTGAGCATGTAAAAGGACTATTTAAAATATGAACATGTGGCATAAAACCGTATTTCAAAAGGCAAAATTACTTTTTTAAAGTTCCAATCGATTCTGAGAGCATAGAGGACAGGAGATCTTCCACTTCGGCCGATGTTAAAGTTGGAATGTCATTGCCAAGAAGGATCATGGAGCAACCATGTTCCCTAGCCTCAGCCAAAGCGGAATCCTGCTGTGTGCCCAATGATGAATCAGGAGCCACATCCTCCAGGAAGGGCAACTCATAAGTAGCTTCTCGTAGCAAACCCAACCTCAACGCGCATGTCTGGTAATGAACCCTCAGCGAGAGCATCAACAGATCATCGTCCAATGAAAGCAAGTGCTGCGTAGAAAGACAGACTTCCAGTGTGTGTTTGAAAGAGCACCAGAGGCATGGAAATATGGGCTGCACACAATGCAAAACCGGTCTGAATGACAAAGGCCAGCCAATTGCTCCAGGAGTGTTGCTCAAAAATACTGCATCATGCGTTAGCGGCACAGCTGCGCTGATGGGAGCACTTTCATTCCTCCTTGTTGTGGTGGGACAGCCATTGCGCATAAAAAATAGTAACAGCAAAATGCCAGCTAATAAAACCAAAGTTATTGGAAATCCCCCCAAAATACTAGAAAAAACAGAGTGAATTGCTGATGGTATTAAACCGAATATGGAGGAGAAGGTGTGAATAATACCACAACTAACAGCTTAAAAAAAATATGTCATTCCAGTTGTACTGGATGCATTAAATTTCTGTCCCAAGAGCGCACCAAAGTGTCTCGGAAAGTTTGTATTTCTGCTGACGACCTTGCCACCTGAAGTGCGTAGGTCTTGCGTGCAGATGTAAGGGCCACATGCTTTTGAAACTATAAAGCCTTGAGTCTGCTCAACTTGTCAAAATTCACATTTGAAGTAGCAATGTGAGGCCAAATGTCAGCTACCTCTTTAATCTTAGTGGGGGGAAAAAGTACGTTCCCACAGCATGTAACGACCTTAGAGACCAAAACGACATAAACTATTCCGGCTCGCATCCCACAACAGTCTTCACCATTGAGGAGGACGTAGCTGCCATTTGAAAACACCTGGCACGTAGGTCTAATCAACAGGACTGGAACTTCCTTCAGATAACAAGCTAAGTTTGCTGCAGAAGCATTACACGCCCCATGCAAGGACAGCTGTTTACAAACCATCGAATAGCTGACTGAAGTCTCGCATTCACTACCACTAAGAAAGACTTCTTTCATGCCACTGAGACATTTGTACGAGAAGGGAAGCTCCCACACCTCATGGATGTAACTATCTCCCAGCCTTTCATATCTGCCTACTGGAATGTGTTTTAAACAAGAGGTGAATTGTAGTGTAGAAATAGGCAGATTGATGACCCCATGTATTAGCCACTTAGCGGATGGTGTTTCAGCCACAATAAAAGGCAACTTTTTAAATTTCTCGATGCTTAGCATGACATAAGTTGCTTCTTTCTTAGCCATTACTTGTTGTTGTCGCGTTAAATTAAAGGAAGGAAATATCTCCCTTTGCACTGACAGGCTGCCAGGGAATGCGACCCACCTTCAATGTTTGTAGTGTCCAACCCAACTGCATAATGGACCTTAGCTGACTCTGTCCATGGTGTAAAGAAGACATATCTGTTTGTATGATGTCTATAGCAGAAGAGACAATGTTATTTAAAGTGTATATCTGATCGGACAAGGTATTAATCCCATTATCCACAACAGCTAATGCCTTTTTCAGATTTTCCTGGTCTGTTTGCCTTAACAGGGCAGCTGCTTCTTGTTGGGAACGCTTTCAAATGTAATTGTATACTTCATATAAGAAACGCTTTCTGTGGTGTTTTCTGGGGCTTAACAGGAAGTCCTGTAAGTCAGTATTATTAGACAGGAGACTGAGGTGTTTTCTAACCCCATCTAGTGAGGAAGTTCTTACCCATTGCTGGCATAGTTTCCCTACACTATATGTTGTAACTATACCCGCATGTTCGGATGATATATAGCGAGGGTCCGGCCTACTAGTCCTAAAACCCTCCAAGGAGTTGATAAGACGTTGATGACACCTGTTGGTATCTATTGGCCACAATAACCACCCGCCAGGACGTGTCAGTGAAACATTAAATGTACCATTCTGGACCCATTCGTCGAGCTGATCTTCAGTTGCATTTGTATATTTTTGCCATTTATAAAACTTTGCAGGGGCAGGTATACTGGGCATGTTTAATTCCTTCATCTTAGCTAAGCCTAAACAACATGCTTGTTGTACTGTTTCATTTAAGAATATAGGGGGTCATTCCAACCCTGGCGGTCGGTGTTAAAGCGGCGGCCAACCCGCAAACAGGCAGGCGGCCAAAAAAATTGAATTCCGACCCTGGCGGGAACCGCCAACACAGCCCGCCACTTTAACACTCCGACCGCCACGGCGGTAAAGACAAGCAGCGCGGCGGTCACCGCCAACAGACAGGCGGCAGACAATGTACCGCCCACCCTATCACAACTCACCAATCCGCCACCTTTTCCGGGGCGGGAGCCCCGCCGATAAAAACACAAGGAATCTGGACAGCATGGAACCAGAACTACACATCCTACCAGCTATTGTCTACCTGCTCCTCTACCAGGAGCACGAACGCTGGCGCAGAAGACAACGGTGAGTACTGCACCTATGACACATGGGAGGGGGGAGGAAATAAGATTACGGGCACACACATACGCGACACCCCCCCCCCCAACTACCTACACACCAATGCAGAGCTACAACTCAGAGTGACACCCCCCAAACCCCCTGGAAGAATGCAAAGACAAAATAATAAGTAATAGTAATACAAATATATTGTAAGGCAAAGTAAATAAGTAAGACGAACATCCCATAACTATATACACATATGTATATTGTCCCGTCAGAATTGGCTTTCTGTCATCGTACGTGGGCCAATGGTCCTCAACACATGGGCAAAGCCCACACATGAGACCCGAATCCATTGGAGAGAACACTGCAGGGGCATCAGATAGGAAAACTACAGGCACCTCAGGGGGAAGGGAAGGGGGGCCACCTCAGCCACATGAGTCCACAACGCCAGATCTATGAGGGGCCTCCACGGCCAATGTTCCATCCTGGGGAGTGCAAAGCCACTGTCTCTCAAGTCTCTACAGTGGGTGGGTTGCCCACTGTGCCATCCTGGGGAGTGCAAAGCCACAGTCTCTCAAGTCTCTACAGTGGGTGGGTTGCCCACTGTGCCATCCTGGGGAGTGCAAAGCCACAGTCTCTCAAGTCTCTACAGTGGGTGGGTTGCCCACTGTGCCATCCTGGGGAGTGCAAAGCCAGATTCTCTCAAGTCTCTACAGTGGGTGGGTTGCCCACTGTGCCATCCTGGGGAGTGCAAAGCCACAGTCTCACAAGTGGATGACAGACTCCAGTGGTACTGGAGGACTCTTGGTGCCCAGAGTGTATCGTTCAGCCCTGTCCGACACTGATCCGGGCCTGCCCCTTCTGCCAATGTGTCAGCGGTGCTTGAGATGAAGGGCCAAGCGAAGCGGTGCAGAGACGGCGGTGCCCAGCGGAGCGGTGCTTGAGATGAAGGGCCCAGCGGAGCGGTGCTTGAGATGAAGGGCCAAGCGGAGCGGTGCAGAGACGGCGGTGCCCAGCGGAGCGGTGCTTGAGATGAAGGGCCCAGCGGAGCGGTGCTTGAGATGAAGGGCCAAGCGGAGCAGTGCAGAGACGGCGGTGCCCAGCGGAGCGGTGCTTGAGATGAAGGGCCCAGCGGAGCGGTGCTTGAGTTGAAGGGCCCAGCGGAGCGGTGCAGAGACAGCGGTGCCCAGCGGAGCGGTGCTTGAGATGAAGGGCCAAGCGGAGCGGTGCAGAGACGGCGGTGCCCAGCGGAGCGGTGCTTGAGATGAAGGGCCGAGCGGTGCAGAGACGGCGGTGCCCTGTTCAGCGGTGCTTGTCTTGAAGGGCCCTGTTCAGCGGTTCTTGAGACGGCGGTGCCCTGTTCAGCGGTGCTTGTCTTGAAGGGCCCTGTTCAGCGGTTCTTGAGACGGTGGTGCCCTGTTCAGCGGTGCTTGTCTTGAAGGGCCCTGTTCAGCGGTTCTTGAGACGGCGGTGCCCTGTTCAGCGGTGCTTGTCTTGAAGGGCCCTGTTCAGCGGTTCTTGAGACGGCGGTGCCCTGTTCAGCGGTGCTTCACATGTGTCTCCAGGGCACCAGTCTCGGGCAATAGATGGTGTTCACTCGCCATCCGACTTCTCGCTTACTGGGCCCTCCTGTGCTATTGTACCGTGCCCGTGGGTGTCCTCCTTCACCCCCGGAATGGGGCTGGTGGGGCCCTCCTGGGCAGCTCGCCTGCTGCCGGACTTGTCGGCCGTGCTGCCCTTGCCATCCTTGCCTGATCCTCTGTGGCCCTTGCCTCCCTTAGGAGATGTGCCAGGTGGCACCCCACTCCCTGACGCTGCCAGGGTGGTGCCTGTGGAGGCTGCCGTCTCTGTTTTCTCGCGCCGGCCCTTGGCTTTTTTTGTTTTTTTCCCAGGGGGTGGGCTGGCTGTCCCTTTGCTGCTGGCCGATGTGGCTGCCATCGAAGGTGGGGGACTCCAATATCCCTGGACTATGGTCCTTGTAGGTCCAGGGGTTGTGGTGGCTGAGGTGCAGATTGGACTTTTACGAGATGGAGGGGGTTGGTCAGGTGATGGAAAGAGGTTAATTTTGGAGAGGAAAAACTTTTTAGGAGCAATGGGAAGGGTAGGTGCAGTGGGTATGGGAGTGGAGGAAGAGGATGTGGTTGTAGGAGAGTCAAGTGTGCTGTCTATGGGTGCAGGTGCTTGTGACGGAGGCTGTCGTGAGGTGGATGGCTGTTGGGTGGGTGGCTGCCTGTGTTTGTGTGGTTTGGAAGAGGGGGTGACAGACACACTGGGAGACGACACAGGGGATGTGTAAATGGCAGTGGGGTGGTGACTGCACGTGTGCGGAGTGTTCTGATGGGTGTGCTGGTGATGGACGTAGTGGCTGATGAAGTGGTGCATGCAAGTGTGAGTTGGGACGTCACAGGGAGGGAGGAGGGAGACGAGGAGGAGGGGGACACAGAGGAGGCAGTGGCTGTTGGCATGTCTGCATGTGGATGTTGCTTGTGTGAATGCTTCTGTGATGTGTGGTGCTTATGTTTGGATGAGCTGACCTTGGGTGTTGAGGTGTGTGCAGGCTGGTCTGTAGGTGTGTCTGGGATAGGCAGGGGAACAGGGGAGTGGGACTGGGTGGAGGGAGTTGGAGGAGGGAGGCAGGAGACAGGGACAATGTCTGCCGTCAGTGCTGAGGCCAGAGCGTTGAACGATCACTGATGGGCAGCCTGACCCGAATGAATTCCCTCCAGGTATGCATTGCTCCGATGCACCTCCCTTTCCACCCCCTGGATGGCATTCAAAAGGGTAGACTGCCCAACAATGAGCATCCGGAGGAGGTCGATGACCTCCTCACTGAGGGCAGCAGGGGTAACTGGGGCAGGGCCTGAGGTGCCTGGGGCGAAGGAGATGCCCGCCTTGGTGTGCGAGCGGGCACGGGGCGAACGCTGAGGGGCTGCTGGGAGGGCGGAGCTGGTGCGCTGGGTGGCGGCTGTACCTGTTGTTGCAGTGGGCACGGATGTTGCCGCCACCACAAGGGAGCTCCCTTTCGAGGACGTGTCGGTGTCGCTGATGTCTCCACGTGTCCCCGTTGTGGAGCCCCCCTCGCCCTCCGTCTCACTGGTCAAATCAGAGTCCGGGGCCATGTGAGATGCAGCTCCCTCGTGCTCCAATGCCACTTCTCCTCCGCCAGATGATGCAGACCAAAAAAGGGGGGGGGGAGAATAAAGACATGTTGAGTGCATGCATTGGCAACACAGTTGGCGGAGAGGAAAGACACAGAAGCCCCCTGCACTACGCCGCGCACTTGGGGTACACTACTCAATCAGTGAGACATGGCCTACAAGCCTATGGACGACAACTGCACACATAGGTGACACAGGGCCATGGATAGCTGTACTTGGCACCCTACAGAGGTGGGGGGCGGGGGCACAGGGCCATGCCTTACGGAGGGGCCTAGCCTACAGAAATCGCCCTGGCCTAGGGATACCCACAGCCCTCCCCCCCCAGACACCTCCACTGCGCGCATAGTCAGCAGAATGAGAGTGTACTCACCCCCTTGTGTCTGCTGTGATGTCCTCACGCGCCCATCCAAATCTGGGTAGGTCACCGCCAGGATCCGAGATATCAGGGGGGTCAATTGACGCGTGGCACCCATCCTATGTTGGGAGGCCATCCCCAGCAGAGCCTCCGCGGTCTTTCTGCTCCCGCAGCGGATGTCCTCCTACCTCTTGCGGCAGTGGGTGCCCCGTCTGTTGTGGACCCCCAGGGTCCGGACGTCCTTGGCGATGGCACGCCAAATGTTGACTTTCTGATGGGCGCTGACCTATGTGACACGTACAGGGAGACAAAATACAATATCAGAATTTTCTGCATGCTCGATGTGAGTGTCCCCCCATCCCCACACTTGCCATGTGGCACATGCTCTCATCTGTCGTTTGATGCATGCCTCATACGCTCCCCTCCGCATCATCGTTCATTCACCCAACTCAACCCAGGCATTGCCCACAAAGCATGGTCCCAGTGTACTTACCTGTTGGTCTGGAGGACCGTAGAGTAGTGCATACTGGGGGAGGACCCCATCAACAAGTTTCTCCAATTCCTCAGATGTGAAGGCAGGTTCCCTTTCCCCAGTCGCAGCAGCCATTGTCTCTTCCAGACCGAGGTCACAGCAGAACTTGCAGTATAGGTCCTTTCCTGTGGATGATCAGGTCTCGAGTGATTAAGCAGATAGAAAATGGCGGTCACGCCCGCGGCGGTGCGTACCGCAGCGGTGCGTACCGCGACCGCCAGCGCACATCGTCATTGGCTCCTGAGACCCATAGGGTTCAATGTTAACCAATGCTGCTTTGCGCCGCGGTCTTCGACCGCCTACCGCCACGGTGTGCCACGCCAGCGCATTGACCTCACATCCCATTGTCACACTTCACAGGTCAGGCAGCCGCCATTTAAAGGGCCCACATGGCTTAATTTCTACTGCGTCACACAGGCCTAGGCGTTGCATTGCCACTCAAACAAGCCATTCAATGCATAGCGAATCGTGTTCTGTGCAAGCTGTGGTTACGTACCTGTGGGTTGCTTGACTCTATGCTCCATGTTGTCCTTCCTAGGCACCGTCCGCTGGGACTTGCGAGGAGATGGAGGAATCTTCCCGTGTACAGACCGCTGGTGGACCTGTCGACTATGGAAGAAAGACATGTCATACTGACATACAGACTTGACCAAGCCACTATACAGGAACTGTGTGCCCAGCTGGAGCCAGACCTGATGTCCCCCATTCGCCAACCCACAGGGATTCCCCCTCTGGTGCAGGTGCTGTCAGTACTCCATTTTTTGGCAAGTGGATCATTCCAAACAACAGCGGCCATATCATCAGGGATGTCTCAGCCTATGTTTTCTAAGGTTTTGTCCAGAGTGTTGTCTGCCCTGATGAAATACATGCGGAGCTACATTGTTTTCCCTGAGGTGGGCGATTTGGCTACAGTGAAGGGTGATTTCTATGCCCTTGGACATATCCCCAACATCATTGGTGCCATTGATGGGACCCATGTGGCTTTGGTTCCCCCCCAGTGAAAGTGAGCAGGTGTACAGGAACAGAAAAAGTTATCATTCGATGAATGTCCAGGTGGTCTGTTTGGCTGACCAGTACATCTCCCATGTAAATGCCAAGTTCCCTGGGTCAGTGCATGACGAGTACATCATGCGAAATAGCAGCATCCCTTATGTGATGGAACAGCTACAGAGACACCGTGTGTGGCTAATTGGTGACTCTGGTTACCCCAACCTGTCGTGGCTACTGACCCCGTTGAGGAATCCCCGGACCAGGGCAGAGGAACGGTACAATGAGGCCCATGGGTGGACTAGGAGGGTGATCGAGCGGACCTTCGGCCTCCTGAAGGCCAGGTTTAGGTGCCTGCATATGACAGGTGGATCCCTAATGTTCTCACCAAAGAAGGTGTGCCATATCATCGTGGCCTGCTTTATGCTTCACAACCTGGCATTGCGACGCCAGGTGCCTTTCCTGCAGGAGGATGGTCCAGATGGTGGTGTTGTAGCAGCTGTGGAGCCTGGGGAGAGTGAAGAGGAGGAAGACGACGGGGACGACACAGACAACAGGGACACAGTGATACAACAGTATTTTCAGTAGCACACAGGTACGAATCAACCACGCCATTTTACATTTACTTGAAGTCTCCTGCCTCTCTACTGTCTGTGTTTCCCCCCAGTTCCTGTTAACTGAGTTGTGACTTTCCCTTCCGTTTTCAGAGCTGTGGGCCCCACTGCGTGACCTCTGCTTTGTTTGCCCATGGACTACAGCTGTGTGACAGTGGTATGTTGTCATCACAATGTAACTGAACATTTTGGCACCGTTATGTCTAATACATTTGTTCAAAATACAAGCAGACTCCAGATTTTTAAAGTGCAATAAGTGATTTTATTAAAGTGCTAAATTTAGGTACATGGTTGAAAAACGGTGATGGGTGATGGTGGAGTAATGTCCATGGCAGAGTCCAGTTTTCAGTCTCACAGGTGCATTGTCCATATGCCTGTGGAAGGATGGAGCAGGGGCAGTTTAAGGTTGGACAGGGTGACAATGTGGGACAGTGGGATGACATCAGGGGGTATCCTTTGCTGGCGGGGATCTTGGCATCCTACTCTGTCTTCTTCTGAGATCTCAGGTACCGCTTGCGGGGTGGTTCTTCTTCTGCAGGAGGTGGGGTTCTGGTGGCCTGTCGTTGTATAGGGGCCTCCTGTCCACTAGCGCCGGCAGAGGTGGTAGCTTGGTCTTGGTCCATGCTAGTGACAGGGGCCCATTGTGGTTCCACATGGTCCCGCAATGTGGTGACTATCTGGTTAAGAGCCACGACGATGGTCCCCATTGCGGAACTAATGTTTCTCAGTTCCTCTCTGAACCCCATGTACTGTTCCTCCTGCAGTACCTGGATCTCCTGGAACCTGGCCAGTACCGTAGCCATCGTCTCCTGGGAGCGGTGGTATGCTCCCATGATGGAGGAGAGGGCCTCTTGGAGAGTGGGTTCCCTGGGCCTGTCCCCCCCCGTGTCGCACAGCGGCCCTCCCAGTTCCCCTGTGTTTCTAGGCCTCTGTCCCCTGGACCGTGTGCCCACTACCACTGCCCCCAGGTCCCTGTTGTTGTTGGGGTGGTGGGTCAACCTGGGTGCCCTGTAGTGGTGGACACACCGCTGATTGACGTGTCCTGGAGACAGAGGCATGGACCCGCTGGGTGGGAGCTGTGCTGGTGTTCCCAGAGGGGGTTAGGTCTGCTGTAGCCTGTGGCTGTCTGTGGGGAACCGACTGTCCCGAGGTCCCCGATGGGCCGGGCTGGTCATCTGGGTCCAGGGAGACAGAGCTGCTGTCATCACTGTGGGCCTCTTCTGGGGGTGGGATGGACATCTCTGGACCCTCCTGGGCGGTGTGGTGGCGTTCGGGTCCTGCAGGGGTATAAGAGTATGGTTATTGCTTCTGTGTGTGCCATTTCGTGTAATGGGTGGGTGGCCGTGTACCCCAGTGCTGGCATTCCCTTGTGGGGGCTGTTGTGACAGTGGCTTGTAGGGGAGATGGGGATGTGCAGTGGGCATGCTTTGGTGATGGGTGTCCATGCTTTGGGGACGCATGCAGGGCTAGGTTTTGGGATGGGTGGGTTGTGATGGTGAGCCATTTGCAAGGAGTTGGTGTGATGGGGGTGGGGGTGAGGGTGGGGGTATGATTTGGCATGCAGGTGTGGTGGGGGGAATGAAGTAGTGAAGATTTGACTTACCAGAGTCCATTCCTCCGCCTACCCCTGCGAGGCCCTCAGGATGCAGGATGTGCAAGACTTGCTCCTCCCACGCTGTGAATTCTGGGGGAGCAGGTGGAGGTCCGCCACCAGTCTTCTGCACCGCGATGTTGTGCCTTGATACCATGGAACGCACCTTCCCCCGTAGGTCGTTCCACCGCTTCCTGATGTCGTCCCGATTTCGTGGATGCTGTCCCACAGCGTTGACCCTGTCCACTATTCTGCTCCATAGCTCCATCTTCCTGGCAATGGTGGTGTGCTGCACCTGTGTCCCGAAGAGCTGGGGCTCTACCCGAACTATTTCCTCCACCATGACCCTGAGTTCTGCGTCAGAGAACCTGGGGTGTCTTTGGGGTGTCATGGGGTGGTGTGGATGAGGTGAGGGGTGGTGTATGTGTTGTAGAGTGTGGTGAGTGTGGTGATGTATGGTGTTTTGTGCGTGGATATTGTGTGGGTGATGTTGTGATTTGCCTCTGTGTGATGGTCTACTCTATTCTGTGCTGTCTCTCTCTGTCCTTCAGTCGCAATTGTGGTCGTAAGGGTTTGTGGGTGATGTGGGTGTGTGTTTTATATTGTTTTGGGTGTGTGGGAGTGGTGTGTGTATGTGTCTCAGGTGTGTGTATTTTGAATTGTCCAATGTGGTAGTGTTTTGTAAAGGTGTGTGTATTTTGACCGCGGCGGTGTGTACCGCCAATGGAATACCGCGGTTGAAAGACCGCTGCAGGGATTTGTGGGTCGGAATGGCATGGGCGTATTTCTGTTGGCGTGACGGTGGAGGTTTGGTCATCGCCAGTTTTTCGCTGGCCGTTGGTGAGGCGGAATTTTGTTGATGTCGGGTTTTTGGCGGTTTGCCAGTTGCGGGTCAGAATGACTGTGGCGGTTTACCGCGACCGCGGCGGTGTTATGGCGGTCTTCTCACCGGCGGTAAGCGCCTTTTACCTCCGAGGTCAGAATGACCCCCATAATTTGTACAGGTATCAGGCATGCTCTGAATAAAGCTTCCTTTCCCCTAATTTGCCAATGTCTAGTTCCCCAAAACACTTTTCAAGTCAATTGACTTCAGCCAATATTCAAAGCATTCTATAGACTTGCGGGAAACAAAGGATTCCGAAAATATAAATTTCGTATTTGTCAATAGTATATGTATATCTTTAGTATGTGGCAATTTAAAATAATACGACTCAGCATTTCTTACATTTTGCCCAGAAAAATATGTAAACTTTTCAGAATATGTTTTGGAACTCCCTTGTGGTGGAGTCGGACAATGTTCCCATTGTGTAAAATTAAAAATAGTTTTCGGGCTGCTCGCTCTGTGTATGAAATGATGCCCATAGTAATTAAAGCAAAACATACCACCATAATTTTCTTTAGATTGATAAACATCTTCGTTTTCAAATATGGTGTAATACTGCAATTCAGTCATTATAGAATCAACTGTTTTCACATTCCAATCATCAGAAACAATGCCTGGTATTTTTATATCGTTCATTGAAAGTTACGGTATTTGAATAACTTCTGTGGGACGTATATATTAAATATTACTTTATCCCAAACAATCCCATCAGGAATTAGTACTGCGGAAATGTTCACAAAGGATAAGTCTGTTCGGACATTGTGTAATGAAAAATATGGTTTTAAGACCTCCTCCACCAATTCAACTGTTGTTTTTTCAGAGAAAAAATTACCATGTATTAAAAAGAAGAAAGTAATAATAAAACCAATCCAAAGTAGGAAAGCTAGGACAGTCATGGAAATCCATAGATAGTTCCATGGAAAAATAAAAGATGTTTTTTAAGCCAGTTCATTAGCTTACGTGTTTTTGACAATTCAGGTGTTGAAGAGGCGAATGAGTCTGAGACGTCATCATTGAAGTCCGCAAAATTTCCAGAAGCAGTTCGTTCAAAAGCCAGAGCTGTGGTCATTGGTGGAGTTGGTGTTTCCCGTGGTGGTACACAATAAATAGCACCATCCGTTTGTGTTTAAGTTGAGTCAAATCAGTCAATTATTTCTGTATTGTTCGATGTTAGTGGAACCAATGAAAGATCATTTTCCACCCTCCCCAAGATCGGAGAGGTGTCAGGGTTGCTGTTAACAACTTGTAGAGGGACTTCTTGACCAGTAGTGAGAGGGATTCAGGAACTACTGGATGTTCCTCTTGGTCTGCTGTGCAGGATCGGCCACATGGTGTAGTTTGACATTGTCGATGTAGACAAAACGATTTTCTTTGGCACCTGCCAACGGTGGTAGGATTACAGTTCTGGTACCGTGTATCCCCAATACTGGGACTGGTGATGGAAAGGAAGGGCCAAATTCCTTTTTCACAGCGACTTTTTCACGTACAAGATCCCCGACTCTGGGAATCCAGCGGGTAGGTGGTACAGGTACATCCTTGATTCCTGTGGAGGCGGCACCAACTGAAGAATTATCATCATGGAACTGTTGTAATTCCTGTAAGACAGTGACAAGTTCATTTATGTCAAAAGGAGTTTCTGCAGCCTCCACGCCAGGACCAAGAAGATCTGGAGCAAACATTTGAGTTCCGAACCGGCACTCATATGAAGTACGAACCCCAGGGACCTTCTAGGCAGATTATTAAGTGCCCTCTGAACTCCATACAGGTGATTAAGCCAACTACGACCCATACCTAAGACTCTGGCTGTTAAGGATTGCTTTAAATCATGGTTTAATCCCTCCACGACACTATGTCCCTCAGGATGTAATGGAGACGAGTACTGGAGTTGGACCCCCCAAAGAAGCCATGGCGTCCCTGAAAGCAGGGCCCTGGTCTGAGTGGAAAGCTGCAACCGTATTTGTACCGATAAAGACCCGCAAATCTTTAAGAACAGTCCAAGTGTCAGCCTAGCATTCAGGCCACACCCATAAAAATCTAGAGCAAGAATCAACAGTGACTAATATGTACTTCTATGCACTATCCGGTGTTAGAGGATCACAATGGTCCAAGTACACACATTGTAATTGTTTGTGTGAAATCAAGACGGGTAACTGCGGAGGGCGTTTGGCAGTGGACACTTTGATTTGTTGGCAGATGTCACAGCAAAGGACATACTGCTTGGTCTCTTTGTAGAGAGATAACCACCAATAACGGGCTTGTAGGATTGAAATTGTAGCCACCACACCAACATGGGTAGATGCCACCCCTTCATGCGCTGCTTTAATTAATTGTGATTTCATATCTCTGTTGGGAATATCTTGTACTCCTACACCTGATATCTTAACCTCAGCATTCAGCATACCTCCCATTTGGTAGGAATATTTGTCAGGAAACCCTTTTGGATGTGGCGTACCATCAGCCGTAGCTGTCATAGCAGCCGATATTTCTGCGTCCGGTTTTGAACTCAAATGAGTCACTGCAGCTACAGCAGCCACAGCCACTGCTGACTTTGCGGCTTTATCAGCCAATGTATTTCCAGCAACCTGTACCCCAACGCACTGGTGTCCAAGTATATGTACAATGGACATTTGGTAGCGTTTCTTTCAGATCTGCTACTTTCCCCCACAGAAGTCTGTGTTTAACGGTGTTGCCTTTAGAATCTCTGAACCCATTCTGGTGCCAGTAATGCAGATATTCATTGAAGGACTGGACACAATAATATGAGTCACAAACAATCAGCGTAGGCTGTGCAGGATCCGTATGTTCCATTGCCATCAACAGCACTTTTAGCTTTGCCAATTGTGCTGTGCAATCCCCTAGGGTTTGCGTAAATGTACGTAGGTGACAAAATGTATTGTTCTCCATGTAGCCGCTTACGACAGCGCAAGCAGCAGAATATTGGTGTTTTGTACCAATTGCAGGTTCTGCTGAGCCATTGGTGTACAAGACTATCATATTGTTCGATAGGCAGTGTATTTGCTGGAACTGGGTATTCTAGTTCATACTGCAAAAATTCTTGAGTTTGTAATTTTGGGTCAAAAATGTAGTCTACATCCGTGGCTGCCAAAGATATGGCCCATTGTATCCAGCATGGATGTAATGCTTTTGCGTTTGGAACGCTGGCTTTTGTAACAGCCTCCACGGCTGGAATTGGAGAACCGATAATAATGCGTTTTCCTTGGGCTAAGGGTCATTCTTTAATGACAGCCATTTGAACAGCAGTGATTATTTTCTCAGTGGGAGCAAAGTGTTTTCCGGCCGCTAAATATAAGTGTGATTTGTATGCAGATGGGACTTTATCACCTTCATTAAATGTCACATAGGTGAAACCAATGGCACCAGCTAATACTCTGATGACCAAATGTGTTTTGTTGTCCCTTGTGGGTAAATGTTGTGCTGCAAGCATGTCTGTCTGCAATTCTCTAGAATGCGTGTATGTTCAATTGTCTATAATTTACTTGAAAAATCAGGACATATCAGATCATATAAAGATTTTATGCGCGTAGGATAATCTGGAATGTAAGTTCTGCCAACATTTATGAAATCCAATAGAGATTGGAGTTTTTTAATCGTTAGTTGGGGGTTGTAGCTGTGCGCATTTGTCTAAGAATTGTGGCGCTAGGCTTTTTCCTTCACTTGACAGCTCATATCCCAGAAACAGGACACTGAGGAAGGCAATTTATGCTTTTTTTAAATTGAATTTGTAGCCAAATTCAGCAAATCCTACGACAATGCGGGCTACTCGTCTTAAATATTGTAGTAATTCATCATCCGTAAGATAGATATCATCTACATAGGACAATGCTTCAGGGTCAATCTTGTGCACAATTGCTGCCACACGTGCTGCGAACAGTCCTGGGCTGTTCTTATACCCCTGAGGGGTATAACATAATTTTTTCTGGGAGCCTAGTGCACTGAAACTTGTTAAGTCTCTACTCTCAGGCACTATATTCTGGCAGAAGAAACCATTAGAAATGTCCAGTGTAGTTTTGTATTTTTTACGCACTATATTGTTCATTAATGCTGTGCTATGTGAGTTTTTTATAGCATATGTTCGTGTATGACTGTTTAAGTGTCTGTAGTAGTCTAAGACTATTCTATACGAATGGTCTGGTTTAGCTACTGGGAATAATGGATTATTCATTGGGGAGACACAGGGTTCAATCATGCCCTGGTACTCCAATTGAGTGAGTATTTCCCTCACAGGTGCCTTTGCATCATGTTTTATTGGATACTGAGGTGGTAGTTGGGGTTGAGTTTTAATAGGAATTACGTGGTAGGGGGATTCGTTATCCCATCCTACATGATTTTGATATAATGAAGGTGCCTGTGCCAAAGCCCAATCAATGGAATAGGATTCAGCAAGTTCCTCTGGAACAAGGGGCGAGAAAGAAGGTTTAATGACGTCTTCTCCATATGGGCAGGTATGAACAAATTCAGGTGGCCAATCCTGTTCGGCCAACAACACATCATATGTGTTTACTACGCGATCCCAAAAGATTGCGTCTATTATGCTCTCAATGTCTCCTTCTAACTGTAGCGTTACTTTATACACCCTATCAGGCATAGAGACACGCATGTCCACAGTTTCTACTTGTATAAAATCATCAGTTGCTTTCACCTCCAGATGCTCTAGAAGATTCCGGTGAACTGTTGTGACCTCTGCTGCGCTGTCTAGCAGTGCTAGTGCCCACATCTTGTTCTTCAAGAGGACCCTCTTCCTGTGTGGCATGTTGTACTGCGACAGCTGCCACCTTTTTCTTTTTAAATTGGGGTTTTTGTTGGGCAGGTTTCCCTTCCTTTTTAACAGATACTTCCAATGAGCGTTGGATTCCTGTCTCGGTTTCACGTACTCTGTTCTTCGCTCTGATCTCCCACCTCTCTCATTTTGTTTTTCCAATGAGTCCTGAAAGGAACGAGATTGGCATGTATCAGTATGCTGAAATCTAACAGGCCTTTTTATATTATCTCTATTTCTGAGATTATATCTATTTTTTGGGGTCTCCATTCATGGAGATTCTCCCCTCTCTTTTTTAGGAATTTGTTGTTTTTTATCCCAGCGTTTCTTATTACCCTCAGGAGCTTGCTTGGAAAAATCTTTATTAGATTTGCCCTGAAATTGTGGTTTAGTTGGTCTGGCCCCTAAGCTATCTCGACCAATGCTAGAATAGGTCTGTGCAATAATCTTAGCCAGCTCGCGTTCCTGATCCTGTTGAGGAACCTCACGGAGCCTCATGTGCACTGCCAGTGCAACCGCTTCCCCTTTAAGATTATTTAAAATAATTGAGGATACCGTGGCAAAACTGCCCATCAATTGCATCCCCAAATCCAGGGCCGGGGCAGCCCCGTATTCATCTTGAATTTGTTTCAACGCCTCTGGCAAATTGGCATGTGTCTGTGTACCGTGTGCAGTTGTATAGAGTACAGCAAATACCGTGCCCCATGTATCACAGTTATCCACTGTAGGGACCATCCAAATGGCATCGTTAATATTCTATCTTTATCCTGAGGTCCCAGATGGGGAAATACTGCCTCCAGTGAATTAATTTTTTGTGTTAACCAAAATGGAGTTTCCTCTCGTTTGGGGGGGGTACCTTACCCATGATCGAATGTACAGATGCAGGGTTCAAACCTGGCGTGACTGCATGTGGATGTGCTGGAGCAGCATGTGTTGGGTTTGTATTTAATGTTTGCAATACGAATTGTACTAATCATCTATATTTCACTGTTAATTCTGTATGTAAGGGACAAACCTCTCCTACCGCTAAATTTGCAACTGCAGGATGTGGTGTATCAGTGGCCAATAAAGGCCAGGAAGGACCATCGTTACTTAGAGGACATAACCTTACTGGTAAAATTGTGTGGGGTAGGGCTCCTTCAAGCCAATTATTATGTTCTTGATCAGATAATGGTATTTCTAAATATGCGTATGCCCTGTATTGTCCAGGTGTGTCTGCAAGTGTATAATGATAAAATGTATTTGTGTTCCTATCAACTGCTGGAAATGTGATCCAAGAATAGAAGAGTTCTGTTCTATAAGCTGAATGGGCATCCACCACAAATGTGACTTGACCCCCCTGGGCCGTTAGGCCATTTGCTAGTAAATGTGCAGTCAGAGGTTGTCTCATATTAATTGCTATTTGTATCTGCTGTGGATTCGCCATCATAGACAGACTATACGTTCGGAGAAGGTACACCAAATGGCGTTTTTCCTTTGAAAGTTCAAGCTTGAACAGACTCCAACCCCAAGTAGGATAGCCTACGTGGTTGGAGTGGAAATCCTCAGTACCACGGACATCTCCGTATACGGTATTGGGGCGTCATTGTATATAATCAGACAGAGATACTCCGGAGGACCCGAAAATTAGAGCCTGACCAAACATTGGCGGCGCCATGTTGCGTAGGCTCTCATTATTCTAACAAGACTACTGGATTTTGAGCAGCAGAATCGCCAGTGGTGTGGGAGACTAAGGGGGTCATTCTAAGTCTGGCGGGCGGCGGAGGCCGCCCGCCAGACTTCCCCCTCCGAAATACCGCTCCGCGGTCGAAACACCGCGGAGGGTATTCTAAGTTTTTCCCTGGGCTGGCGGGCGGTCGCCAAAAGACCACCCGCCAGCCCAGGGAAAAACTCCCTTCCCACAAGGATGCCGGCTCGTAATCGAGCCGGCGGAGTGGGAAGGTGCGACGGGTGCTATTGCACCCTTCGCGTATTTCACTGTCTGCCAAGCAGACAGTGAAATACTTGTAGGGGCCCTCTTACGGGGCCCCTGCAGTGCCCATGCCAGTGGCATGGGCACTGCAGGGGCCCCCAGGGGCCCCACGACCCCCCCTACCGCCATCCGGTTCCCGGCGGGCGGACCGCCGGGAACTGGATGGCGGTAGGGGGGGTCGGAATCCCCTCGGCGGCGCAGCTAGCTGCGCCGCCTTGGAGGATTCAATAGGGCGGCGGTACACTGGCGGGAGACCGCCAGTGTTGCCGGTCTGACCGCGGCTTTACCACCGCGGTCAGAATGCCCTGCGGGGCACCGCCGGCCTGTCGGCGGTGCTCCCGCCGACCCTGGCCCCGGCGGTCTAAGACCGCCGGGGTCAGAATCACCCCCTAAGTCTAACCCACTGCGGGTGACACCTGTCGCTCCAATCCGGGTTTTGCTCAGGCTAACTAGCAGTGCCTCATTTCTACCCAAAGATAGGGATGACTGGGCAGCCGAGCGCATTACATACTTTTATTCTCAGGGAAGTCGTGGTCACTCAGGTCTCATCCGTTTCTCTCATTTACAATTCAGTCTCATATATAAATGACAAACAGAAGCAGTATATGTTTCAATAATGAGTATAATAAAATGACTGCATCTTAGATAGCAAAGTGTGAGCTGCAATAACCAGGACAACACAACATGACAGTGTTAAAATTGTGGCGAGAAGAGTGAAGCATAAAAACAACGCTATCATATTGTCACTATAGTCGGTAGACGAGCTCCTACCTAGGCTATGATAGAGCACAGCAGTTAAGCTCTAATTCTGCCCTTCAGGTTCCCCTGGGAAGACATCATCCCCCATACCTGAGCAAAGGCCTGCGGTCTGCGTTAGCATCTGTAGCGAAGCATTCAGCAATTAGCATACAGTTGTGGTTCTCTGGCTGGAATCTCCCTCTAACATATAAGGGACAAGGAAGTGTTTTTATAACAACACAGCTGATGTTCTAGGAAAATGTCCCTACGTAAAAAGTGTTTTCTTCTAATTTTGCAGACTAAACTTCTGCCACGTTCACCAGCAATGTACTGTGCTGTAGCCTTGGAAAAAGCACAGAGTGATCAAGAATGTCTTGTTTGAGAACAGAGTGCTGGCCTAGGCAAAAACAGTTAGATAAACAGAAAATAAAACAAGACCGTAAAAGTTGGCACTGAAACAATTATAAAATGAAGCCGAATAAAATATATCTAGGTTAAGGTGCACAGCGACTTGGCCTTGAGCGTTAAAATAACGTGCATGGAGCTATGGCTAAAATGGCTACACAACAGTGTCTGGGGTGCATGAAAGGATGTCTGATTTTGTGGTGACTGCCAGAATGGGGTCAGCAACAGTGAATGAGGGTGCAGTGCCTGTGCGTGTGCATGTAGAGGTGACAGACAGGGTGCGGAAGAGGTGGACACACTGGGGGAAGTGAATGTTGGTGTGTGTGCCTTTGTATGTTGGCTGTGTGTATGCCTGTGGTGGAAAGTGTGGTGCTTGTGTTTTTCAGTGTGCTTCTTGTGTGTTGAGGTGTGTGCATGGCTGTCAGAATGTGTGCTTGGGACGGGTGAAGGGAGTGGGGTGCTGGAAGGGGTAGAGGTTGGAGGAAGGACGGAATGACCAAGGACACTGGCTGCCATCAAAGAGGAGACCACAGCCTGAAAAGATCTCTGTAGGCCAGACACGGCACCATGAATGCCATCCAGGTAGGCATTGGTCTGCTGCTCCTCTGATGCTAGCCCCTGGATGGCATTGGCGATAGTTGTCTGCCCTACGGAGATGGTCCTCAGGAGGTCAGTAGCCTCCTCAGTGAGGGCAGCAGGGCTGACTGAGGCAGGGGATGAGGTGCCTGGGGTGAAGGAGACGCCCACCCTTCTGGGTGAGTGGGCACAGGAAACTCGGTGGGGAGCAAATGGGAGGGTGGTGATGGTATGAGGGGTAGCAGAAGATGACACAGAATGGGTGGGCCCACTAGGGTCCGCCACCACCAGGAGCACCCATCGGAGGAGGTATCAGAGTCACTACCTCCAGTGGTAGTTGCCTCCCCCATGGTACTACCCTCGCCCTCCAACCCACTGGTCCCCTTGGCATTTATCGACTCTGCCTCCATGGAACCGTGGGCCACTGCAGCCCCACTCGCCGGTACCACAGCTCCCTCACCAGATGATGCTGATGTACACTGACAACACAAGAGAACAGGGATGGGGAGACAAAACAGCAGAGACACTTTTAAATAGCTGAATGGGGGTACATAACTGGTTCTCACATACACCCACACTGCAAATATTCCACCATGCAGCACCTACTACCATACACATGGCTATGCCCCAGACTAGTGGCCACAACCCTGCTCTTCTGCCATTTCCAACATCACAGAAGGACCTGAAGTACTGCAGACCTGTCACCTACAACCTAACTTCTCACGGGGGCCCTTATGTAAAATGACATCAGTCAGAGTCCCTCACATCCATCAAGGAGGCATACAATGGTTTCTGTACTCACCCCCTTGTGTCAGCCTTCAAGTGCCCATCCAGGTCCGGGTAAGCCACAGCCACAATGGGGCGCATTAGGGGGGTCAGGGCCTAATGGGTACCCCTTCTTCATTGGGAGGACTTACTCAGCTGGGCCTCTCAGGTCTTCCTCGCCCAGCTCCGCAGGTCCTCCCACAGCTTCCTGCAGTGGGTGCTCTGCCGGTTGTAGACCCCCAGGGTCCGCACCTCCCTGGTGATGGCATGCCGAGTCCTCTCTTCTGATAGTCGCTGGCCTATATGTGACACACAGAAAAAGTAACACAGAGGTCAGACAATGCCCATTAGATACAGCTGGCTATACAGCTCCATGGGACGGACACTCACAACAGCATAGCAGTACCTCACACATGCAGCATGTCACGAATCCCACAACTGTACAGTGTCAAACGTGCACACATGTTTACAGCCATCTACCACAATTACACATATCCATGCCCCCCAATCCATCTACTCACCTGTACCTCTAGTCGACCATAGAGCTTAGGATACAGGGGTAGGATCCCGTCCACGGGCTTGTCCAGTTCCTCAGTGGTGAAGGCCGGGGCCCTTTCCCCTGCCACTCATGCCATTTTCAGGCCCAGAGTCAGGACACAGCAGCACACTCAGTGGAGTACCTGCATGCACGTAATCCAGGAGTTAAGTGAAGTTGGGATTACAAGATAGCGTGCGCTCCACAGCAGTGTGCACCGCCACCGCCGGCGGTGATCATGATATGCTAATATTGCCCATTGACAACCATGTTAACCAATGAATGGTCGAATGGCGGTGAACACCGCCTTACGCTATTGTGCCAACCGCTAGTGGTATGAGGTCACTTCCACTACAAAATTTCTGGATTACAGGGGCCAGACATTTTGGCCATTACTACGCAGTTATTAATTTCTCATTTGCCCCATGCAGGCTCTGTTGTCCCCAACCCCCATAGGCATGAACAAATGTACATTTACTCACCACAAAAGTCCTGATGTATCATTGAGGACATGTCACTCCAGTTTAACATCCTACTATGCATACGTGTCATCGACTTGTATGCCAGCAGCGCTGAATATTTAACATGCTGGGCAGATGTATGTGTGTTCCTCACATGTGTTCTCAACTCCTCATAGGAACAGACCCATGTGGCGAGGGAGGGCCCCATCGGTGTACAGACCACTTGTTGATTTGGGGACCATGGTGGAGCGTCCCATCATTATCAATTACTGACTCAACCGTGCTATTATTAATGAACTTTATGCATTACTGGATCCAGCACTGAGCCCAGCTAATCGGAATCAGCATGCCATCCCTACTGAAGTGCAAGTGCTCTCTGCACTCCATTTCCTGGCCATGGGCTCATTTCAAGTGACAGTGGGCATGGGTGCATGTTTTTCACAGCCAATGTTTAGCATTATAGTGTCCAGATTCCTGAATGCATTTGCACGACACCTGTAGTCCTATGTGAGGTTTCCCCAAAGTGCTGACCTCCCTGCCATCAAGTCAGAATTCCATGCCTTTGCCAACATTCCCAATGTGCTAGGTGACATTGATGGAACCCACATAGCTCTCATCCCCCCAAGAGTAAGTGAACAGGTGTACAGAAACAGGAAGAACTTTCACTCCATGAACATTCAATTGGTGTGTACTGCAGATCAGGACATCTCACATGTGAATGCCATGTTCCCTGGATCAGTCCACAATTCCTTTGTTCTGAGGAACAGCAGTGTGCCACGCATGATGGAACAACTACAAGGGGACAGAGGATGGATCATAGGTGAGTGTGTGTGACACTCCTGTTTTGCCCCCTTTTACAGGTGATTCCAGCTACCCCAACATGCGTTGGCTCCTGACACCAGTGAGGAATCCTAGGGCAGATGCTGAGAGGAATTACAATGAGGCCCATCAACGTATTAGGAGGGTGATAGAGCGCACAATAGGTCTCCTGAAGGCTAGATTCTGTTGCCTCCATATCTCTAGGGGATCCCTGGCCTATGAGCCTGAAAATGTGTGTAGAATGTTGGTGGTCTGCTGCACGCTGCACAACATGGCTGTGAGGAAATCTATCCCCCTATTGGAGGAGGAGGGGGCTGTATATCCAGACCAGCTTCCTCAGAGAGGGGATGAGAGTGATGGTGATGATGAGGAGGGGGAATATGTACACTGCAGGAACCAACTGATCCAACTGTACTTCCAGCAACTAAGTGGTACTATTTGATGCTGTTGCTGTCTGTGCAGCATACTGTCGGTATGCCTTATCCTCTATGGGGTGTTGAGTCTATAGACATTGTCACTGTGACCAGCTTTTCATGGGACATGTGTAATTATGGACAATTTGTTTGACATTTCTGTTGGCACAACCCCATGTAAAGCCTGGGGTGCCATTTCTGCAGTTAAGATATGAATAAATTATTTCAATGACAATTGCATGCACACTTCCATTTGATTCAACATAATAATAGGGGACATATACATTGGTGTAAATTTGTTTTATTTGGTGTGAGGGATGCCATGGTGCTCTTTACAGTGATGGGAGTGGGCTACTGGTGAATGTCCATATTGGCTACATGGTCTCAGCGATTGTTGGCAGTGGTAATATGTCCATCTGTTATTTACAGTTTTTGGTGTTGTTATTGCATGGTGTAGATGGTGGTTCAGTGGCACACTTGGACGACAGTTCTTGTCAGACTCACTTCTTAGAGGGAGCCTTGGTCTTGGCAGGTGTTCCAGTGCCATATCTGGGCCTAAGGGACAGTTTGGGTGTCAGGTGTTGGCCTGTACGGGTTGAGGTGCAGGTCTCCTGTGTGTCCCCAGATGGTGGCACAAGTCCAGTTGCTGCTGTTGCTGTTGTTGGCTGGTCTGTATTTTGGCTTGTAGGCTGTGTTGGAACAAGGTGCAGCAGTGCACCTGCTATGGTGGCCATAGTGGTATTGTGCAGTTTCCACTGCTCCATGGTCTCTTGGTGTTGGGCTCTCTGCAGCCTTTGACTCTGCTCCAGGTTGGCCACAATCTTGGCCAATCTGTCCTGGTTCTGGTGGTATGCTCCCAGGACCTGAGAGATCATGTCCTGGGCTGCAGCATCCTTTCTGTGGCCTCCTCCCTGGGCCACTGATACCCTCCTACTGGGCCTACCCGCCTGTGTCCCTTGCACAGGTCTGGCAGAACCACTTGAACTGGGGCCATCGTCTTCCTGCCTGTTGGTAGGTGGTAACTGTGGCCTCTGTCCTTGTGTTCCACCAGTCTGTGGCCTGGATACACAGGTGTGGGTCTGGTTGCCCTGGCCTGATGTTGGTGGGTGTGTGGTAGGGGTCTCAGTGGTATCCTGGGTGGGGCTGCTGGAAGGTGGCAGTCCAGGACTGTGTGAGAGGCCAGGGTATTCTTCCCTGTCCAGGGTTCCCTCTCCCGTGTCCTGGGTGGTGCCTCTGTCTCCATGTGGTGCACTTCCACTCCTTGTCCTGTCCGTCAGGATGGCATGGGTGGTAGTGCCTGTTGGGGGAATGGACATGTCTGTTACAATTGCAGAATCAGATGGGGTGCACAGGGCTGTGCTGTTTTGTGCAAGTTTTTCTTCTTTTGGACCATGCAGGGTGCCTTTGTGAGGTTGCCATTGCATTTTGCTTAGGCTGTGGAGGTGCACTGTGGGTGGTGTAGTGCCTTTATGATTACTTGAAGGGGTCGGTGGCTGTGTACAGGGGGAGGTATGTGGGCCTGTTGGTGGAATTGTGGGCATGCAGGGTGACTGGCTGTTCTTGTCCTGGTAGATGTTGGAGGGGTGGGGTGGTGAATGCATTACAGGTGTGATGGATATGGGGTAACTGCAGACGCCTTACCTGAGTCCATTCCTCCTGTGACTCCATTGAGGCCCTCAGGGTGCAGGATGGCCAGTACCTTTTCCTCCCAGTCAGTGTAGTTGGGGGGTGTTGGTGGAGGTCTTCCCCCAGTCTTCTGGACTGCAATGTTGTGCTGGGATGCCATGGACCTCACCTTCCCATGCAGGTCGTTCCATCTCTTACAGATGGTGTCCCTCGTGCGTGGATGGTGCCCCACTGCATTGACCTTGTTGACAATGGTCTGCCATAACTCCATCTTCCTGGTGATGGTTGTGTGCTGGACCTGTGCCCTGAATAATTGTTGCTCGACCTTCAGTATCTCGTCCACCAGGGTCCTTAGCTCCCATTCTGTGAATTGTGGGTGCTTGGGGGGTGCCATCCTGTATGTTATGAGTGGTGTGTTGTGTGGGTCTTGGTGAAGGTGCTGCTGTGTGGTTGGGTGTGTGATTCATCTGTTGTGGCGTTCAGTGTCTGCTTGTGGAGCTCTCAATCTCAGTTGTCCTATTGGCGATGCAAAGGATTGTGGGGTGTGTCTGTGAGTGTTTTATAGTGTTGTGGATGTGTGTCAGGTGTGTGGGTTTCAAACTTGCCAATGTGTGCAATTCTTACTGTTGGGTTCCATTGCTGGCTGTGGCGGTCTGTACCGCCAATGGTCGTTCGACTTCCACTGACTGCCGCAGTGATTTTTGCATCATTATTTAGAGGGTGGCGTGTTTGTGTGCTCGGCAGTGGTGGGGTGGGATGTCCTGCATTTTTGCCGACAAGGTCCTGCCGGTGTCTGGTAACTGGGACATTTTTTGACAAATTCTGATTTTTGCATCTTTATTTGGCAGGTTTCTGTTCACCGCCAATGGTGGGTTTCTGTTCATGATCACCACAGCGGAGAACGGTGTTTACTGCCATGTTCATAATGACCCCCAAAATGTTTGTAGGGCAGTTTACAACACAACCCCCTCCCAGCCTAAAGCCAGGGCAGGCCAATCAATACATTGCTGAACTTCCCTGTTTATGGTGATAGACCTGAACAATGGCCCATAGTGCATGGGCTCTTACCAGTTCTATACCTCTCTTATTCTGGGTAGAGCCCTCAATCAACACTCTCAGGGCCCACTGAACTAACCCAGGAGGAGCCCTTCTCCTCATTGGTCCCTCACCCAGGAAAAACTCTGATGACAAGGACAACAACCAACCCAATCTACTGACAGCTGTCAGTGTGAAGAGCCAGTCCCTAAGCCACCTTGGGGTCGCAAGCCTCTGTGGTTTTAAAAAGTGGGGAGGAATAGCCCCAGGTGCCTGGCATCCTTTTTCTACCTCTCCTTCCACCAGTTCAGTGGTGGTATCCTGAGACTGGTCACTCACCTTAGGGTATGAGCCCTCAGGCTGAGCAGGGGACAGTGGTTGGCTCTTCCTCCTCCTGTTCCTGTTGGTGGGGTCCTGTACCCTCATCCTTGGACGGGTAACCCTAGACAACTGATCTGTGAGGGTGCCTTAGGGCCACCCCTCCCAGTTCCCCTGATACGTAGGGCAACTCATTCCCCAGAAGGCAGTCTATGGGCATCTGGGGACTAACTCTGACCCTCTTCTGGTTAACCACTTCACCCCACTCTGGGGATACCAGGGCCACAGGGCGAAAGAAGTCTTGCCCATGGGCTGGTGTCACCCTACACATCTGCCCCATGTCCTGCTCTAGGGAGACAAGCCTTTCCACCATCATGGTACAGCTAGACCCACTGTCCCTCAGAGCAGTGACTGGGACCCCATTCACTGTCACCTGGTGGAAGTGGTGACTCCCACCCTCAGGATCACCAACTCACCCTCTGAGTCCACCTCCCAACTAAGGGATATCATGGCACAGTCTATGACCTGCCCCTGAGGCTGACCTCCCCTAAGGACACATTGGCAACCCTGTAGAGGGGTCACCAGCGAGGAGTTTCTTAGGACAGAATGAGTACCCTTTCTTGTGTCCCAACTGGGAACACTCAAAGCACTGGGGTTTAAAATGTGGTGCCCTGGGGCACCTTCCAACAGAACCTCCCTCCTTCCTGTCAGAAGGGACCTGGGGCCCTTTTTTCCCTCTTGTATCCTGGGACCTGTCTGTGTCTCCCTTGACCCCCCCTCCTGCTTCATTCGGGGTCCCTGTCCACCCTTGGCTGAAGCTCCCACATTCACCTTCTTGTGGACTCTGGTTCTCATGGAGCAGTCCACCTTCATAGCAAGCTTCCTGGGGTCAGTCAGCTTACTACCAGTCAAGTGCTGCGAAGCTCTACAAAACACAGACTAGACAAGTGCCCCCATGCAATTAAGTTGTACAGGCCCTGAAAATCTGTGACATTACTGCCCCTCACCTAACCCTTCATAGATCTGCAAAAATAATTCACACATTCTAACCAGGTCTGTGAATCAGCTTTCTTACTTCCTTTAAACTGATCCCTGTACTTGTCAGGAATGAGACCATACCTAGTGTGAAGGACCTCCTTCATGTCAGAACAGGTGAGGTTGTACCCCGTACCCACAGGTAAGAAGGTGTTCCTCCCCTCCTCTATGAAGTGGTTCCACAATCCTGCTCCCCAATTCTTCTCAGGGACCCCATTCATGTGGATAGTTTCCACATATCACTGAAACCACCTCTGGATATCATCTCCCTTCTTGTAATGCCTTCATACTTTTTGGGGATGTGTACTATTCTATCTGAGTGCTCTGAGGTATTGCTGCCATCACTAACGCTGGATCTACTCCTCTGATCCAGCTCCTTTACTGTGAGCTCATGGTTTAAAAGCATCTTCCTTTCATCCATTTTAACCTCTCCAACTCAATTTGATGTATCCTAGTTTCCCTTTTGTCCTGCAGCTCCTCTTGGGACAGACCCTTGTAAACACTGCTGCTGCCTGGCATAGGGGATACCTCCTCCCCTGGCAGCTCCTGCACCATCAGCACATCTTCCCTTAGATTTGGCTTCAGGGTCTCCACAATTGAATCCTCAGAATGCTCATTGGCATTTCTGGCTGCTACCCAGGCCAGCAGCACCTTTTGTAGCTCCTCCTTATTGATGAGCCCTTTACCTTGAACTTAGAGGCTTTTTCAAAATGACTTGAGTTCCTTCACAGTGTAGGTTTCCAACCTATCCTCCTCAAAAACCAAATCCAGGGATGTGATTGATGATGCTCTTGAGTGTGACATGATGTAGCAGGAAGTTCAAGTTGAACTCAAGAACAAAAATAGGTCAAAGGTAAAATCATAAACAAAAAGCATGTGTGTGGTACATAGTGGTCTGCGAAATGGTAGTAGTACATGAATCACTGTAGGTCAATTGCAAATGCAAGTCTCATCCTCACCGCTGACAACCAATGTCAGAAATAGTGTCTCAAGTTGGCAGTCGGTTTGATCCCTGTCCAATTAGGGACCCTCACTCTACCCAGGATAAGGGAGATACCCAGCTCAGATAACCCCTGCTCACCCGCTTGGTAGCTTGGCACGAACAATCAGGCTTATCTCAGAATCACTGTGTAAAACATTTGCACAAACCACATAGTAATATAGTGAAAACACTACAAAAGGATACTACACCAGTTTTAGAAAAATAGTTAATATTTATGTGTGTAAAACAAGACCAAAACGAGAAAAACCCAATATAAAATAATTAAGATATTAATTTTGCAGGAAATACTTAAAAATGCAGTACCTTGAAGTTGATAGCTTCATCTGGGGCTATCACGGCGTCGTGAACAATAACTCCAACAGTTCAGGCCGGCCACAGCGTCGCAATCCAGCTACAGTGTAGGGAAGCCCCACAAACAGTGCCTTGGAAATGTAGGGCGTCATGATCCTTGCGGTGAGATTTGGAGTGCGGCGTCACTGGCTTTGCAGGCATCAGTTCCAGAGGTAAGTGCGGGGATCATTGGGCCCTTGAAGTCACACACTTTGCAGATCAAACTCCGAGCTAATGATGAAGTCAGCAATGCTGGTGTTGATGGTGTCGTGGCTGCAGTACAAAGCGGGACGATGCAACGTGCAGTGCCCACAGGTCAAGGTGGAGGCAGCGGGTTGGTGATGGTGTCCTGTGACATCGGAGAGACCAGGGCTGCAGTGTGAAATGGGGTGGTGCGACATGCGATGTCTCCAGGTCACAGCGCAGGTAGTGGCATTGTCATTGCTGAAGCGCTGTTGTCAGTAGGCCCAAGGTAGTAGTACAACATGAGACAGGTTCCAACTAGCACGCATGGATTGTGATGCATACAGGGGCATCACTGGACTAGAGCTGAGGGCGAGATGGGACAGTGAGTCATGTACCTCACAAGCGGTGTCCTCAGGCCACAGTGCAAGCAGCGGCATCAGTGTCAGTGTGGATCATCGTCATTGGGAATGCCAAGGTTGTGGTGTGAGCAAGTCAATGCAGAGTGAGAGCCCACAGGTCATGGTGCAAGGAGCGGCTCAGTGGCAGAGACAGTGAGAGTCGTCAGTGAGACCAGGGTTGCGGTGTGACGTGGGGCATGGCTCCGTGTGGCATTGTCAGGTCATGGTGCAGTCAGCAGCGTTGGAGGTGGTAACACAGTGGTTTTTATTCTGTTGCAGCACAAAACACACAGTTCCCAGTGATGTTGGCAGATGAAGCAGAAGTTTTTGATATCCCTGAGACTTCCAACAGGATCAAACTCTACTTCAATTCCTTGGAGAAACTTCACAAGTAGGATACACAGCAAAATCCAGTCTTTGTCCTCATTAGAGCAGAAGCAGCAACTGCAGACCAACCCAGCAAAGCATACACAGCAAAGGGGCAGTACTCATCTTCCAGCTCTTCAACTTTTTTCCTTGGCAGAGGTTCCACTTGATCTAGAAGTGTTCCAAAATTCTCTGGATTTGGATCTTTGAAGTAGGCAAATGTCAAAGGAAGGTCTCAGTTATTCACAAAATCCTGCCTTGCCCAGGTCTGGCTCCAGAAACACTCCAGGGGGTCAGAGACTGCATTCTGTGAGGACAGGCCCAGCCCTTTCAGGTGCAGGTGTCAGCTCCTCCCTCCCCACTCTAGCCCAGGAGACTCATCAGGATATGCAAGCCACAATCTAACTCTCTTTGTGTCACTGCCTAGAGGGAATTCACAGCCCAACTGTTTGTCTGACTCAGAAGTGGAATACACAAGCAGGCAGAGGCACAGAATGATTAAGCAAGAAAATGCCCACTTTCTAAAAGTGACATTTTCAAATTGACAATCTAAAAACCAACCTTACCAAAAGATGTATTTTTAAATTGTGAGTTCAGAGACCTCAAACTCCAGTTCTGTATCTGCTCCTAATGAGGAACTGCACATACAAGATATTTAAAGGCAGTCCCCATGTTAACCTATGGGTGAGATAGGCCTTACAATAGTGAAAAATGAATTTGACAGTATTTCACTATCAGAGCATGTAAGGCACACCAGTATATATCCTACCTTTTAATACACTGGTCCCTGCCCATGGGGCTACCTAGGGCTTACCTTAGGGGGTGCCTTACATTTACAAAAAGGGAAGGTGTGGGCCTGGCAAGTGGGTACACTTGCCATGTCAAATAGTCAGTTTAAAAGTGCACACACAGACACTGCAGTAGCAGGTCTGAGACATGTTTACAGGGCTACTCATGTGGGTGGCACAATCAGTGCTGCAGGCCTACTAGTAGCATTTGATTTACAGGCCCTGGGCACGCATAGTTCACTTTGCTATGGACTTACTAGTAAGTCAGATATGCCATTCATGGATAAACCAATCACCATTTCAATTTACACAGGTAGAACTTGCACTTTAGCACTGATCTGCAGTGGTAAAGTGCACATAGATAATAAACCAGCAAAACGAATCTGAAAAAATAGGAGGAAATATGCAAAAGGTTTTGGGATAACCCTGCACAAGAGGCCAATTCCAACAGGTAGCAATCCTGCCTGCGCCATACCTGCAGTTAAACAAGCATTGCTGGAATCAGGAAGAAATTGTCTGGAGAGCTCGAATGCTGTTCTGTGCGAGCCACTCACCTGCACTTCATGGAGCAATGACAATTCCCCAATCCCGGTGAGGACTAACATGACTGCGATGAAGAGTAAATTACCCTCTTACAAGTCCTCAAGGGGAAGAGGGATTTGGGAAGAGAAAAAGAGAAAATACCAGCATGTGCATCATGGACTGCAGAATCAGACTTTTGGACCATGGACTGAGTGTTGTGTTGGGCACCAGGACTTCTGATTTTTCAAAATACTGGTTTCTTGATTTTTAAGATTGTGCATTACAAAGTAATTACTTCATTAATACGTTGAACTTGCATAAATTATTGTACATTGCATAATGTCAGTTATTGTTGACACATTTTGCATATGTTTCTATAAGGCTGAAAAAGTCTCTTCCTCTTTTTACAATACTTTCGGAGTCCCTGAAGCAATGTCCCAACTCAAAAGCAATCAACTTGATTAAAAGGCTTCTTTGTGTTCTGGTGTAATCTATTGCCAATAACAGTTTTGATAAACTTGCTCTATTTCCAATCTCCTAATTCTCAGGGGAACACTTGGAAATTTACAGGAAATACGTCTTTCCTTAATGTCTGTTTAGCAGTATCTTGGATTCCCACTCAAGCAATGAATCACGCTAGTTCTTGTTGTCATAAATTATTTAAAAGACAGAGCTCTGTTTTGTTTCATTTAAGCAATTAATCTTTCTTTATCTTGACCTTAACCTTTCTTGTTTTCTCTCTTTTACAGAAAATACAGGATCATTGGCAGAAGACGGAAGAGGAGAGCCAGGATTCTGCAGGAAGCTGACTGGAGGTTGAGGATCACCGGAACTCGACTGGAGGCTGTCTGGAGGATGAAAAATGCTGGAACTCGACTGAAGCTGGTTGGAGAACGAGGGACAGTGGAACTCGCCTGGAGGTAGGCTAGAGAAGAAGGAACTTGACTTGGATTGGAACTCGACTGTAGGCAGACTTGAGGACAAGGAACTTGACTTGACTGGAAACAGGTGAGAAAAGCAACAGGTACAAAGCAAAGCAAGTCCTCAGACTCACAAGCATCCTTAAATGATCAAATGTGCACATGTGCCTTAGGCAGTTGATTTCTTGTTACGGAAATGAGCAATTATCCTACTGATGGTGACACATGTTCAATACAGATCACATTGTGAAGAGCACATGTTTTGGCAGTTACATTTGGAGCAGGGGAAAGGTAGTTGTTTGCTTGTTAAGGAAATAAACAATTATCCTCCTGATTGTGGCACATGTTCAATACAGATCACATTGTGAAGAGCAAATGTTTTAGCACTTACAGTTGGAACAGGTGGAATACAATGTGCATAATCAACAAGCATTGGTTATAATTAATGAGACATTTAACACGCATTGGTTATTGCAAACTTGATATTCAAGGATGTAATGAATATACCCAAATAGGTCTGAATGTTGCAAGCAACAGCATCTTACTGTAATTGAGCTCTTGGATGTGCTAGTGTGCACATAACAAGTGCTAACCGCCCAGCAGAATTGGCTCACCACAATGGCAGCTAAATAGTCAGGATGTTGTAAAAAAACTTCCAGTACCGAAGTTGTTTCAATGAGGAGGGCTACTTTCAGCAACATAGTTTAGTTTTTGATGGTCACAGAGATGAAGTTATAGGAGGTACACCAGCCCCAAAGGAGAAGTTAGTGCCAAGGAACAAAGAATGTATTATTAGGCATTAGGTTTTACAGATGTGTCCTCCAGGTCTTGTCTACGAGAAGTAGTGCAGTACTAAACATAAGACAAGAGGCATTTTGGAAATACAGATTGTTCCTAAAAGTCAAACAAAATTGTAGACTTCTAAAAAAATACTTGATCCATGCAGGGCTTGTAAACTTTCAAATCTGCCAGTGAATTCTTTGGCTTGTTTGTCAAAACAGGTGAGTTACAGTGCTTCCAATCATGTTTAAATGCAGTCAGTTCAACATACTATGATGCACAACCTAGGAAGTTGTACTTAGTAAAAAGTTCAGCTCTTCATCTAGAGTCAATAAATGGCACATTGTTATATGGGATATACTTTGATGTTTCAAAAATTGCAGATGAAAATCAAATTACATACTCAGGACCAGAAAGAGGAAGTGAGGACAATTACATAGTAGTGGAGGCTCCCAGAAATCCTAGAGATAATGCATTAAACAGTTTTCATAAATAAATCACTTCCAGATATGGAGGAAAAATATTATTCAGGAGAAAAAGAGAACCATAAATCTACTTTAAAGATATATTGTTGTGAAATTCAAAAATTCCCACCTGAATGTTTTATCAGATTTTGACAGCCACTAATACTTCAATAGAGATATTTAGAATGTTTCAATCTTCCCTTGCTCATAAAGTTTGTAAGTGGCACATTAAACCCTTCTCTGAGCTCTGTGAAAATATACCTCTATCTGTTCATGAGAAAATGTAACAAATATACAAAGAATTTAATGAGGATGTAGACCATTCATCTGGTCCTGATCCCACTCTTTACATTAGAAGATCCTTTGGACCAGTTCTGTTGGATTTTGAGGGCATCTCTCCAGATGATTTGGCCCAAGCAATTTTGTACTGTTCGTGTGGCATTCTGCTGGATTTTTCCCACTCCATAGCCTAGCCTCTGCACATATTAAAACCAGTTAATAGCAATCTATTTACTCAATCTTTGCACCAAACAGTGATTCCAAAGGCTTTAAAGCATGGACAGATTAATCATCTATAAAAAAAAATCCCTCCACTGCTTCTGGAGTTTTAGTCAACCCTGGACCAATTTCTCTGTTGCCAGTTTTAACTAAGATGGTTGAGTAAATAGTCACCAGATCAATCAGTACCTTAAGGCTAATAATCCAAAGCCACCACACATATTAGAAGCAATCAAAAGATCTCAGTCCTCTTTTAGTTAAAGCACAGAAAATCGTTGTTAGTTTCATAAACAGCTGAAATGAAATCACAGTGAACATCTAGGGCAGAATCAACATTAAATTGTATGTTCCAAAGCTTGGCTCATAACAGATGTTCAAAAATACTGAAAAGGCTGCTGTTTCCTCTCATTATTACGTAGCGACAGCACATGGAAATAGCCATCAGTATTTGTACACCCTCTCTATGTAGAAGCATAAAAGAAACTTGTTTCAGTTACATGTGGTTATCAAGTATCATCATAGAGACATCGCCAAGCAACCAGAAACAGTACCTGGTCAAACAGCCTGGACCTGGATATAATCTGAGCTGAGTCTCTGAGGTTTTAAGTATAGATGATTGGAATAACAACAATCTGATATTGTGATGTCATTATTTACGTGACTGCTGGACTAGCCCTGGCCTGCCTTATACAACCACTAGAGCATATCACACCAAGGCCCAAATTTAAGAGGGCATAGCGCCTCCTTGCACCACATTAGCATCATTTTTGTTTACACTAATGTGGCCCACGAGGCCAAAATCGCAGCACCAGATTTACAAAGTGGTGCAATGCATGCATTGCGCCACTTTGTAACCCCATGCACCACATTATGCCTGCACCAGGCATTGTATATGCAAGGGGTGCATTCCCTGTTAGGGGGTAAAATAATGGCAAAAAGAAATCTAAACGATTTCTTTGCACTGTTTTTTTGGCATTTTTAATGCCTGCTTAGAGCAGGCATTAAAAGGGGGCAGACGATTTGTTACAATGTACCCCTATGTACTGTTCAGAGTTAGCACCAAAATGTTGGCGCTAACCCTGAACAATACATCAATAACATCATGGTGAAAGACTAATGGAAAGACTGAAATGCTAACCTATACATCAAATAGATTGTATCAATCCACGTCTCCCTAGTAAATGAGAATGCCTGAAAAATGTACCTTATTGCATGATGTTGGGCAAGCAGAAAGGACAAAATGCTACAATGAATGCCAATTTCATATCAAATAAGTATGTTTTTCTGAAAAAACCCAAAGATCAATAAACAAACTACAAATCTTATGAGCACACTTAAACACATATACATAGGTCCCTATTCGCTGACATCCGCATTCCACATTGTTGATTATATATTAGAATTAAGCTAGCCTATTGTGAGGGAGTGTTAGACCTGACATCCTTGGTTTGATATCCCCACAGAATTTTTGCCTTAACTCAACTGGTTTTGCTGAATTTGTTTTTGTTGACTGTAGGACTCTGTGCACTTTACAACTACGAACCAGTGTAAAGTACCTACGCTCTCTCCTTCAAACATGGTAAAATTGGTTTACACCTAATTGGTATATCTAATTTACTTGCTAGTCCCTAAAAAAGGGGTACTTCCTGTATCCATGGCCAGCAAATTAGATTATACCAGTGAGCCTGCAGCACTCATTCTGCCACCCACTAAAGTAGCATTTTAACACACAGCTCAAGTCTACCAAAGCAGTCTGTATTACAGTTTTAAACTGGCATTTCCAACTCGCAAAATAAATCGTTTCCCAGGCCTAAACCTTATTTTTTAATACTTATAAGTCAACCTTAAGGGCGGCCCTAAAGGCCCACAGGACAGGATGCATGGTATCTAAAAAAGTAGGACATGGGAGTATATGTTTTACATGCCCTGGTAGTGAAAAACTCCTAAGGTTGTTTTTCACTGTCAGGTCTATTTCCCTCATTTGCTGACACTGAGTTACCTTAATTAATTAAATATGTGCTAACCTTTGATTAGTGAGAAAGTAATAATATATAGTTTACACTCAAATCAATTGTAAGTTTAAACAGTCTTTAATGGTGAAGTCAGATTTTAAGTTACAATTCTGAAAATGGCACTTTTAGAAGGCTGACATTTTCTTATATTAGTTATTTGTGACTTCTACCAGTGCTTGAAGGCATATAACTGTGAATGGCTCTGCTGTTGGAGATTGTGTATTTGAGACATTAACACAAAGAGACGAGGCATGGGCATGATGGGCCCTTCTGCCAGGATGGCTGGGGTGAAGCTTTGGCATGCCCCACTTATACTTCAAAGGGCTTTCCTCTAGCACACACAAGGGGTTCTGACAGCAGCCTATTGTCAGCCTAGACAGTTTCTAGCCTTTACAGGGGAAGGGAGGAACTTTCCAGTGCCAGATGTGGGGGTAGGCTAAGATGTTCCACTACATACATAAGCTGGCATGGGGTACAAAGATTGCACTTCTCAATTAACTAATCAGAACACTCCTGTACCTTTGGCCATTACAGAAGAAGGACCTTCCTGCCACCAGAGGACTGTCCTGCTGCTACCAGAGGACTGCCTGCAACAGCCCAGCTGACCTTCAGCAGTGGATCTGCCTGAACCTGCAACTGAACCTTAACAACAGACTCACTCAACAGACCAAGTCACAGACTCATGTACTCACTCGTAGACCCACTCAGGCTCTCACACACCAACTCACACACTCACACAGACACTCACACATGCACTCACAATTATACTCTGATATCCACACTCACACCCAGAGATGTCCTCTCACACCTACTCTCACACCCAGACAGACATTCTCACACCCACATAGACCCTCTCACATCCACTCTCATTCACAGGCACTGTCACACCCAGTTTCACAACCAGAGAAACCGTTTCACACCTATTCTCACACCCAGAGAGACAGGGCCTTCAGCGCTGGTTTGGGCTGTTATGGGGTTGTGCGCAGGGCCTGGCCTAACCGAAGGCCATGTGCATGGTGGTGGTTGGATTAACGTATAGTAATTAAATTTACTTTACATTTCAAAAAACAGAGAAAATTGACTGGAACATCCAAAGGTTTCAGGGACATTATAGTTAGGAAATAGAATTAAAAAACCCTTGAAAAAACAAAGGTTATAGGGATGTTATTTCTATCTGCTAATTATCCCAGATATTACAGCACTCATGACTGTGCATGGCGGGGGCACAAACTATAGTTACCTTGCGGTGCGAGTTATAGTTACTTGAAAAACTCCAACAATACCTGTTGAATTTTTATGGTTTTGTGCGAACACCTTCAGAACCTAAGTGTAATGTCCCTGTAACCTTTGTTTTATTAAGTTAATTTACATATATATATATATACTGTATATATATATATATATATATATATATATATATATTCTATAGTAATGTTTAGGCAGGGCCATAGCAAAAATTGCTGAATGGAACTATACCATATTTGTCAGAAAGCTAGATTTTGGTCTGCAGATTGTGCTTTTTATTATTTGGTATAAATTTATTCAGTAGTTTTTGAGAAATTAAGGTTAAAAAATGTTTGTGTGTATCTGGGTGGTTCATTCCGCGAGAGGCTCAAGAGAATCTTACTAGAGTGCAAAGTCAAAAATAGAACTTTATGATTGGCCCGAGGAAGCTTTATTTCCCTTGAGCCAATTCACTTCCATGGGAGTCAGACTCCTGTGGGAGCGAGTACTCTGAATGGCTGCCAGCAACGTCAGAAAATGTTGCTGGAAACCATTACAGATAGTCCTCTGGGACTTAAGACCAGATGTATAAATTTTTCCAATAGTGATTATTTAATTTACATTTTTTGCAAATCACAATTTGATAATCGCTATTTGAAGGTATGAAACTCCAGAAGTTTCCTTTAGCAATTCCCAACAGCTTGCAAATCGACCTACCTCATTAATATTCATGAGGTAGGTCACAATTTGCGACCCATTGTGAATAGCTACAATCACAGTGATGGTGGCCTGCTGGGCTCAAAAGAACACCATGTCTGTGATTGCTTTTAAATAAAGTAATCTTTTTTTTTCCAAATGCAGCCCGTTTTCCTTAAAGGTAAACGGGATGTGCTTAAAAAAGAAAAATGAAAAGTTTTCTTTTTATCTTTTAAGAGTCGGCAGTGGTCCATCGGACGACTGCCTCCTCTTAAAAAATGTCTTTGCATGCATGCATTCACAAAGAAAATGGGTTACCACCTACTTTAAGTAGGTGGTGAAATGCAAATGTTTTGCCACTGCATTTTCGTCACAAAACATTCCCACATACCACTGCGATTTGGTATCAGGAAGGGACGCCCTTGACTGGAACCCTTCCTAATACCAATATGTAGTTGCAATTCGAATTAGCATGTTACTGAATCGCAAATTACGATTCATACATACCAAAATAAAATTTTACGTAGGGCGATTGCATGCATGATCCATCTGCCCCTAAGTCTCCTATCATGACGTAAAAAATAAAATAAAATACGAGGGAGCAGGTTAGGGATAACTTGCCCTCATTGGCCCCATGGAGGTGGCCCAGAGGTACTCCCTGGGGCCAAAAAAGAAATAATATGGCAACAGACTCCCGCAGAATTGTAAAAGAAATAATGGTGGCCAGGGCCACATGGTTTAATTAAGGGGAGTGGGTTGTGCTGCCCCCACCCAAGCAATTATAGCCCTGGGGAGTATAGCCTCAGGGTTACATTTTATAAGGTGAGGGGGTGCCTGGCCCTCCATCCTTAACCACTATCCGACCCGGTGAAGTCCACCTCCAGATCTGAAATGTGTAGAGCCTACAAAGACTCTCAGGGCTGATTTATTTAAGTAAAGAGAAGGGGTGTTGCAGCCTCCAATCCTTGAGTCATTGTCGGCCTGGGGAGCCCCCAAGGCTGAAAGGTACATAAAAGGGGGGGCACATGGGTACTTTAACAAAAAGGGAGGGGGGCTGCACAACCCTAACTCCATGAGCCATAAATGACCCTGGGGACCCCATCCCCTGGACCCAGCTTGCTTGTTGTGTCCTGAGGAACCCGTCCCTTGGACAGGACAGTTTCCCTGCCCACTAGGCATGGACAGGGAAATGTGTGTGCTTTCTATATGGATGGAGCTTTTTTAAAACTACCGCCAAATAGGAGCAAACACAAAGGCTGTCATTCTAACCGTGGCGGGCGGCGGTCGCCGCCCGCCATGCTGTTACCGCCGAATGACCGCTCCGTGGTCAAAAGACCGCGGCGGCCATTCCGGCTTTCCCGCTGGGCCGGCGGGCGACCGCCAAAAGAGTTGTAGGGGTGCGACGGGTGCAGTGGCACCTGTCGCGATTTTCACTGTTTTTGTGGGGCCCTGTTAGGGGTCCCCTGCACTGCCCATGCCAGTGGCATGGGCCGTGCAGGGGCCCCCAGGGGCCCCACGACACCCGTTCCCGCCATCCTGTTCCTGGCGGTAAAAACCGCCAGAAACAGGGTGGCGGGAAGGGGGTCGGAATCCCCATGGCGGCGCTGCAAGCAGCGCCGCCATGGAGGATTCCCTGGGCCAGGGGAAAACCGGCGGGAAACCGCTGGTTCCCCTTTTCTGACCGCGGCTTTACCGCCGCGGTCAGAATCACCCAGGAAGCACTGCCAGCCTGTTGGCGGTGCTTCCGCTGCCCTCCGCCCTGGCGGTCATGGACCGCCAGGGTCGGAATGACCCCCAAAGTCTGCTCACAGTGGGCAGGAGCTTTAAAAATGCTCCTGCCAGCTGGGAGCACACTTGTGATCTTTTTTTCTCTGCCTGCATTGATGAAAACAGGGACACACATCAACAGATTCCTCCTGTCCAGAGGGAGCAGTATGCAAGGAGCCAACTAAGGCATTCGGGTACCCTGGGGCTCCCAACATTCTGTATGGGGATGCCCTGGGTGGGCACCACGGCATCCACCAATAGTAAACATAGGCACAAGGCATGGGTTCCCCAAAGCCAGGATAGGCGTGGGGAGGGCTGCTGTGTAGCAACCCTTCCCTAAACAAAAACATGGTACTGGGACGCAGTCCTCAGGGCCATTTAAAGGCATGTTGCCCTCCCATAAGCTTTAAAAAAAGACACCAAATCACCTACAAACACCCCCTGTTTGATTCCTCTGCTTCAATATTAGAAGTATGAACAGTGTGTTTTCTCTATAATTTCACACTGCAAAAAACAATTTGAACTCCTTGATGGAGGTGAATGAACGTTGAGATACTGTAGTATGATCTCTTCTGTAGTGACTGTCCATGACAAGTGGGTTATTTCTTGTCATCTACTGGTCTGAGAGCAGAGTCCACGGTTCTCCCTATTCATAGCTGTTGTTCAACTGGTTTGGCCCTACCCCTTCCACCTTTGTAGTATGCAACGGCATTCCTGTCCTTGAAGAAGTTGCATGCATTCTTGATTCATTGGAGTGCAAGCTGGAGTGCAAGCTCTTTATTAATGACTGTCCAAGATGATTGGGTTCTTTCTTGTGGTCTCCTGGTCTGAGGGCAGAGTCCAGGGTTGTCACTTTTATTTGCTGGTGAGTTTTCAAAAATGCCAAATCACCTACAAGCTCCACCTGTTTTGCTCTGCCCCTTCCGTTTGCGTTATACAAGAGTGCTGGCTTTGGGTAGGTTTGCCACAGGACTGGCCGCAGGCTAGGGTCTGTTTCCAACCCTCTGCTGTACATGGCAAAAGGTCGTGCACAGGGTGGGATTGGCTTCCTGTGGGGGGTTTGCTGCAGGGTCTGGCCGCAGGCTGTGAGCACCAGTGGGTTGGGAGTACTACTTTATCCAAAACTCTACTAGAGTGGAGTAGCATAGAGTAAAGTGGGGTGCAATTAAGTACAGAGGAGAGGCATAGGTTGCAAAGGGGTGAAGTTTAGTATCATAGAGTAGAGAGGCATTCAGTGGAGTCTCATTGATAATGTAGTCTGGCTAATTAATGGACAAATAGTGCAGAGGTGCACACGTTATAGTAATTTGAAGTTGTTGAATAAATTACAAATGTGAAGTATAATTTTAACTTTAGAATTGCCAATGTTTGTGGAGTTTGATTTGTAGAGAAAAAATAAATAAGTTATGATCTTATGATAATTTGAAGGTGGTGCATAAATTATAAATTTAAGTTGTAACTATAACTTTTGAATTTATAATCTTCGTACTTTGTGTAGTTTGTGTTTGTATGGATCTATCTATCTATCTCTCTATCTATCTATCTATCTATCTATCTATCTATCTATCTATCTATCTATCTATCTGACCTGGTGGGTAGATGTATGTAATATGAAACATTATTGCCATCTAGAGATTATGGTGACATGATGAACCATGAAGCTCATGTGGGAGTGATAATCTACTGCTGCCTATTGTCCTGGCCTATTTTCCAATGACTCTAGGATCTCTTGTATTAGACTTTGTGTAAAGTGGCTCCTGATTTAAGCTGTCAATTGTTTTAGCTTTGGAACTCTATAAACGGTTCCTTAAAAATCCAGTCTTTGGCAGTACCAAGTCTGGCTATAAAAAAATCTCTTTAATAACAAGGTGTGTGGCTGATTTCAATATAATTTCTTTCCTCCAAATATAATTAGATGAGCGAATTCAACTTTGGATCTGGGTGCCTGTCATTATCTAGAGTCTGTTGGTTATTCCAACCATTAGTCTGCTGAAAAAGATGAACATATGTATTAAATCAGCCTCTGTTCTCCGTCGCATTCACTGAAAGAAACAAAGGTTAAGTAACATTATAATTACCTGAAAATGTCAGTGACAACATCAATGCTTTGAACTAAAAAAAAACACAGAATTTCACGAGTTATTGATAGCATAACTTGCACCCTGCCATGCACTACTTATGATCTCACACACTAGCACACTTATGACATGTTTTATGGACATCATTCCTGACATCACACATGACATCTCAAATGTTATGATTGATGACATCACTGATGGACATAGGCTTCACAAAAAGTAATACTATAAATACTCGCCACTATGTAACCTATAAAACAAAAATACACACTCATTAGATTGTTATCAGTGATGTCATTAGTGATGCCATCAATTATGTCATTTGAGATGTCATCAGTGATGTCATAAATCATGCTATGAGTGATGTGATACGTGAGGTCATATGCACACTGTGTTGTTGTGCACATTACACTTAGCTTTGCTAACTATAACTGGTGAATTTCTGTAGTTTTTGGAGTTCAAAACATTAACGCAGACTAGAGTTGAGTGGACTGACATAAAAGAGAGTGGCGTCGAGTAGAGTGGCCTTGTGTGGAATAGCGTGTCATAGAGTGGAGTGGCATGGAGGAAAGTGGCATAGTGTGAAGTAGCATAGAGTGGAATAGTGGACAGTTGAGTACATAAAGTTGAATTTCGTAAAGTGGATTGGAGTAGAGTGGAGTGGCGGAGTGTGGAGTGTTATACAGTGGAGTGACATATTTTTTTAATTTTTTATTTTTAGAGTTTTAGCACTGGCAAGATCCGAGGGAATCAGAGCGAGTTCCAATACTACATGTCCACAGCAAATCAATCATATAAAAAGTATAGCTTCCTATAATCACACATATTGGAGTGTAAATAGGAATTAGGTGGAGAAATAGCGGTGGAGGGGACTAGGTCTTGTGGGTGATGGATGACTCGCTAGCTAAGATATTGGTTGAGGTTGGTTGGGGTCCTTCAGCTGCTTCTTGAAGAACTAGAAAGAGGGGTTTGACCTGATGTGTACTGGAATGGAGTTCCAGATTTTAGGGGTATTGCTTGAAAAGGAGCATGTCCGGGTTTTTTCTTTGTGGGCTTTAGGCGGAATGAGGAGTAGGGTGTTTGAGCTTCTTAGTTTTATGCCTTTTTTAATTTAGAGGCAAGGTATGCTGGTTTCCAAGTGTTCTGGCCACTGCATAGAGAGTGGATCTCATGGGTGCAAGATGGACTTTTGCCGTGCATGGGAGGATGACGTTCCAGTAGTCTAATCTGGACAGCACCAGGGCTTGCATGACAATTTTTTGCTCATCTGGCGGTAGGAATGGTTTCATTTTGTTCAGCAGTTTCAGGTTGTAGAAACCATTCTTCACACTATTCCTTATATCTATTCTTTATATAGTCCTTCATAGTCAAATTAGTGTCCAGTGTGATTCCTAGAGACTGACATAATCTGCTGAGGTAAGATTGCATTTAAGAGCCTCTATGGCATATCGTAGAGTTGAGTGGTGTGTCATAGAGTGGAGTGGCATGGAGTGTTGTACAGTGGGGTGGTCTGTCGATGAGTGAATTGCCATGTTGTACAGTGCAGTGGCATACAGTGGAGTGACTTGCTATGCAGTAGAGTGGAGTTACATGTCATAGAGTGATGTATGATACAGTGTCTTAGAGCGGAAAGGCATAGATTGAGTGAAATGTAGTGAACTGGAATGTCATAGAGTGGAGTGATGTATAGTGCAGTGGTGTGCCGTGCAGTGGCATTGAGTGTGGTGGCATAGTGCAGATTAGCGTAGAGTGGAATAGTGTACAGTCGAGTGATGTAGAGTCGAATCCCATATTGTTAAGTAGAGTGTCGCATCATAGAAAGGAGTGGCATGGAGTGTCATAGAGAGGAGTGGACTGTTGTAGAGTGAAGAAGCATGAAGAAGCATGCTGTACAGTAGAGTGGTGTACAGTGGAGTGACATCTTGTACAGTAGAGTGGAGTAGCATGTCATGGAGTGACATGTGGTTTAGTGTCTCAGAGTGGAAGGATGTAGATTTGTGTGGCATAGAGTGAAATGGGATGTTGTAGAGTAGAGTGGCATGTCATCTATTGGAGTGACATTGAGAGGCATATTTATAAGCTCCTAGCACCACCTTGCATCACATTAACATCATTTGTTTTTACACAAATGGGGCCTAACAAGGCCAAAATCCTAGTGCCAAATTTACAAAGTGGCGCAATGCATGCTTTGGGCCACTTTGCAACCCATTTGTGCTACTGTCTGCATCACCTGAAACCGTCTGCATCACCTGTTTTTGCCTTGAAAAACCCAAATTTCTTAGTGCGCGACAAGCAGTATTTCAGTGGGTTTTTTTTATAATCTATCCCTTACCTTGAAAGTAGACTCTACTAACTTGGAAGTATGGATTCAGCCTGTCTGTATCCAAGGAGATTCTGAATAGAGCAACAGCTCCCTCCTCCCTTCCCACAAGGGCTGGGGCTTCAGTTAACTTGGCCCTTATAGGCAACCTGTGCCCTCCTCCCCACACCTGCCCTGGCCCCTTGTGGAGGGAACCCTAAGACCGCCACCTCCATTTTGTGGGCCCAGATTTTCCTGCACCCAATACAACAAAGTGATCGAGAATTCCTAAGAGACCTAGGTAAGGAGCCCCAGACTTTTTCTGGGAATTCTTAATATTTGTTGAAAAGTGTTTTCTACTGCTACCTGTGCCTGTTTACTGTAGTTTTAGGCACCTTGACCTTTCTAAAGTGCTGTCTTTTATCTGTGACTGTTTGAAATGTCTCTTCTAGTTTGTGACAATAGACTGCATAAAGCCCCCCCTTCTTTTTTAAGTAAAAAGGCTGCATACACCTTAGCGGCTAACCAGCGTGTGTTTAGGAGACAGCTTAATCTGTTTCTGTCATTTAAATTGTGTTTAGAAACTGTCTGCATCACCTGTTTTTGCCTTGAAAAAGCCAAATTTCTGAGTGCGCAGCAAGCATAATTTCACTGTAATTTACAATCTCTCCCTTACCTCGAAAGTATACTCTGCAAACTTGGAAGTGTGGATTCAGCCTGTCTATAGCCAAGGAGATTCTGAATAGAGCAGCAGCTCCCTCCTCCCTTCCCACAAGGGCTGGGGCTTCAGTTAACTTGGCCCTTATATAAGTTTGGACTGGTTGTTGCATATGGTGTTGTGATCGGTTGTTGGGGTTGGACTTTCTATTGGCTTAGGGATTAGGGTTGGGTTTGTGATTTGTACTAGGGTTGAGATTCCTTTTGGTTCCTGGTTTATTAGGGTTAGGTTTGTGATTGGTACTGGGGTTGAGATTCCTATTGGTTCCTGGTTTATTAGGGTTGGGGTTGTGATTGGTACTGGGGTTGGGATTCCTATTGGTTCCTGGTTTATTAGGGTTGGGATTGTGATTGGTACTGGGGTTGAGATTCCTATTGGTACCTGGTATTAGGGTTGAGGTTGTGATTGGTACTGTGGTTGAGATTCCTATTGGTTCCTGGTTTTAGGGTTGGGGTTGCGATTGGTACTGGGGTTGAGATTTCTTTTGGTTCTTCGTTTCAAGGTTGGGGTTGTGATTGGTACTAGGGTTGGGATTCCTATTGGTTCCTGGTTTTTAGGGTTGGGGTTATGATCAGTACTAGGGTTGAGATTCCTATTGGTTCTTGGTTTTAGGTTGGGGTTGTGATTGGTTGTCAGGATTAGGGGTATGATTGGTGAATAGGGTTGGGGCTTCCATTAGTTGTGAGATTTAGGTTTACAAATCTGATTGGTTAGGGTCAGGAGTAGGTTTCTTTTGCCCAATAGGGCTATTTAAACTTAGGGCTAAGGGTGTCTCAGCCCGGGCCTCAAGGCTAAGGGCAAAGAGGACAAGGGCATTTTCCTGTTTGGGCCTGTTCGGGCCTGTTCAGGCCAGGTCGGGCCTAGGACCAGAAATGCTGCCTAAATTTTCGTTTACCAGCATGGACATTACTCCCTACACATCCATCAAGTTTCAAAACATCAGCATACACATCCAAAAACTTGCATCACAAACTGACCTCATACAGATGGCAATGCCTGATGAACCAACACAAAACCCCATATGCAACACCTATACACATATCCACCACAACTACAACAGTAAAACACCTTCATTCTCACAGCAAACACTACTTTGTCCATTCTCACTAACACAACCTGCCATCACCCACACAACACAAAACCTCATTATACATTACTTTCAGCCATCCAGATACACACTCCTTGTTCATACAAACCAATAGCACTATCCTCTATTTGCTCCTGCCAGACCCCCTTTTATCATGACAACACCTAAACCCAGCCTTCCAACGCACCATCTACAAACACCCTTCCCCTCTCTTCGCCAATTACACACAACCATAAAAACCTCACACTCCACTCCACCACACATATTACCTCTTCTAATCATCACAACTAACATAAACTCCCCTGACACACATCCACCCCTCTTACACACCTCATACGCTCATCTCCAAAACACATCAACACCCCCGTATTACTCTATCACTCACCAGCACTAACCCACATACAAATCCTTCACAGGAAACCACTACATCACTATCGCCTCACACTATTTCACAAAAACAATACAGACCACACACATTAGCACATCAAAATAACACAAACTTTCATTATACCTTCAGTCACACCCACTCCTACCCTCATGACTATACAAAGGATGCAAATCCTGACTAATCTTTACCCCTACATTCTCACTCTTCTCAGTCATCTACTACAAACCACCCAATACAGAAACATTCATTCACCCGCTTCTCATCCATTGCACAATTTAGAGATTTAAATTATGATCCTCATGCTCCTCCACCACCCCAAACCCATACTCCTTCCACACTAAACAGACACAAACAAAATAAACAACATGCCACTCTTAACAACTACGCAAGCCCTTGTCTATTATATAATAAGGCTACCCTACGAAAAAAAGTACACTCTTCATGTCACTCCCAGCCACCAAGTCCACAACTGACAGACACAGATCCAACAAAATGTCTCCAAAGCCTGCTGGAAGAGGAATACTATATTGAAAAACAGGAGTTTTGTGACCCTCACACAGTTACCACAACTAACAACACACCTGCTACAAACTCAAAATATATTGCTCACCCTTCTCCTAAACAAACAACACTAACACTAACACACATTTTCTAGACTGCCAGTGCATAAATGTTCGATCACTTTGAAAAAACAAGCACCACATCTACGCCCTGCTCACAGACACACAACCTGACTTACCATTCATACAGAGTCATGGTTGGGAGATGACATGGTCCCAGTGTTGCATGAAACTGTTCCTCCCGGCTATCAAACCATCACACAAAACCATATAGGCAAAACATCTCAGTAAAACAGACATTTCCATACAGGGTTGTGAAGCCCTCCTCACCAGATGCTACCCTACTCCAACTCCTATAGAGACCTCCACCTAGCAACTCAACATTCCCAGATGCTTTTCTAGATACAGTCTCAAACCTTATTACATTATACTCAAACCTATGCATTCTTGGGGACCTAAATATTTGGTTTGACAAACCCAAAATGCCCCATCCAAAAGCTATCACCACTGGCCTAGTTGAATTGAACCTACATCAGATTGTACACAATCCCACACACATCGCCGGAGACATATTAGATGTCATTTTTGCTAAGCTTGAACTAGTTACCGTTCATAGCATCACACCAATCACATGGTCAGACCACAATTTGATAACTTTCTGGCATAAAACACAACAAATCAACACACCCCACAGCTACTTACATACATGCACCTATTGACCATGGAGCAAACTCAATTTTGATGACTTAGAAACACAACTAACAGCCAACACAGATCTAGAATCAATTTATTCTGTTACAAAACTTTGTGAGTGGCTCCACAAAGCTTTTGATATCCTAATACCACTCAGAAAAACTAAACAGGACAAAAGAAAACCAAGTTCTTGGAGAAACAAAGAACCTAAAAAGATAAAGCAACAAATCAGATGGCTGCAGTGGACATGGCTCAAAACAAACAACATTCAAGACCAACTGCAGCTACACAAACTTAACAGAATATACAAATCATCAATCAAAAAAGCTAAAAAAGGTACTACTCAGACAGAATTCAAAATGCTAAATCTGCAACCAAAGAATTTTATAAAATCCTCAATGAATTTCGAAAACCTAAATGCATGGAAGAAAATCATCCCACTACTCACGATTTCACAAACAAACTGGCAACTCATTACATAACCAAGGCAGACGGATTGGACTCCTATTTAAAACAGAAGGAAACCATCAGCAGCAACCCCTTTCCTAAAATTCCCTCTAAGAATAAACCAACCCAGTGTCTACAGTCCTTCAAACAAATATCACAAGATTAATTTATGGATTTGGTCAAAGCAAGCAGGCCTTCCGGTTGTCCTTCTGACCCTTGTCCACCACACGTCTTCAAGAACATTCTTTTATCTACTTCTGCTGCAACACTTGTAAGAAGAATCATCAACAACTTTTTAACTACAGGAACTTTTCCTGAAGACCTGAAAAAGGCATACATGTGACTGTTATTAAAGAAAACAAACCTAGACCCACAGGAACCCAACAACTACAGACCAATCACAAATGGACCTTTCCTGGGCAAACTGATAGAAAGAGCAGCATTCGCCCAGATGTCACAGTTCATTGAAGACAATTCCATACTTTCAGACAACCAAACTTGATTCCGCCCAGGAAGAGGCACTGAATCAGCACTCATAGCAATCTGGGATAATCTTAAAAATACAGTTGACTGCAATGGAGTTGCTGTACTACTTCTCTTGGACCTCTCTGCTGCCTTTGATAGGGTTGATCATGACACCCCAATTTAAAGACTTCACGAAGCCGGCATAGAAGGGACTCCTCTCAAATGGATTACATACTACCTTCAAAACAGAACTAATATTATCTATTCTCCCCACTTCTCATCCAAACCATACCTCAGAAAAGCAGGGGTCCCCCAAGGATCAATCATATCACCTTTTTGCTTTTCGACATCTACATGATATCATTACTGGAACTGATCAATGATTTTAAATTCACATGCTACAACTATGCAGATGACCCACAAATACTACTTAAATTGGAATGCCCCAAAGACATTGAAAACTCACAAATCTTCAGTTGGGTCAATGCCATTGATCAATGGATGTCTTGAAGCCATCTGAAACTAAGGGCCAGATTTATACTTTTTGACGCAAAACTGTGCTAACGCAGTTTTCCGTCAAAAAATTTAACAATGGCTAATGCCATTTTTTAACGCCACTGTGCTTCAAATTTATAATTTGACGCACGAGGGCACTAAGAACAGGATAGAATAATTTTTCCTAACGCTAACCATTGCATCTTGTAGTAAGGGGAAATGACGTTAACGCAGGAAAAATGACTCTAATCCGGTTTGCGACATGTAAACACGTCGCAAAACGCATATGGGCCATCTTTCACCGCAATAGCGTCAAAAAGCGACGCAAATGCAGAAAACAGTGCTAAGGAGCCCCAAAATTGATCACAGAAGCCAGGAGAGACCACAGAGAGACCTCAATCAACCAGGAACCAGCCCAGGAGAACACAGACCGTGAGGGCATTTGCTCCTGAATTATTAGGCTACCTAGACCTTTTTGTGTGTACTTGGAACAGTGTACCCTTGTTTTGTTGAACACAGACCAGACCCAGGGGAGAGACGAGAAGAAGAAGAAGTGTCGCTTCAGCGCAGAGGAACATGAAATCCTGGTCAGAGAGGTAAAGGAACACCAGCATCAATTATTCATTACCTCTAAGTTGCCAATTGGAGGGAGAGAGGCAATTTGGCATCAAATTGTGGACATGATTAACAGTGTGGCAGAGGTCAGAAGGGCTGTCACCGAGTGCAAGAAACCCTGGCATGACTGCAAGTGCAGGACAAAGGAGAAAATGGCAAGGAACAGGAAGGCAGCACTGCAGACCGGAGGTGGGAGTCCAGCACTGCAAGAGGACCTGGATGAGATGGAGGAGATGGTCGCAGCCATCATCCCGGAGGAGATCATCACAGGAATCGCAGGACAGCACAGACTACCAGGAAACAAAACATATGCAGGGTAAGTTGCATGGGGGACAAAAATGCCTAAATGTCAGGTGCAAGAAGGGGGAGGTACATACCTACAACACAAAGCATGTCAGCCCTGAAAATCAAGCAGTGGAAAAGGCAAAGGGGCACAGCATGGGTGCATGGGCTGTGCAGGGGCATCCAGGGGCACAGCACAACACAACACCAACAACCTTTTCGTGGGGGTACTCCGCCATGCCAAGGCTGCTGGAAATGCTGAAGCATACCAGGAGGGTAAGGAAGAACGTAAAACTGGTCAGCTGACACAGCACAGTTGGTATTGTCAGAATGTAAGCGACGGGACAAAGCCCAGTCTCAGGCCATTGGCACAAGCGGCATTTACCAGTGACAACACTTGCCACTACTACCGTTGCTGTGTGTGCTGGTCAAATAGGAAATGGCAGTTAGGTTGTACTGGCACAAACACACCTAAAATGAGGGATCTGTATGCTACGTGATCAATCCCCATCAATCCCTATCCAACTGCAACTCCTGTCAACTGCTCATGTTCATAGACTCAATAAACATCAGGCACTGTTACATACATTATGAAGTACACAGCAGTAATCTTATACCCATGTTGCCCATTCCAGGGTCTACCCTGGCGCCTGTGTCACAATAGCTGCAATGCCACCATGCAACGTCTCAGGTGTCATAGTGCTTAGACAACTGCATTGAGGGGGAGGATATATGTGTGTAGCTGGGAAAACACACCCGCACAGCCATAAGAGGAAATGGAACTCTTCCATGGTCCATCAGCACAATGAAACATAGCCCACATACGCAAACATCAACATGAGAAACTACCACTGGTGGCACCTGTATTGTTTCATGGAAATGCAATACATGGTATGTGCTAGGTCTCAGCAGCGTATAGTGGGAAACACCCGGAAGAACGGGTCCGGAACCACGAGGTTGTGAAAAATGAAAGCGAAACAACGCTTTCGTTTTCCACGACTTCCTGGTTTCAGTACCTTAACCACGCATGCCTGAACAACGTACATGCGTGGTTAAGGTATAGAAGGGAGTTGGAGTGGACTTGTTGAAGAAGGAGGTAAGTTGGGCTGGGACTGGGGATGTTTGGGGGTGGGGGGATGGGAGGCTGGGGGTGATAAGGGTTTGGGGGGCAGGGTTTAGGTTTTAGGGGCGGGGTGGGGATTCAGGGTATTTTTATTTTTTGGGGTGGGGCGGGGGCTGGGGGTGATTAGAGTTTAGGGGCGGTCAAGGTTTAGGTTTAAGGGGTGGGGTGGGGGGCTGGGGTGGAAGCATGCTGGGTCGTGCATGCTGATTGCTAATGCGTTTACCAGGAATGCATTTACAACAGTAAAATCGCTATAAACGCATTAGTGGTAAAGGCATCAGTGTTTAGAACGAGGTCGTTGTTCCGACCTCGTTGTTGAGCCACGGATGGTTTAGGCACCCGTGGTTCCAACATATAAACCTGAATAGGTGTATGTGAAAAATAATAGACTGGGACAGTGTTTAAGTGTGTTGCATGTGGCATCGGCACACCAACAAGCATTGCAGGGCCTCACCATGCTAATGGTGGCAGAGGGAAGGTTGATTAGGACAAGAAGGTGGCAAGCCATAATTTAGACAGAAACTACACCTAGAAGATGTGATGCAAACAAATCCCCAAACTGCCCACACTACATGTGACATGCAGGTGGGGCATAAGCCTGAGAGACTGCAAACATTAATGACAGGATCAATGAATGGGAACCCAGATTACAACGTACCACCAATAGGAAGTCAGTGACGTCACATTACATCTGCCACAACACAGACACACTAATTGTACAATATCTCATTGCTGAGGACGGTGGCTCTCCTGTGGATCTGCCTGTCCTCGACTACCCTGATGACATGGATGACCAGATGACAACCATCAGCCAGGAAACCCTCTAAGATGTCCTGGGAACCCTCCAGACACCACCTCCAGTCACAAGGAGGAGCACACTTGTAGCAGCCATCCCAGAGGACCCACCCACTACCCCAATTGTACGACCTGCCAGCTCAAACACACCTGAAGACTCTGATGACACTGGGACCACCTATGAAAGGACAGTTGTGGAAGTAGAGTGGGAGCTGGCCAAGGAGGTGCGGTGGGGAGGCAAACTATGGCAGCCAGCCTTGAGGGGATGTGCAAGTGCATGATGACATCCGCAGAACAGTCAGCAGCCATACAACTCACCTAATCACAATTGCAAGAAGTCAAACAGTGTGTGAGGGACCTCACTACTGATGTGAGGGAGTTGCAACAACACCTGCCCTCCCAATCTTGCAGCTGCATGCATGACAACAAGCTGGACTCCCTCAGGGCAGACATGGCTGCCAATCACAGGGATGTTGCTACCATACTCAATAATCAGCAGCTCCTCCTTGCTGCAGTTATGCCATATCTAGTTACACAGATGGCAGCTGCTGGGAATTTGGAGCCCACATCTCCAACCACTGAAGTGTGTGTTGCCCCCTTAAACCCACCACCACCACTGTCAAGGGCAGAGGAAACGACACACATCATAGGATGAAGATGTGGAACAGATCACCTTCACCCTTAGGACTACCCGTTAGCACCAGCCCATTTCACATCGGCACATTTTTCCTTTGTCCTGTGCTTGACAACATGCCAGTGTTGCTACAGTTGGTGACATGCACTCTTCTCCCACACACTGTTAACCTTACCACTATGGACTGCAATTGTCTCTCACTACCCACTTGGCAAATCATGTACCTCTGCACTGAATGACACTTCATCTCAACATGTCAAATGACATGTCCTTCAGCCTTGCACTTGTGTTGCGTCACAATAGAATGCTTTACACTAATGGGCTCACAAACCTGGACTATGTAAATATTGTACAACAACACTTTCAAATAAACAGCACCTACACAACCACTTTGTCTCTGTGTAATGTGACACATCTACTTTGCAGGAGATTTGTGATGCATGTAACATGTCAGTAGTCACAGAGTGTCAATACCAGAGTGCAGAAATAATATGGGCATATATTTAAGCACAAGGGTCAGGATTTTTAAATCATCTGTGCTGCATGTGCCTTATTTCTGAAGTAAAAGCAGCACAAACTTACAAATTATCATTGTAATTTGTAAGTTAGCGCTGCAGTTGGGTTTAAAAATGAAGCAAATGCTGTGGAAAAATAGTATATTTCCAGCCCAAGGTATCTACAAGATTAAACTCAATGCTGGCCACATCCCCTACAAGACAATCATTGTGTAGGTGACATTTAACTCAAAACATACATGCCAAACCCACAACATACAGCAGGAATGGCTGTGTAAGAGTATTTGGCCAATAACGTCAGCTGGGAGTACAATTAAAACACACAGGTGTGAATTTTGTATATTTGATGATTCAAACACACAACCCAAATGATGACAGCTTTAAAACCACACCTACCTGTCCAACACATGGGAACCATAGTCACCTTGAGTGGTGGATACAATGAATGGCATATGCATAGAGATTTAGCTTTGTTGTAGCTGCCAATATGACAGTTGGAAGTGGGAATTAACATGTCAAAAGTGGGATGTGGATGCAGGACGGAATACACAGGCCAACAGAAAATTGGCACTGTACACTCATGCAAAGACCCAGATCCCCAAGCATATGACACATGCCGTAAAGGACTACCTAAAACTTTGATAACTATGTATAAAAGATAACTTAAAACTGTCACATACCTATACTATCCTAACCTATCATAACTATACATTACCCACAACTGGCTCTAACTATCCTATGCTAAACGTACTTATCAAATTTAACTAAACACTCTAAACAGTTACCTCCCACCCCCCCCTTATATGACGTAACACATGTAGCACAACATATACTAACCTAAACAGATACTAACTAATACTAAACATATGTATATATTTTGTATTTTTTTTAATTTATATATATTGTTTAATTTTATTAGAATACACAAAAGCCCCAACATCAACTCCCACCCCCCAAACTACTTATCCTATCTAAACTACTAGCCTACTCTAACCTATCACTAACCCCCCTAAACCCACAAAAAAAAAAAACAGGGCAATAAAAGAGGAGAGAGGGCACGGAGTTAGGGGTGAGGCAATGCAGGAGTTCAGAGGTTTGCCCTCTTCAGAGTTTTTTAATTGGTTTTAGCCTCCGGCTATTCCTGTCCACGTCCCACTGGAGAGTGTCAATCTTCCTTAGGACTTTTCTCATGTCCCTCTGTAGCTTTGTGACTGCAGCCATGTCCAAAGCAGCTGCTGTAGTGGTCTGTGTCCCTGATGTTGTCGCTCCTGTAGGTGCCGTGGTCGAAGGTGCTATAAGTGAAGGTGCAGCAGGTGTTGTGGCTGTAGCTTCCGAGGCTGAGGGTGCAGCAGGTGGGGATGATATACTGGTGGATACTGTGCCACTAGCTGCAGTCGTAGTGGTGGCAACACCTGTTGTGGCCAATGCCGGGCCCCCTTGGCTGAAAGCCCGCCATGCTCTTGTGGCTCTCTCCCTACGATAGCGTTTTGCCATCTTTCTGAACCCAGACCTCACTTCCAAGATGTGCCTGTATCTCATTGCCCTCCGCCTCTGGAACTCCCTCATCTCAGCTGCATTCAGATTGGCAGCTGTAAAAATGAGACAGGCAACCATTAGTGTCATCATTGTATGATGCATGTACAGATGATAATCTAATACTCTCCCTCAAATTGCACATGCAGTCCAAATCATAGTACAGATGATACATTGTCCCTGAGGAATGACCTGGCAACACAGCCTAACCATCAAGTATTTAACAGCACAGCAAAGCACAACAAGGTGTGTACCAAATAAACTGATCTGTGCATTTATGTAGTGCAATGTGTCACAATGCAAATGCAGCAAGTAATTAACATGGGCCAGGCTGACTAATCCCTGTCATCTGGATTAACTTCAAGGCACACAAGATATGTGATCTGTATATGTAATTGGCATAATGCTATGCCGTTGCTAATCATAAGGGGTCAGTGTTGTTTGAGACATAGGCATGCTTGAATTAGATGTCTGTCATCAACACTGTGACCATCACACCTACCTACATGTATGTTCTCCCCCTACCCCTGTGCCTTAGGGGGGATGGGCATGCAATACATCATCACAACTGTTAAGGACAACCACAAAAGCATGTCCAGCTGTAGATGGATTTAGTGAGTGGAACACATGTGAGGAGGCCTGCCAACTAGGAGTGAGGTACCCATTGGTCAATCACATCTGCATTCATGTTTCCATTTGTGGACAACAATCAACATCTGATCTGCCAGCACAATTCCAAAATCACCCAAATTGATGCAAGCACACGTCTGGCCTTGACCTGCATGCACGCCCATAACATCCACATAAGTGTCACGCAAATGGAGTACAACATTTTGGGCTAGATGGTAAAGGGGGCCGGTCCACCTGTAAGACATGGAAAGGAGATATATGCTCAATGTCTGATCACTGTACAAATGTGTGGACAACATGTCACAGTGTGTAACATTTTATATGAGTGAGCTGCTGATCCTGAATGCAGACACTACAACAGACATACCTCTGCAAACTTGCATTGACACTGACACTCCAGTTAGTGATAGACACACATATGCAAATGCGCACTGGCCTAACAATCGTGTGGTGCTAAACCTGACTACAAAGTTTTGGGGCTAATCCATTTCATATTGTACGCCATGTCATGATTTGTAATTGGGTGACAATTGCAATGGCATCTCCCTGGTGCACTGCAATACAAGTGACTCAGGTATTGTGGATTGTGAACCAAGGGACAATGAATAACTGTGTGATGGACATGTGGGTCAATTTTTAGTCAGCAATTATCGTGCATTCAGTGGTTCATAACAGATGTGGCACAGTTGTATGTAGGTAACAAATGCCCCATTGGCAGTGTCCCATAATCCATATATGCCCCCTATGCCAACATGATGGCAGGGATCATGTGTGTGTAATGATGACAATGTAGTGCTAACCATGGATAGACCACTTTGCTGTCCCAAAACTGTGAAATATTGTATGCTTACAGTGTCTTAGCTGATCATCATTGAGAGAATGCATGGGCACAGGAGTAGTCATTGCACCTGAAATGTGTCACTCAGGGCCATATGTACCAATATCAGGTTTTGTGAGTCACACATTGTGAGACTTAGCAATTAGCAAGTTGGGTGATCTGAGGTAGTACACTTGAAATGAAACTGTTTGCAATTCAAAAATGAGGTAGCAAATGACCGACCTCTTGAATAATGATGAGGTAGGTCTCACTTTGCAAACCCCTTGTGAATGGTGGCAACCACAGGGCTGCTGGACTGCTGGGCTCATCAGACCACCATGTCTGTGACTGCTTCCATATTGGGATGTAAATATTTGTTTAATTTCAGCCTTATTTCAGCAGGGGTAAACAGAAGGTATTTCAAAAACCAATTTTATGACTGAAAAATATTTTTGGAAGCAGTCAGTGGTCCGTGGCACAACTTTCTGCTCAGAATACATTTTTGGCCATTCATTCACAAAAAGGAAGGTATCCCATGGGAACCCCTCCCCTTTTGCAAATGGGTTAGCACCAACTTGAAACGAATGGTAACTGCAATTGCTTAGTGCCAGCATTTGTGCCCAAGAAAAAAACAACTAGCCGCCTGCGACTCAACAATAGGATAGGAATGCCCATTCCTAAATGCCAATATAAAACCCTGTTTGTGACTGTGCAATGTGATAGCAGAATGGCTAAATTTGGCTTGTGCATTTCAAAGAATATTTTACATGACGTAAACACAAAAAATCTAAAAACTAGGCCGTTTGTGAAAGTTATAAATAGCTTGGTACATATGGCCCTAAATAATGGTCAGACATGGCTCAACAAAACTCTGGACTGCATTATTAACATGTACAAACATGTGTAATACATCTCAGCACTGGTACACTAACAGTTTGTTCTACTTGCATTCCACATGGCCACAAACATTGCATGCAGCACGTCAAGACATCTGCTACTGTCACTCAGGAGCATTCTACTGTACACATTTGTCAATGTGATACTCACCAACAGGGCCACCGATCACCACACCCAGGTGGTCCAGCAGGTCCTGTTCTTTTGCCACCAGGTCAGCCCAGCGATGCTTCAGCTGGTGCTCATTCTGGGAAGTGTTGAACACAGGTTTCAGGTGGAAGAGCACTTTCGCCCAAAGCAGCTGCCTTGCCTCCGTGTGATACCCCTGTTTCACAAAGCCCCAACCTCCAGCATCATTGGAAGAAAGTGGCACACCAGCCACACAAATGCCCCAAGCTCCTCCTCCCTATGCTGTTCATCCTCGCCCTTCCCGACATGGTATGGTACAGAATTTTAACAAGAAAAGTGAAAAATAAAGGAAAATAATAAGAAAAAAGGAAACTTACAAACCCAAATTACAGACCCCAACTAACCCAACTAATCTAACCTTCAAACAGACACCCAACAGTATAAGTACAATTCAGACAACCCTAATATACACAAAAACACTTACACAGGTACAATATACAAATAGAATACACCAAAAGACAAAAGATAGACACCACAAGATACAATATACACAATCCAAACAAGAGCAAAACCAGGACACAACCACACAGTCAAGAAAAATCACAGACTGTAAAGTGAAAGTGAAAGTACACCCACTGTACCATTTCTGTAAACAGGATTTCCTATTACATCACTTCCGGTCCCCTTTGCGCCCCGTTTCCCATCTTGCGTGTATTTTTTTGATGCATACGTAGTTTGCGTGAATATAGTCAATGCAAAACCTACATGTGCGGCCAAATACCACACATACTGGTAAACTATTATTTTTATGGATATCCGCATGCGTGGGGTGGGCTGGTGGAATTAACGCTAGGGACCCATTGATATTTAGTATGCATTTGTGTGGTTTTTCAACGCATTGGTGTAAAAAATTCTTACTCAAACTGTGTTTGCATGAATTTTAAATATTTAACATGCATAAAGCCTGTATCTAGACGAAGAAGGTATGGTATGGCCTGCAGTGTGTGTTATAGTGTTTGGCTACATGTGGTAGAACATGCAACTGCGGCCGACATTTATACTGTCTTTGCACAGCATTTCCTTTTATTTTCTGATGCACAAGCAGTGCAAAGTTAGGAAATTCTAACAGAATTTGTAAGTTTGCGCTGATAAGGCTGCGCTACAAAAGTATAAATCATGGAGTGTGTTTTGTGTGTGAATTGACTGTTACAAATTTATGTGTGCTTCTGATGTAATGGCATGCAATACATTTGGCGTAATGGTCATGTATGAATATGTTACAAATGGGTATCAGATGGCAATTAATGATGTAAAACAGTCATGATTTGTGTTTGTAATATGTGTTCACTCATTTGATGTGAGTAGTTCTTTGACTTTGGGGATATTACATTTCCCATGACAAACAATACACAGGGAAGATCGATGGCTGATGAGGACTATATCGGATATGTCATTAATTGTTGGCTACAACTTCATGGTGACTTGTGTGTAAACTACCCATATGTCGGGCATTTGTACATGTTTGGTAGGTACAGTGTTTGCGACACTGAGCCTCAATTCCAGTCTGAAAATATTTATGCACACGTCAGTTTGACTAATGTAAATTACCTATGTTCCTCCTGTGGCTGTGGTGAACCTGCAGCCCTGGCTGCAAGTGTTCACATATTTTCAGAGGTGCATTGCATAAAAGTGTCCAGTTCAAGTGTGTTGGCATGTGTACCCTGTGTCAGTATTGGGATCCATGGTGTTACGTTTTTTTGCAGTTCTAGCCAGGAGTCTGTTGGGCCCACCCTTGAGTTCACAGAGTATCTTGCAAGGCAGGTTTGTTCTAAAGCAGAAGATCAGCTAAAGGCATACAAGGGGATAGGGCAGCTATGGTACGGCAGATAATACAGAAGAGTAAATACAGAGCAACCTTAGTGTGGAAAAATATGTAACGGGTCAGTATTGGACAAACATGCAGGGCTCATCACTACGTTTGTACACAGGGTAGGGCTCAGAACTTCCCACAGCAACAGGGAACGTCAGTGCCTCTGTGCAGATTAATCTCACAGCTAGTTACCACGCAATCCCCATAGCAAGGTGGCGGCAGAAGTGAATCTGTGTCTGGACCCTCAGGGCACAAACATGGATTGTCCTTATATACACAAGACCAGCCCTTGTTTGTCGAGCTGGAGACAGAAACAAATCCTGGAATACAGCCATAGCACACTGTCACTGTTAGGCACTAATAACTACATGCAAAACTAGACAAAGGATGGGGGCTGGATTATCCTCCTGGAAACCAGGTGCCTGAACAAAAACAAAACTAAACAATTCTATAAAGTTGAGGACTGATAGTACACTTACAAGACACGATACCTCAAGAGGAAACAGAGGGAAAGGGAACCAACTAGGAGGCAAATGCAGGCACAGGGAACAGGCTCTGGTTGACACAAAGACTGAAACAGTTCTGGGTAACAAAATGCAGGCTCTGTCAGAAACAAACATGAACAAGGCTGAAAAACAGGGAGTAGAGTCTGACTGTAACAAACGGGAACAGCACTGTGGAAACACAGAGCAGTTTCAGGCATAATCAGGACCTTAACACAAGCCAACAAGGGCTCTGGTACACAAATGAATTGTACCCCAATGCCCGACGAGAAGCTTCTGGAAAAGGCAACTTCTAAGCAGTTCCAGGCACCCACAAGGCCAGGGCAGAGTCACATGACTGGGCTGCACCAGAGAGCTCACAGGTGTGTGCCGCTTCAGTCTCTCACAAGTCCTGGAGGAGAGAATCCAATATAAGGGAACAACCGGACTTTTCCCATAGGAATCTATGGACAGAAGATTACAGGTCTTACTGACTTCCAGACAGTGCATTATGGGACCTGAAGTCCATGCAGGCAAATGTAGTTCTTCTATAGCATGCCATATGGAAAAGGGAAGCAAACAGGAGTCAGTATGGGAGTCTGAGTGGATGTTAATGATGATTCCCAGGGTACAGGCAGTCCATTTACAGCAGCCCCTAGAGAAGGGAGGGCAGAGTCTTAACACATGACAGTGGAATGACTTATTACCAGGGATGGACTGCACAGGGCATATGTTGTGACCATTGCTTGTCATACTCATGCTATTCATTTTCAGGATTGATGCACCTCTTGAACCACACAAGCTCCTTGCAGAGATAGCAAATGTCACACTTACTAATGTCAGGGGTCTGTTCATACGTTCCTGTTACCACTGATATTTCACATCCACTGCCTCATGTAAGAAGCGCTTATTTACCTTAAGATTGAGGATGTCATAGTTGTGTGTCACATGCTACAGTAGACCATGTTGCCAACGTGGATGTCTGTCATATGCTGTGGTCCTATGATTTTGTCCTTCTTTGTGAAATTTAAAAGATGTTTAAAAAAAAAAAACTGTGTGTGATGTTTGCTGTACAATCATACGCATCACATGTGATGTTGCATCAGAAGTAGTCAGATTTGTCTTTGTGACATGCTCCCTGAGGTAATACTCACATTCCTAAAGAACATGTGATGCAGAAAAAAGTAACCGGAGCAGGATTGAGTGATAGAATCAGGTTTTTATTTACATATCATAACAATGTGTTTATAGTGACTATTTTTGATTTTTATTTTCAAACTATCTGCTGTCTACGATGCATTCCTGCAGCTGTGTTTGGATGTTCCCCCTCATTTTCCCTGGCACCATCCACCTCCTCCTCCTCCTCAGGCAGTTTTTGTTTAGGTTCATGAAGGGGGATGTTCCTCCTAACACAAATGTTGTGCAGGATGGCACAAGTCAATATGATCTTGCACTCCATTTCTGGGAAATATAGGAGGCTGCCTCTGGTGATGTCCAGGCTCCTGAATCTGGTCTTCAGGATGCCAAAGGTCCGTTTGACAATGGTGCATGCCCTTCAATGTGCCTCATTATAGACACGCTCTGCTGCTGTGCTTGTGTTGGGGAATGGAGTCATGATCCATGGCTGGATCCTGTAACCCTGATCAGCTGAAAAAGAAAATAGGAGTAAGTATTTTGTTGTTGCTTGCACCAGGAATGTCAGTTGATATCTTGTGTCATTTGTGACTCATATGTGTTTGTGGTATTGTGTGAGATCCTGGGCTTCTGTGAGTTTCTTTCTGCATTTGGTTGTTTGACTTGAAAACTTGTGTTTGGCTCATTGACCAGATATCTATGGTTCACTTTCCAAACTGCAGTTCAGTGTGTATCTCCCATGCGTTATATAGTGCCCTACATGTTTTAGTGTGCTTTCACTGGAGGGGACATGATACTTCCACAGACACAATAGATTCCAATGTGGTAGTAACATCATTGCACTACATGGACTGGATATCCCATCCACTTAGACATATGTCATTGCAGATGAAAACCAGAAGTGAGGCCCTTTGATTAGGCTTGCTGACAATGCCCAACAGTTCTCCCTAAGTTGGCAGCACGGAGGTGTTCAGTATTGACAATGCACAATTGTCCCATGTGTGACTTGGTTCTATGTAGACCTTTGTGGTTCCCTCTGCCAATGGCTCATGTGCAACCATGCGCCTACAATACCAAACTTGCTCCAGGTAACCAGGCTAACTGCCTTGTGGAGGTGGATGTATCTGTGCAGGAAGGGCCATCTCCATGTACATCTGTTATTTTGATAGGCAATTGTCTCTTTCAGTGTGTGCAGCAGTGTGCAGTTTGCATTAGTGGTACATCAATATGTGTTCATAGCACAGTCCACTTCCTTATTGCTACCTGGCAAGGTCAGCCCAAGAGTGATGTGTGATGTTGGGACTACCTCAGTATTTGCATGTCACCTACATGTGAGTCAGCATCATCATGCTATGTTTCTGATGGTGTTTTACCTGCAGCAACACACAGTGCACACCCCTTTCACAGTGCTTATTGCTTGGGAGGGTGTGGGATTGACTATGTGGCCTAATGTAATAGCATATGGTTCATCTTCTAAATTGTACTTCTAGGACAGGCCATGTCATTGTCACTGTGTGCTTTGACATTGGTCCCATGTAGCTCTAGAGTGGCATCTATTGTTATTGGCAGCCGACATTTGTCCATAGGTGTGTATCCCATTGTGCCAGGGTGTACAACATAGCTACCTGTGTCACACCTCAGTGTCTTCCTGCCCATGTGTCAATGTAGTGGTGTATGTACTGTGTGTCCTACAGGGTTGCTGTGGCATGTGTATATTGCTAGGTTTATGGACTTACCAACAAGAAGGCATTGCCATATCGTCCGTCCTTGAAGTGCAGATTGAAGGTGCTGTGGTAGAAGATGAAGGAATCATGTACACTCCCAGGATAATTGGCCAAGATGCTGGTAAACAATCCCCGGTAGTCAACTATGGCCTGCACATTTATGGAGTGGGTGTGCTTTTTGTTCTGGTATAGATGCTCTGTTGTAGCAGGTGGTACAATCCAGACATGGGTGCAGTCAATAGCACCAAGCACATGCGGGAAGCCATGTATTTGGTAAAACAAAAACTGTTTGGTCTCCTGCTGCTTCTGCTGTGTGTTGGGGAAGCTGACGTGGTAGGGTGTGAGGGAGATGATGGCATCAAGGACCTTGGAAAGGAAGACAGAGAATGAGGGTGGTGATACCCCAGCAACCAGGGCACCCGTTGTTTGGAATGAGCACTTGCCAACATGTGCAGGACAGCTAGCAGCTTGGTCACCGTTGGAATATTGTGTGGTGTCTGCAGGCTGGCTGTTATCTGTGGCTCAATTTGGTGCAGCAGGTGCTGTATGGCTTGCCAGTTGAGTCTGTAGCTCCGGATGATATCCTGTTCCCTGAGGCCCTGGAGGGTTGTCCTTGGCCTAAAGACCCTCTCCTGCCTTCTGCGTTGCCTTTGGGGTCCACATTGGGGTGGTGGTGGCTGCTGCTGTTGGACCTGTGCTCTGCGTCATCTGGCATGCTGCATGAATAGCACCTCCATGTTGTCCTTCTTGAGCAATTATGTTGCTTGTGTGTGTTTTCCTTAAGTAGTGGTGTGTTTGCCCCATTTTAATGCCAGCCCTAACCCAGGCATTAAAATGTGACGCATCCCACCTGTGCGTCACTTTTGCTTGGGTGGATAAATATGGCGCTAGGGTGTTTGATTAATTTTTGGATGGGAACGCCTACCTTGCATCTCATTGATGCAAGGCGGTTTCACGCATCCTTAAAATGGCGTGAACTCCAAAATGTTGAGGCTAGATGGGTCTAGCGTTAAAATATAAATATGGAGTTAAGTTTGCACCAAATTTGCGTAAAAAAAAATGACACAAATCCAGCGCAAACAGAGTATAAATTTGCCCCTAAATGCCTCCAAAATGGAAATACTCATATATAGTGACGAGAAAAATTATGACCCACTGTGCACCTGGCCTGATGATCTCGGACCACCTCTTCAATTGTAAAACCTTGGGATTACCATGGACTCCAAGTTAACAATGAACGCCCAAGTGGACAAACTAGCACAAACAAGTTTCATCACCTTGAAGACTCTGCAATCCATCTTCCCCCATCTCGGATTTCCACACAAGGTGCAGGCTACTATCTCTCTTGTACATCCAAACTAGATTATGCCATTGGCCTCTACCATGGATCATCTCCATTTATTATGAAAAAACTACAACGGATTTAGAGCTCCACTGCCAGGCTACTATTACATAGAAAGCCACAAGCCCACATCTCCCCTGCCTTGAGAGCACTACACTGGTTACCCGTTGCCAGAAGATTTACCTTCAAGCTGCTTTGTATCACCTACAAAGCTATACATGGAACAGGACCACTTTTTATCAGAAACAAATTAACCAAATGCATTCAACAAAGAAACCTCTGCTCAAGATTGGCACCCCTCCTTAGAACACCATCGCACAAGAAAAAGACTAAGGTGGTACATCCTTCTCCATTCGAGCAGCCAAGCTATGGAATTCATTACTCCCAAACATAAGATCCACTGATAACAATCTTGTCTTCAGAAGACTACTCAAACGTTGGCTCTTTCCTTCATAACCACCATATTCAAGCAGCAATGGACTGCATATGCCTATGTTGATAAATATTTTTAATCTGATTGTGTGTATATTCCAGATATGTATAGTTCTTTAGGAAATATGCATCACTACTACTTCATAACAATAAATTACACACATAGGCCCTCATTACGACCCAGGCGGTTGGCAGAGAAGTGGTGGTCTTACCGCCAACAGGCCGGCGGTAAACAAATTGGAATTATGACCTTGGCGGTTACCGCCATGGTCATCCGCCACTTCTCCGATCTGACCGCCAGGACAGAAACGACCGCTGGGCTGGAGACTTGGGTCTCCAGCCCGGCGGCCATCACAAGACCGCTGGCAGTATCACGACCCAGCTGACTGCCATGGATTTCATAGGGTTGGGAACCGCCATGAAATCCATGGCGGTAAGTACTATCAGGCACTGATAGGGGTCTCCCCCACCCCCCAACCCCGCTTCCTCCCTCCACCCCTCACCCCCTGCCACTCCCCAAAGGTGGCAGGACTCCCCTCCCCACCCCTACCCCCAACATCGCAACCCAGACACACACCGTACATGCATGCATACACCACCAACACACATACCCACACACATATCACCAAACATGCCTACAGACACACACACACAGTCATACACGCACACCCACATACAGACATACACGCACACATCCATTCAGACATACAGACAGACAGACACGCACACATTTCCAAACACAACACCCCCGCATGCATACATGCACTCACACACCCCCTCTACATACTCACACCTCCATTCACGCACACAACACACAACGCCCCCCACCCCCTCCCCTAACGGAGGATCAACTTACCTGGTCCGTTAATCCTCCAGGAGGGGACAGGATCCATGGGGGCTGCTCCGCCGCCAGCACCCCGTCAACAGAACACCGCCACGCCGAATCACGGAATGTGATTCGGTGGGTAGTGTTCTGTTGACGGGGCGGTGGAGGTGGAGCAACCTCTACTTCCCCACTGACCACCAGTATGGCTGCTGGCGGCTCTCCATCCGGAAAAGGATGGAGGGCTGCCAGCAGTCATAATGTGCCGAGCGGAAAACCGCCTGCACTGGCGGTCTTCAGCACGGCGGTCCCTCGGCGGTCTTGCAAAAAGACCGCTGAGGTTGTAATGACCACCATACTCTTTAAACCTGTTTAACAAATGTATATTTACTCATGGTTAGTTTTTATATATATATATATATATATGTGTATGCATGTGTGAATGTATGTCTGTGTGTATACATGTATATGTGTATGTTATTCTATGCTTAACATGTTCATAGGTCATTGCATAGCTCCTGGATAAGTTGTTATATTAGATACTTATGAATCCCTGCTCTCTTTTTATATCACACTGATCAAATGTTTTATTATTATAAGCATTTCTCTATTCAAAAATTGAAGAAAAATAAATACATTTCAGAAAAGTACACTTATTAATTAACTTCAAATATTACAAATCTTGAAAGTTTGTTTTTTATACAATACTACTTTCCTTCTTATATTATACCCATTATTATATTGCTTGAAGATATATTCCATTACTATGTATTTACATATCTATTTATTTATAACTCTAGTTCTACTGTACTAGAGAAAATGTAAATAAAATAAAATCTATAAATAAAATTCAAATTATAAATATGTAAATTAAAGTAAAATTAATAATAATAATAATAATAGTAATGAATAAATAAATTAAATAAAAATACAAATACAAATAATAATTAAAAAATGTATATATATATATACATACAATTATAAATACATACAAATAATACAAATGTACTCTCTTGTAAGGTTTACTTTGTCTACCCATCACCATATGTCATGTCTCTATCAATCTATCCTTAATCCTCACTCTGACTCATCTCAAATCTATTCTACTACTTTCATCCTTTACACCCTGCCTAATCTCTTCCCTCCTTTCCCACATCTAGATCACCCAAACCTCAGTTTACTACCATGATCTCCCAAACAACCCTACTAAATTGCCCCTCATTTATCTCACCTTTGACTCATCCAAAACCCCTCCTGCTATTATGATCTCCCTCACCCTTTCCACAGACTCTTCCCTCCTCCATCTCTTCTTTACTCATCCCAAGCCTCATCCTATTACTATAAACACTTCTGGATTCTTTCTTCCTCTAGTCCTCCATTACTCTAGTCAATCCAACTAACAAACTCACATATCCTCTTCTCAAACTAACTCATAATAATACTAAAACTGGACTCATATTTCCCTATACCAATACACCACTAATTCCTCTTGGGTTCTGGAGTAGGGTGCTACTTGCCAAAAAGCGCTTAGACGGCTCGTCAGGGGTAGTAAGCGTTATTTAAATACTATTACAATACAATACATTATGTCCGCATCAGGCCTATTGTATGAAAAGGGGGCGTTCCCCCTGAAAAATGGTACAAGGAAATCTAAGAGATTTTCCTGCGTCATTTTGTACAGCACTTTTAACACCTGCTCAGAGCAAGCATTAAATGGGTTCTTCCATTATTAATAATGGGCCCCTATGTACTCTGCAGGAGTAGTGCCAATATTTATCCAAACCATAATCTATATTCATGCAAAATATCATTAAAATCTGTTCAGCCATTTTGCCACTATCTCTGTACAAACCATCTATGGAAAATGCACTGGTTGAAAAAATACGTAGTATGGGGTGGCTCAATTTTTCGGATCAAACATGAAGAGCATAATACTAAAGTATGGCTGAAGTTTATTACCACAACAGACCGGCAAACTTGAAAGAATCTGGTAGACACGCAATTGTTAGGCAACTGCTGTTACTGTAGACTCCAGAACCTCCCATCTAATTCAAGGAATACATAAATAAACAATAGGATACATAGAAAGCAAGCTGTTACCATAATAGCTAGAAAGTTAGGTAACAGTACCATAAGTAGGTAAGTAAGTACATGTGTAATATAAATACATGAATACATAAACGAAGTAAGTGAAACATATTGTACTTTGCATACTACATCACCTCTTTCCTTAATACATAAAAATTAAGAAAAGATAAAATCCTGCTGTTGGAAAGTGAGTTATTGGTAAGGGCCGGTAGGTACCTACACTTAGCAATAGGCCGCAATCACCCACTAGGTCCAGGCAAGGTCTCAATAAATTATCCTTGCTTAGCCCTTGGGAGCTTGGCCCATGAACAGTTAAGCTTAACTTAGAAAACAGGTGTGTAAAGCATTTAACATAAAAAAACAGTTTATAGGTAAAACACAACCTACAATAAAAATCTGGCAACAATTTATAAAAGATGAAATCATTTTACTTTAAAGATGACACTAAAACAACAAAAATCCAATGTAGGGAACCAGAGATAGGAATTTTTAAAGATTAAAAATAAAACTAGTGCTTAGAAGAAGTAGCACTCAAATCGTTAAAAAAGGTCACACTGGACAGGAACAAAGTCCAAAATTGAGGCCACCCATGATGTAGCACTTTTACACTTCAGAAGTGCTTCTTGATTCAGGAAGGTGGTCCTTAGTACCAGCCAAGGTTTCAGAGGCTCTGGATGGCCACTTGAGGCATGGGACCAAAACTCCCACGGTGCGCCTCTTCAACTTATGGAACTTTTTACAACTGTTGCTCCTTACTTCTCCAAACTTCTGGATCTTCTCCCAGAGGTCTTGGTTAGGTTCTTGAATTGTCCACAAGCTTGATCTAAGGTTCCGAAAGCTCTGAATTGCTCATTGGAAGCTGGGACTACTGCTCCCTGAAGACACTTGGTCAGAATCCTCAAATGACCACTGGAAGCTGGTCAGCTGGGCTCTTCTTTCAGGTTTTGAGTCAGGGGGTCTGGTCAGCTCTTTTTCACCTCCAGTTTACAAGGATTCCACTCCTAGAGTTGCAGAAGCAAGGCAAAGTAATTTTCTTGGTGACGCCCAAAGGGCTCAGCTGGTGCAGTCCTTGTGGGTGCAGTCCTCCAGGTGCAGACCAGGGGTTGAGCAGGGCAGTCTTTCTACTCCAGTATCTTCTTCCAGCAGAGACCTGAATTGTTAGGCAGCTCTGCCATATTTGCTCCTAGGTTGGCATGCAATGGGGCGCCCCTTATCAATGTGTTGCAGGGTACCACCCTCTGGAGTGTCCACTTCCTGTGTAGTGTGGTAAAAATCATTCAGAGAAAGCAACACTCTTTAAAAATCCAATTTGAAGAATATCTCTCACACAGATTACATCTGTGTGAGCCCATCCACTGGTGTGGTCGTTTCCCTAAGATACCCCTTCCAGCTCCTCTCCTAAACTAATTATTACTGCTCCCACCTGGCTGGGGAAACAGGAAATGGGGAAGGTCCAGTTGTTGTCCCAGGTGGCTTTCCCTCCTTTGATAACCAGTTTGGCCACTGTCCCCACTCCTGCTCTTACATCTGCTGCAGCAGTTCTACTCCAACCAGATGCTTCCTTTGTTTCAGACCAGGCCACTTTGCACCTCATTAAGGCAGCTTGGCTCAGGCTACCAGAGACAGATCAATCAGGAAAGGGCACTTCTGGGCTGATTTTGGTAACCTTCAGAAAGAGTTCTAAAACTATTTCTCTCTGCTAGTTATAATAAATGCAAACTTCCAACCTTGGAAGGTTGTGGGATTTATTCTAACTTTTAATTTGATGCCAAACTTGGCAGATTTAGCTCTTTTCTAGTGAAATTAGATTTTGTTTTAATTTTAGATATATTCTCCCCATGTTAGCCTATAGAGCTAATGCACTACAATGGGAAAAAACTACTTTGGCTGTGTTTCCCTCACCAGAACTTATAAAACATATAAGTCCCTGCTCATATTTACACTACGCCCAACCCTTGGGGCACTGAGGGCAGAACTTAAGGGTGACTTATATGTAAAAAAAAGGTAGTTTAGGACTTTGTAAGTATGTTTAATTCCAAAGTTGGAGTTGGGGTTAACTTTAACTGAAAAGCAGAAAGTAAGGCAGGCCTGCCTTAAAAATTACACTGGACACCACAGCAGTGTACCTATAGGTGCATTAACTACACTGGGGTACCTAAATCTATATGTTCTATCATATACTAGGGTGTTTTAGGTAGGTTGTCAGAGCCAATTATAACTATGCCTAATGTGTATATTGCATTTTAATCAGAGCACAAGCCCTGGGACTGGTTAGAACCATCCAGGGCACCATCAGAGTCAGAAAACACTATTACTAGTTACAAATCATGTATTTTGTCTTCTATTTAAGAATAGTGGCAGATTTTGTTTTCCCTAAGTAGTTTAAAAAGTCTCAGTATAAAAAAACGTATCCGACATTGAGTGCTTGCCTTTGCCTTTTAAATGCATTAAATCCAGCTATGTATTTGTCATGTTATATCATGCAAATCAGTGGCACTTTATAGTACACTTTTCCTTCATGATTAGGAAGAAGTGAACTATGGTACAGCGTGTTATAGTAATAATAGGAGTAGATCCAATGTGCACATACCAAGCAAATGTAAATACATTTTGAACATTTTGGACCTTGTTTCATTGGAAGTATGATTTTTTTGCTAATATCTATGGCGCTGTTTGACGAATCTTTACTAAATTTTCAAAACTTGTTTGCAGGTACTTCAGCTACTGCCTGTGAAGTTTCATGGTGAATCATCCGAGAAAAAGGGGGTAGTCTCAAAACACGTTTTCCTCTTTCAATTTCCCATGAGGATGTTTGACATGACTACAGCCCAAACTGCTGAACGGAATTACACTAAATTTGGCAGAAAGCTAGATCTTGGTCCAGAAAGAGTACTTTTTGTGATGTGGCCCAAATCTGTTCAGTAGTTTTGGAGTAATTAAAGACAAATCATTTATGTTTACAGGAAGATGCGGAGGTTCTATGAGTCTGACAGATCTCAAAGTGAGATCTGATTGGCTGTCACTACTTCAACCAGGAAGTGGTGGCAGCCATCTTAGGACTCAGTACTCGTCCCTGAGTCCTAAACAAAAAGGTTAAAATAGACATGGGGACAGGGTAGGGATATCCTGACCCCCTGCATCTGGTGGTGTGGTCCGATAAGGACCCCACCTGGGGCCACAAATGTTTTTTTCAATTTTGCCATGAATTTGCAGAGGATCCAAAATGCATTGGGTCCCAGGGAATGTTGGCCCTGTGGCCAAAAGCAGCCCAAGGAGGAGGGCATGTGCCCCTGCCCCCAAATAAATGCTCTGGTCCCCAGGTGCTGGGATCCCTGGGGAAAAAAATCAGCTCAGGGAAGGGAACCACACAGCTCTTCTCTCACTTTGTATACTAAGTTCGGTTGGACCCCAGGGAATGTGGTCCCTGGGGCCAAAATCAGCCTGGTGAGGTGGTCCCTCTCACCCTCCTCATTAAGTATGATTCTGGGCCCCAGGGAATGTTGCCTCGAGGATGATTATATCTGGTGCAACTGGCAGAAACTTCCAGAAACATTTGCTGTAGATGATGTGGAGTGTAATATAATGCCCATTTAGAATAAAATGCCATGTATAATTATACCAAACCCAGCCGGCAATATCCAATTCCCCCTAAGTAAAATGTGAAATAGAATCAAATGCTAATTGCACAGTAGTCTCATGTGTATACTGATAACGTGTCCAATTTGACAAAAGGAGAGATGGGGTGGAGCAAGGTGGAGAACCTTATTAACTTCTTAACGGAGCTGGGGGTTCTTTTGATATTGACGGGTTCTGTCACTGGCATGCCTATAGCTCTGCCTTCACTCCACTGGTTCCTCCAGACTTTCTGTTGGTGGCCATCTGCCAATCATCGGATTCTGGTATTCTGTATTAATGTTATTATTATTTTCTCATTAGATCATTTTCTCCCCCCTTTCCTTTTCAGTGCTTAGTTCCTTTTTCCTTTATACTTTGTATTAGTACGGACGTCCTTCGTCCAGCTGGTAGGGCTGAGTGTTGTAGACAGCTGGAGGAGCTATCTAGGGTCACAGCTAGAGGAGCTGTGACACCAGTGTCTCCAGCCGAAGGGTTTGGGGTGCAAGGTACTGGTGTCCCCAGCCGGAGGGGCTGGAGAGGAATACTCTGGCAAAAAGGGTGATGGTTCTCCACCCCAGTATAATGGGAAGGAGGTGCCCAGGTGTTGTTGAGCAGTAGTTCTCCACTCCAGTAGAGGGGGCAGGAGCTGCCCGGGTTTATTCATTATTTTAGTTTTATCAATTGCATTGAAGTTTTGTGATTATTGTTTGTTTTATTCAGATTTGTGTTTATTTGCGTGCCACTGGTGGATTGTGCATTATTTTGATTGGCCTGTGAGTATGCGTGAGTCCTAATTGTATCAGATACAGGGTGGTGTGCTAGATTGTTGACGATTGTCTGCGTTTTATGATAGTGATGAGTTGAAAATGTATGACTGAAGGTTAATGAAAGTGGGTTGCTGGTAGAAGAGGTTGATGAAATAACATTGGATTATATTGGTACACTATAGAAACTAGCGGGCTGAGGCTGCTATTATACTAGGACCAAAATGTATGTTCATAATTATCATTGTGATCCCCGTAGAGACCGTAACGTAGAAAAATGTAGCAAACATCACATTAGATACATTTTGCCATCTTGCAATTGTAATAACGAATTGTGTGATTATTTTCCTTGCATTGTGGCTCATGTCTAAGGTGCTCCACTATTAGGAATAACCAGTGCAATGGATAGGAGGCACTGTCATGGTTCTGCTTTTGTGTTATGCTGGTATGATACTATTTGTATGAAGGATTTACCACCTATGCCTCACCTGTGTGTTACGTCCCATGAATTTGGGCCAGGTTTAAACTCCATAGAGCGGCAAACTGCTTTTGGGCAGGATCGCAAGGGTGTGGAATTCTGAACTTCTTTCCTTACCTTTCTGTCACCCTTCTTTCTGGCCGTGTAAGGACGCCTTTAAGACAGCACCTTTGGCCTCTTCCTATTTCCAACTTGTGGATGCTTACGGTAAACAAGGATAAAGTGCAACGTGGTATAATTGAAATGTGCTCTCTGCTTCACTAATAAAAAATGCTGCTAGTGGCTGACTGTCTGATTGCTTGAGGCACCCACTGTCTGATCCCTCATGTTGTACTGGGAATGAGCGGCGAGGACAGCTTGCCGACATCCTCTTGTTTTCCCACACCAATACAGCTGGATATTTTGTGTAGCATCATAAGGGATAGTTGCAGATAAGTCATGGGGAACCCTGTTAGTAAGGAATATTTGGATACCCAAAAGCCCAGGCCCTCAAATATTTCCCACCACATCAAGTAGCTGTTAAACAAGGGCTTCAGACATTACTGGTTCTTGACAAGTGGCATAAGTTGACAGGCAGGAGAACGGATTTGCACTTTCCTAGGACTGACACATATGGTATGAATAAGCTGTCATATTTGCGACAGATGCTGATTCTCAAAGGAAGGAAAATAAGCAGCTTAGAATGGGACACATTCTGGGTGTGGGATACAGTGTTGCATGAGTTACGTGCGACTAGCGGTGTGAAAGAGAAGGTATATAAAGAATTGCTGGAACTGAAAAAAGGATTTTACTCAGCGAAAAAAGGGAAATAAAAATTGTAAGGTTGGAGAGAACACACACTTGAAGTAGTGGGGACATTTCCATCTCTTCCTCTGGTGAGTGCACAACCACAGGAACAAGATGCACAGAGTATAAAAGAAGAGGATAAGGAGGACATACTCATAGAAGACATACTGATGGGGATGCTAGAGAATAGCAACAAGTAGGTTGTTATTAACACAAAGGGACAACTCGAGGGCTCCGTAACAGGGACACAACCTCCTCAGTTGTCTTCAGATGAGAAGGAAGTATCCCGTGCCTTGGCACAGTGCCTGGTAAAAAAGGAAGCAAAGAGAACAGAACTCGAAGTTGTAACAGACCTTCTGTCACTGCAGGAAATAAAAGAGGAATCAGCCCATGCTGCACGAAAAATTAGCAAGATTAGTGAAACGTTACTCCGTGTTACCTCTGGGGATTACGACAGGGGAATTGAGCAAATTAAAAGGGTGATCTGCGACATAGGCATCTATGCACACCACATACAACACAATATTGACCGCCTGACAAACTTTTTACATCAAGTTCCAGCCACATCAGAGAACAGAAGAAACAGCATATCAAATAACCAGCCCAAGGTGAATACACCATGCAGCTATCCTGTAATGCCGAAGAAAATTATTCTCAAATCTGACGACACAAAATGTTGTACCATGTTGACAGATCTCATTGTCAAAAGGGCGACACTTGGCGACATAGAAAGGAATAGTACCAGGGTACACAGTGAAGAAATATTGACATGGCACGTGCAGAGCTAATGGCCCAGGCTCCTTAAGTACAACAGAAATATACACAACGCACCAAAAACACAGCCCCCTGCCTGTACAGGAGTACAGCTGGGACACCTCCCAGTTAAGTTTTACAGACACAGAGTTGCATTCTTGGGACACTGCTAAATTGACAGGGAACTGCACTATGCAGTACTAAAGTTACAGAAGTGGAAAGAGTAGATGGAGAGCATCAACACAGCACAGATTATCACAGGTCTAGCGCAGGAACAGATATGAAGACAATAAAAAATTTGCCCCTAAGAGAGGTGCCAATGCTCTCTGTGGGAGAAGATGACTCCACACCATCCTACATCTATATACCTTGTATTCTTAGTGACTTATTTTCATTTACTGAAGACTTTCTCAAATTGAGAGAGGAACCATGCAAGTGGTACACAGCATTAAATAGGATAGTGGCAATGGGAGGGTTGCTTTGGAAAGACCTGGATACACTATTTAACATAATAGTATCAAGAGACCCATGGGAGGATTTCAAGAAAGTGGTGGGGTGGCCAATAAAGGATCCACAGAGGGAAAAAGTGGGAGTACCAGCAGAAGAAGTAGAGAAGGCAAGAAAAAAGGTAGTGGAATATGGAAAGGGAAAGGTGCCAGAAGATAAGGTAAATTTGTGAAAAATAATACATATTAAGCAAGGGGAAAATGAAAGTGTAAATAGTTACTATGATCATTTCCTTCAGGTATTAGAGAAAAGAAGTGGGATGAAAAACACACTAGGGGAGGCAATGCCTGTGTTTGTCACTATGTTTGTATATGGCTTACAACAGCCCATTCAGACACACTTACAAACATCTTTCGTATGCTGGCAACAGGAAACCATAGATAAAGTATTAGTAGCAGCCAAGTACTGTGCAGACTATCAGACACATCTGCAGAAAGCAGATGAAGAAAAGACAAAAAGAGAAAAAATTAAGTTAATGGTGACGCAGGAGAGGTCCTACAGCAGTAGTCAGGGCAGGGGGAGGGGCAGAGGATGGGGCAGGAGACAAAATGAGCAAGCATCCTCTCAACCCCCTCCTGGCACCTCATGCTTTCACTGCAACCAGCAGGGACACTGGAAAGCAGAATGCCCCCTCTTAGCAAGGGGACAGAGAGGTAGGAATCATCTTAGTCAACACAGAACACCACCCCTCCTTACACTGACAATGTATTTGATGCCCCCTCCGACAGCCATCATCAAGACAGGTCACAGACACCCCAACCCCCACCCCAACCCCGGAGTGGTGATGGACAGTGTAACAGGGAAGAGGGTGGGTTCCCATATCTGCCTCCTCCAGAAACATACTTTATGGGTCCGGTAATATCAGTAGATCAAGATGGTCCTTATGTGGATGAGACTGTGTTGAATAAAACAGTATCCTTCCTGGTGGACACAAGAGCAACAAGGTCAATGCTGAAAGCATCCCACATACCTAATGCACCACTATAAGAACACACAAATAACAGCTGTAGGGATGACAGGACAACCTATGAATGAATATTTAACACGGCTACTGAAATTCAAAGCAGGCCCTATCATTGTAAAACATCAATTTATCTTTGGTATGCATTGCCCAGTTACCTTGCAGGGGACGGATCTCCTATGCAAATTATAGTATATTATCAGCTGCTCGCCAGAAGGGGTATTTCTGGAATGTAAGGAGAATGGGATAGTGTTAAAGGCACTTATGAGATGCGATCAGCAAGAGAAAGTGCAAGTGCAGGGCCTCCTACAATAGTTACAAGACTCGGTCCCTAGCGAGGTCTGGGCACAGGGACCAAATGATGTGCGGAGGACATTGGACTACCCCCCAGTGCTGGTGACTCTGTGCCCTGGAGCATCACTGCCACAGGTACCTCAATCCAAAATAGCTAAAGAAAGGGAGGAGGGCATAGCCCCAGTAATAGAGGACCTCCTAAAAAATGGGATAATAAGGGAAATAAGGAGCAGCCCCTGTAATACACTGATCCTTCCGGTGAAGCCCAGTGTTCCGATTTGTTCAAGATCTGCAGGAACTCAACAAGGCATTCATACCATCATTCCCAGTGTTTCCATATCCATCCACCATTCAATCCAACATCCCAATAACAGCCACCCATTTCACTGTCTTAGATCTCAGAAATGCTTTCTTTTCCGTACCTCTTCATAGGGAATCCCAGTATCTCTTTGCTTTCACTTTTAAAGCAAGAAGACTAACATGGGAAAGGTTAGCCCAGGGGTTTTGTGACAGCCCCTCAATATTTTCCAATGCACTACAAACAGATTTGGCCTTGTTGCACCTACCGGGAGGGTCCACGTCGGTCAAATACATTGATGACTTGTTATTAGCCTCACCGTCACGGACAACATGTGCTCAAGATACAGTGGCCCTATTTTGTCACCTAGCAAGGAAGGGCCATAAGGTTTCCCCCAGGAAATTACAGTTCTGTCAATTGAAAGTGCGATTCCTTGGACATGAACTGTCCCAAGGCTCAAAGAGATTGCTGGTAGGCAGGATAACAATTATAACACAATACCCAAGGCCACAAACACAGAGGAAAGTGAGGGCTTTTCTTGGGGTGGCAAGCTACTACAGACACTGGATCCCTAATTTTTCCCTGATTGCATGCCCACTCCAGAACCTCACACACAAGCAAGTGCCAGACAAGCTACCGTGGCCCACGGATTGTGAGGAAGCTTTTCAAAAATTGAAGAGAGAACTGTGTGCAGCACCATCACTTGGCCTCCCACATTACACTAAAGAATTCCATCTATTTTGTCATGAGAAGGGAGGCTTCTTCTTAGCAGTATTGGCACAGAAACATGCCTCCTTCTACTCACCAGTGGCTTAATATTCTGCCACCTTAGACCCTGTGGCAGCAGCCTTCCGCCCTGCATGGGGGCAGCAGCCGCTCTAGCAGTGGAACAATTAGAGAATATTGTACTAGCACACACACTGGTGTTGCATGTCCCACATGCAGTTGACACATTATTAACTACCACTAAGACCCAACACCTCACAAATTCTCGTCTCTCACGATACAAACTAGCATTGCTGGCACCATATATAATGATTAAGAGGTGTACTACATCGAATCCCTCCTGCCTTCTGCCAACGGAACATGACCATGATGACAACTCCATAGACAATTCCTTCCACGACTACATTATGACGGTCGACAGACATACGAAGGTGAGACCAGACATCAGAGACACCCCCTTCCAAGATGCAGAGGGTGATTTGTTTGGCGATATGTCATACATTAGGGACCACACTGGGACACTACAGGCTGCTTATGCTGTAGGGATGGCCAAATGATTGTTGGAAGGTGGAAGGCTTCTTGTAATAAAAAGTGCTCAGGCATCAGAATTAGTAGCACTTACAAGATCCTGCAAGTAGGCAGAAGGAAGGCCGGCAAACATTTACACAGACAACCAATATGCTTTCGGGGTTACACACAATTTTGGCCAGTTGTAGGCAGTGAGGGGATTCCTCACATTGGTTGGTCAACATAATTGATTGCTGACTTGTTGCAAGCACTACTTTTGCCAAAAAGAATTGCTATAGTGAAATGTACAGCTCACACCTCCGCTAGGGATTACATTTCCAAGGGAAATGCACTTGTTGACAGGGAAGCAAGGAGGATAGCACTAATTGGGTGGAACTATGAAATGGTGCAGGTCACGTCTGCCCCACTGGCTAAGGAAGAAAGTGCATACTTTGATCCCAAAAGTGTTCAACAGCAGGCTGGGGAACACGAATTAGAAGAATGGAAGAAGGGTGACTGCAGTGAAGATAAAGAGGGAATTTGGGTAGCCCCAAATGGTAAGATATGCTTGCCATCCACATTACTCACCTCCATGGCCTGCCTTTTTCATGGTCCCTCACATGTGGGGGGGAGGGTGGGATGGTCTGTCGGTTTTCCCAGTGTTGGTTCAATACAAAGTTTCGGCAATGCGCAGAACATTTTTGTAAGAAGTGCACTATCTGTGCACTGTACAATATGGGCAAGGGTACACCCACTGCTCCAGGCCACTTCCCACCGCCACACAGACCTTTTGAGAGTCTTCAAATGGACTTTATTGAAATGCCCCCACACACAAATTCAGATACGTCTTAGTAATAGTTTGCATGTTCAGCAAATGGACAGAAGCGTACCTCACCAAGAACTGCGATGCAGTTGCTAAATGCCTTCTAAAAGAACTAATACCACGCTTTGGGGTACCAACTGTTTTAAGCTCTGACAATGGACCAGGATTCATTTCAAATGTGATTCAGGACCTTTGTAAAGAGTTAGGGATCACCCTGAATTTGCACTGCGCATACTATCCACCTGCAGCTAGAGCTGTTGAGAGAAAAAAATGGGGTATTAAAGAACAAGATAGGGAAAATTTGTGCAGCGACTGACCTATCATGTATTGATGCACTGGCATTGCTTGCTATGAGAAGCACCCCCGACAGGGTAACAAAATTAAGCCCTAACGAGGTGGTGTTTGGGCGCCCCATGCACATACCAGGACACATGTCTGGCCACTGGCAGTGATAGAGGATCTATTGTTGCAATATTGCAGGAAAATAACAGAGACATTATGTTATCTCCATTGCCAGGTGCTGCAGGCCTTGCCAGAAGAAGAAACACCACCAGATCACGGACTGCAGCCTGTAGATTGGGTGTGGGTCAAGGCCTACACCAGGCGCCACTATCTACAACCGAGGTGGAAGGGACCCTAACAGATCTTACTGATAATAGCTACAGCGGTCAAGTGTGAGGGGCTGACATCCTGGACCCATAGCTCACACACCAAGAAGGCCGTGGGACTAATGGATTGTCAACAGCCACCTGCGGTGCTGATGAAAGCTCCACCACCACCGCAGAGGTACAATCTCCAATCAACCAGCCAGACAAGTCAACACTGACAGGACTGCTCATGCTGCACCCTCCACAGGAGCAAGAAGGTGTAAGCGGGTCCTGCGGTGGCCCTTCATAGGACTACTCGTGCTGCACACCTATGAAGGCACAGGGTGCAAGTGGGTTCTGTCTACTCACATCTACAAAATACCTTGGTTGGTGTCAAGTGCTAGTTAACCTCTGATGTCACACTGTAAGGTGCCACCAAGGGAACAAGAAGAATGAGGATAAGAAGAAGAGAATAGCAACTTAAGGATTGCACTCAAGACTTTGGGTAATGACCCGTGACCAGCTACATACTGTGATATTATCTCATCGATAAGAAGGATCATGCCTGGAAGAAAGAAAAAAGAAAGAAAGTGTCCTGCAGTATTGATTCCCATATGTACCCCAGTTCCAGGAATACAATAATAATAATAGTATATGTAAAATAAATGTATATACTGTTTATGGGTGAGGATAATTATATAAATAAAAGTGAAGAGGAGCATATGAATATGTCAAAGGGAAGGGAAACAGGCCTGCTGGAAGAAGTGGGGAGCAGGAGACAGACATCATGGAGAGAGAATGAGGAAAATTATGTTGAAAACACATTTGTACAAATGGTTAAATTGTACATAGAAGCTGTAAATGTCTCTGATTGCTATGTATTCACCCACTACTGTCCAGGGTGCCATAAAATATACAGACATCCCGCTTAGCAAGTATGTAGGATGCCACGTAGTGAACAGTATCATAGAAGAAGTATTGAAGGCACCCATTAAAGTAGTAATAGAGGGCAGGATAAATTGTACAATAACTCTAGTAAGATAAGGCCCTATATGGCGTTAAAGTGCATTCAACAACACTTCAAAATAATAAGGGGAGGAGAGAATATAGAAAATGTAGGTAAAAAAACAGCACATGGAAAAATGACCACTCTTGCCGGGTGTTAGACCTGACAGCCTTAGGGTAGTCACCCCAAACTTTTTGCCTGCCTCCCTCCACTTTTTGGACACTGTTTTTGCTGATTTTTAGACTCTGCACACTTTACCACTGCTAACCAGTGCTAAAGTGCATATGCTCTCTCCCTTAAAACATGGTAACCTGGAATCATACCTGATTGGACTATTAATTTACTTATAAGTCCCTAGTAAGGTGCACTCCCTGTGCATAGGGCTGGTAGATTAAATGCTAGTGGGCCTGCAGCACTGGTTGTGCCACCCACTTAAGTAGCCCCTTTTCCTTGTCTCAGGCCTGCCATTGCAAGGCCTGTGTGTGCAGTTTCACTGTCACCTCGACTTGGCATTTAAAAGTACTTGCCAAGCCTAAACCTCCCCTTTCTCCACATATAAGTCACCTCTAATGTGTGCCCTAGGTAACCCCTAGAGCAGGGTGCTGTGTGGGTGAAAGGCAGGACATGTACCTGTGTAGTTTACCTGTCCTGGTAGTGTAAAACTCCTAAATTTGTTTTTGCACTACTGTGAGGCCTGCTCCCTTCATAGGTTAACATTACGGCTGCCCTCATACAGTATTGAAGTGGTAGCTGCTGATCTGAAAGGAGTAGGAAGGTCATATTTAGTATGGCCAGAATGGTAATATAAAATCCTGCTGACTGGTGAAGTTGGATTTAATATTACTATTCTAGAAATGCCACTTTTAGAAAGTGAGCATTTCTTTGCACTTAAATCTTTCTGTGCCTTACAATCCACGTCTGGCTGGGCTTAGTTGACAGCTCCTTGTGCATCCACTCAGACACACCCCAAACACAGGGTACTCAGCCTCACTTGCATACATCTGCATTTTGAATGGGTCTTCCTGGGCTGGGAGGGTGGAGGGCCTGCTCTCACACAAAGGACTGCCACACCCCCTACTGGGACCCTGGCAGACAGGATTGAACTGAAAGGGGACCTGGTGCACTTCTTCGCCACTCTTTGAAGTCTCCCCCACTTCAAAGGCACATTATATAAAACAGGGCCTCTGCCCTACCTCATCAGACACTTGCTGGAGAAGAAACCTGAACCAGAAACTACATCCTGCCAAGAAGAACTACCTGGCTGCTCAAATGACTCACCTGTCTGCTTTCTACAAAGGACTGCTGCCTTGCGTTTGGCCTGCTGCCTTGTTAAACTCTTGTCTGGCTGTGAAAGTGCTCTCCAAGGGCTTGGATAGAGCTTGCCTCCTGTTCCCGGAAGTCTCAGGACCAAAAAGACTTCTCTTTTTCACTTGGACGCTCCGTGCGCCAAAAATTTCGACGCACAGCTTGTTCCGCGGCGAGAAAAACGCCGCACAACGACGCTGATCGACGCGACGCTCTTGGGACGACCGGAAACCCGACGCACGGCTTCGCAAGGACAACGCCGCCCGACCTCTAGAGGAGAAATCGACGCAACGCCTGCCGTGAGATCGTAATTTCGACGCGCAGCCCCGCAGAACGACGCGCAGCCGGAAAACAAGCAGGAAAATCCACGCACAGACCCGGGACATCTGGTAATCCCCTCGACCCACAGAAAGAGACTGTCCGCGCGCCGGAAAACGACGCACGACTTCCCCGCGTGGAAAATAACGACACAAGTCCGTGTGTGCTGGGGAGAAATCGACGCACACACCCTTTTTCCACGTACCTCTTCCTTTGTGGCCCTCTGAGGAGATTTTTCCACTTCAAACCAGGTACTTGTGCTTGAAAGAGACTTTGTTTATATTCTAAAGACTTAAGACACTTTATATCACCTTTCAGTGATATCTCTACAATTTCCCATTGCAACTTTATTCTTTTGACCTACAATTATCCTGATAAATATTCTATATTTTTCTAAACACTGTGTGGTGTATTTTTGTGGTGCTATATGGTGGTATTGTATGATTTATTGCACAAATACTTTACACATTGCCTTCTAAGTTAAGCCTGACTGCTCGTGCCAAGCTACCGGAGGGTGGGCACAGGATAATCTTGGATTGTGTGTGACTTACCCTGACTAGAGTGAGGGCTTTTGCTTGGACAGGGGGTAACCTGACTGCCAACCAAAAACCCCATTTCTAACACCGGGGACCAGCAGATCTTTGCAATATTCAAAGAGAAAAAAAGGGTGGGCATTAGCAGAAAAGGAGCAAAAGAGATGAGGGAGGACTGTGATGGGATTCCCGAAGAAGGCGTAGAAATCCCGACTCTTAGGATAATTGGACAGAAAAAGGCACATTGGTGCATCAAGTACACCAAGGGGAGTGATTCAGTTAAAAGAGAGGTCAATGAGGAAATGTGCACCATACTGAATGCCTTCATACTTCCTTACCACCCATAGGTCCCCTGGACAAATGTGAGGCGGATACCATAGATGCCAATATCAACATAGATGTAGGCAATAGTGATTGCCACAGCTACACTAAGTTAGACAACATAAGGGAAGGTCTCAAGAGCTTGTCAGTGAGCCTCTCAGGATCACGAGGATTTTTCTTTGTGTGCGGAAATTCCACATATTTTAAGTTGCCAGCAGGGGGCGGGGTAGCTGCTACCCGGCGCTTGTATTGACATGCATTACACATGTGACAAGTTTGTCCCAAATAATGGATAAGGGCCCCCAGATAATAAACAGAAAATGGATAGATAAGGCTATAGCTACATTAGCAGTACTGATATCACCACTACGGGTTGGGCATTTTGAATACCAAATACATAAATTAGCAGGTTTAGTGGAAACATTGGCGGAGCTCCACAGCAACAGCCCTGGGAAACATCACTGACTTACGGATCTAAGAGCTGTTGTGGTTCAAAACAGAATGGCGCTAGACATAATTCTAGCAAAAGGTGGTGGTGTCTGTCAGGTGATCCATCAAGAATGCTGCGTGTACATTTCAGACAACAGTGGTAATATAAGAAGGGCAATGGGAGGTATAAGGAAGGTAGCGAAGGGGATGAAGGAAGTGTCCGTTTCATCAGATGTAGGAGGAATACTGGGGACGCTCACCAATGTTCATAACAATACTAATAAAAAATGCCTGTAACAAGGCTACTGCACATCACTGCCACCTAGAAGGAGAACACAACTCCAGGTGTGGCGACACCACCGAAATGGCCCCCTTCGTCACAAAGTTTAGGTTGTATCAGAGGATGGAATGTAGAATCACATATTACCAGGACCTATTTTGGGTCTGTTGGGCCCTGTGATACCCAATGACAAATAGGCCTGTTTCTGTTGGACAACTAATGACCTATATGAACTATGGCTACTGATATTTTGCTGTTGCTCGGAACACATTATTTTGCAAGGCTTGCTATTGCAACAGCCTCCATGAAATATCATTGCGTGCTAGCTGAAGCAATATTTATTTAGAAATGTACAGTCCTTTGCACGTGCTGTTCTAAAGTTCTGTAGAAATTGTATCCATGCAATATTAGACACGTAGACATATTCTGTAATTTCCTTGTCTAAGTTTTATTTTACTATATATGGTGCGTTATGAAGAATTAACGGTAACACCTCTTGCAATGTTAAAGAAATGATCATACGTCAATGACAAGAACCAATGAAATGTAAGAACTTCTTTGTGCTTTGATAGCATAAAAGATCATGTATTACTTTCTTCTTTAGACTGTTCGGCTCTCCCTCTCCGGCTGATCAGTCTCAAGGGCAGGCTGGTCTCCAGTGTCTGAGCTGAGCTGATTTCACTTCCACATGATCTTTCACAAAATGTGCCTTTTTTATATAATTCTACACCCCAGTTAAAGCCTCTGCATACCCCGTCAATAGCCCTGAATCCGAACATAAGAACACCATAAGCATATTGGAACATTCCCTCATTATCTGTTGCCATGATTTGATATGGTCAGCAACAAAAAAATGTTCAAATCTATGGTAACCTAGTTTAGCCCATTCAGTGATAACCTTCTGCTTCAGGTTCAAGCCTATTATTCTACCTCCCCTAGTGGCATGCAATGGTACATCAAGGGAAACCGGTAGCTTTCCTATATTTGCAAAAATTTCTTGATGATTATATTGGGAAGTTTATAGCGTGATCTTTTAGGCAGCTTCAGAATCTTTAGAAATACTAGTAGATGCACCCTACCTCTTTAAATATTTCCTCAAGATGAAAGCAGTTCGATTCACATTTACTAATAGAATGCGATCTAAACATTCTGCCTAATAATATTTAGCTAGGCGCGGGAGTACTAAGCCCGCATCTTCTATGTAGAGTTGAAGAATGGCTAATTTTGAGTGTGTTTTTTTTCCTTGGCACAAACATTTTCTCAACATCTGCTCAATTTCAACAAAAAATATCCTCCTCACTGTAATGATAACATCTTAATGACCACACCCGTCCCACTATTGATAAAGGAAGATGTTGGTAGTTGGTCAAAATAGAGGCCGTCTTTTTAAGGGCGGCCAAATAGATCAATTTATACAGATCCCAAAAAATTATGGCCCCCATTACAACTTTTGCAGGCGGCAAGCTGTAGCTGTAGCTGATGCATTCCCGCGGTGGCCAGTTCGAGATCCCCGCCGGCCCAGCGGGGATGTCAGATGCAACACGGGAGCCTGCTCCAAATGGAGCCGGCGGTGTTGCGGCTGTGCGAAGGGTGCAGTTGCACCCATCGTACTTTTCACTGTCTGTTATGCAGACAGTGAAAAGCTCCATGAGGCCGTGGCAGGGGGCCGCTGCACTTTCCATGCCCCGCTACTCCCTTTCTGCCAGCCTTTTCATGGTCGTTCATACTGCCATGAAAAGGCTGGTGGGAGGGGGATTCGTAATACCCTGGGCAGCACTGCAAGCAGCGCTGCCCTGGAGGATTACAACCGGCTGGACCAAAGTGGCGGGAAACCGCCGGTCCCGGCGGTGCGACAGCGCTACGGTCGTAATTCCATGGGAAGCACCGCCAGCCTGTTGGCGGTGCTTCCAACGAAACAGCCCTGGCAGTCTTTGACTGCCTGGGTTGTAATGAGGGCCTATGTGTGACAAAAATCCCTAGGAACCTAATTGGTTCACCAGCTGAATAATGCTCTTTCATCTCTCTGGGTAATATATCCAGAGAACAATGGAACAACAATGCTTCACTCTTAGCTTGATTAATTTCCACAGAGATCTGTGACACACTGATTTTTTGCTAGGGTCTAGTCAACATTTGAGGAGGTTCCTTCTAAATAAAGCAAAATATGGTCAGCAAAAAGTATATTTTTTGGGCATTCAAGTGGTGCGTGACCCTAAAGCTTGTTGATTCTTAGGGGCATATTTATACTCCGTTTGCGCCGAATGCGCACATTCGGCGTAAAACTTGCCCCATATTTAAACTTTGACGCCCGAGCCCGCGGATGCCAAAATCCTGCAGTGTGCGTCATTTTCTAGATGCGGGAAACTGCCTTGCATTAATCATATGCAATGTAGGCGTTCCCGTCCCAAAAATGACTTAAACACCCGTGTGTCGTATTTATGCTTCTGGGAAAAAATCCAGCATGGCCGGGAAGTGGAGTCGGAAAATGACGCACAGCCCAATTTGCGTCAAACAATAACATCTGGGTCAGGGCAGGCGTTAACATGGGGCAAACACACCTGTATTTAATCAGAACACACAGAAGCAACAGCAGAGCAGCAAAAGGGAGACATGGAGGTGCTACTCATCCAGCGTGCACGCAGACGCAGAGCCCAGCAACAACAACAGCAGCTACCACAACACCAGCAGGGACCCCAAAGGCAGCGCTTAAGGCAGGAGAGGATATTCTGCACCACAACAACCCTTCATGGCCTCAGGGAACATGACATCATCCAGAGGTACAGGTTGAACTGGCAGGCCATTCAGCAGCTGCTGCGCAACATAAAGCCACAGTTGGCACCCACCTTGCTGACACCCGCACCATCCCAACAGAAACCAAGCTGCTAGCTGTACTTCACATGTTGGCAAGTGGCTCCTTTCAAAGCACTGGCGCCCTGGTTTCCGGAATATCACAGCCATCATTTTCTGCCATCTTGCCCAAAGTACTGGATGCCATCATTGGACTCACACTCGCCACATCTGCTTCCCAAACACACTGCAGAAGCAGTAGGAGGCAAAACAGGGATTTTACCTCATTAATGGATTACCACATGTCCTTGGTGCCATCGACTGCACACATGTACGCCTTATGCCACCTGCTGCAACTGAACACCTCTACCGCAACAGCAAGCACACACACTCCATAAATGTGCAGGCCATTGTCGATCACCAAGGATTGATCACCAACATTGTGGCAAAGTATCCTGGGAGAGTACATGACTCATTCATTTTCCGTCATTGTACCATCAATCAACACTTCCAGGATGGACGAAATGGCAATGGACTACTTGTTCGTAAGTACAAAAACCTACTTATATACACACACTGCACAGCAACGCTCGAGGGCCAACAACACATACCCCACAACAGCAACATGTGGACAGGAACACACAGAGGTCGTGACATCGCTAGCTATGTTTGATAGGTCTGCAGTGAACCTGTCACACATCTGAAATTAGTGTACAGTCAAATGTTAAGACGTCAATGATCACAACGTATGGAGAGGTTTGGCTAATTGTCACCTTGCAAAATGTAAGCGTCTCACTGATGTTTAAATTAATCCATTGCCTAAGTCTAAAGGTATGGGATGTCCAAGGTATATAGATGCTAACGTGTTACCACCACTGTCAAAATGAATCTGTGTATGGAACTATCATCTCACCCCCAGTGAAGACACAGGGACACCTGTATCACAAGTCACAATGCTAGGGAGTGCACACTGTACTGCAAATCCCAAAACATACTGCTGACAACAGGTCAGCAGGCAAACACTTGTTCAACCAAGGAAACAACCAAATGCAGATGGTACATCCTAGAGGCCTAGGAATCAACTCAATAACATAAAAGAGTCACAGACAACACAAGAAAACTACTGCCGTGCAAGGTGATATTAATGGGGCAAGCTACATCAACATGATCCCATTCATTTTCTTTTTCAGCTGATCAGGGGTATGGAATCCATCCATGGATTATGACACCATTTGGAAACCCAAGCACTGCAGCAGAGCGGGCCTACAATGAGGCACATAGGAGGACACGCAGCATAGTGGATTTCCTTACTCCTGGCACACCCATGCTCCTGGTCTCAACCCACCTGTCTGAAGAGGTCCCTGGAACAGAAATATGTGCACCCCGATATTCCCTCCTCTACACACACAGACTAACCATAATAATCCAGTGTGCTACACCCTTTCCTATGGTATGCCATTGTCATAGTACATCTAACTGCACGGACGTCAGGTCAATTAATACACTGGCTTGTAGTTTCTAAGCCCTGTTATCACCTGTAGATTGCTTCCCGTGTGAAAGGTGCTGTTGGCCATTTGAACTCGAATCTCACCTACAGGACTTGTGATAAACCGATGCAGCACATACCTGTGATCACCTCCATGCACACCACCCATTTGAACATGCACTGCCCCTGCAGATGCTTGAAACAGCATAGAAGTTGCCATTTTGTCAAATACACTGTTATACACTGCTAGTAAATAAGCCGTGTAACACAGCCCTTGGGTTTATGTGTCACCTTCAAAAACATAGGACAAACACAGTTTCCCATGTCAACTGTCTTGTTCTTCCTCCGACCAGTCTTAGTCAGACCACTGAGTATATACCTTGTGAAATTGCTGGATCCTGATTGACCCTGCATCCTGTCAGCCTGACTGGCACCTGTCTGTGCGTTACCCTAAAGGTTCCTTGTGGCTACATATGTACCACACTTGCATTACCCAACCTCAAATTCCTCAGGGGGTATTTTGTCATGTGCTTCCTCAATGCATACCCAAATACATTGTAAAGCATAATCTGCTTTTTAATTGTACAATATTAGTAAAATTGTCTTTGAATACAAAAATCATGGCCTATCCCTTGTCTGGGTCTCATGTATGCATGAATGACAAAGTGTGACAGTGTACCATGGCCGTATGCAGGGATTGGGTATGGTGCCTCCAGCAGAACCAGCTACCTCTGATAATGTGCATGAAAAGTCCACACATGTTAGGACCCTGACAGTTCACACGCTTAATCACATTGCTCACAACATATTGATGGGCTGTGCATGCTGAATAGCTGCAAGATTAATCAACTCAGAGGCTATGATGTTCCCAGATGCAGTGGGAACTTTACAGGCCAACCTGTGTACAAATGTTGTAATGACACCTGCCAGAACATGACTCCTGAGATATGATCTCACTCAGCACACCAAGGTTGCCCTGTTGACAGTCTGATAACACGTCTGCAGTGACAGGGTGGGACCATCCCCATGTAGGTTCTCATGTCCTCATCGACTTTACTCACATTGATCTCCGAAGGTTACTCAGTAGATACAGGAATAGACGCCACTGACTCATGATGAGACCTGGACGTAACTGTGACAACATAGACCCCTAAAAATATACAGGATCATCATTGGACCACACACATGAACCAGACACCTCTGTGCAGTTGAGCACTGGAAACATGTGGCCACGTGCTGCCTCGTCTGCTGGTCCACCACTGCCACTGGAGAGTTGTGGCTCAGTCATATGACCACAACTGGGGCGTGATATAACAGTTGGAGGTCACCTTTGGCTGCCTGTGCCAATAACATGGTACCCACTTAGTCTGTACATGTGCCAGATTCACAGAGGTTTCACCAACAAGTGCTAAGGAAGCAGTTTCCAAATTTCTAGGACATGGGATAGGCAATTTTTGGACCATTGACATGAACAAGCGTCTGCCATCTATCCGGTGCATGCTCTGTCATTTGTGGTGTCTACGTTACCCAAAATCTTGGAAGTGCACACAACAGATGTTGGTACATGTATGACTAGCACATGTCCTCTCTCATTTCCACACTGACTTGCATCTAAGGTTTGGACATATTGACTTCACATTCATACATGCATATTTTCAATAATGCATCTTGTGATGCACACACACTGGGTCTACAACTACATTAGTAGCCAATGCACACACATTGAGCCATAGGCATTGAGGTATTGTACTAATGTGCCTCACCTTGCTATCCTCTTGTGATGCCAAACATGCCCAATTTGTGCAAGACATATATGTAGGCCACACATATGGGCATCTAGTGCGCCAGCCAAGCGTGAGAATCCTGTTAAGGAAGTAGCGGATCATGGTCCGCAGCAGTATGATGTCTCATATGTGACCATACACCGTCAACACCAAAGTGGGTGCAATCGGCCTATCTCAGTTGTGTCACAAATGTAACATTACATTAAAATGGCAAAATTACCCAAACCCAAGTACTGCCCTGAAATTTTGATGCATGTGCGTCAAAAAATGACGCACAAGTGCCAAACAATGACGCTTATGCCCGAAAAACGACACATTATGCCCTTAAAATTGGTTAAGTGTTAGACTATTTCCAAATATATGGATGCAGCCTAATTTTTACTCCTGTGCGTCGAAAAAAATGACACACATACTGTATGCGTCAAAATTTATGACGCAAAACGATAATAACGGTGGCCATTTTATGTAGGAAGTGATGTAATAGGATATCCTGTTTACAGATTATGTACAGTAGGGGTACTTTCACTTTCACTTTGCAGTCTGTGATTCTTCTAGACTGTGTGGCTGTGTTCTGAGTTTTGTCCAGTGAAATTGTGCTTTTGTCTCCTGTGTGCTCCATTACTTGTTAGTTTGTGATTTTAAATTGTTGTTGTATACTCTCTGAGTGTTTATTGTGTACTATTGTCCAGTATTATATTGTCTTTGTTGTTTGTGGGAGTCTGTTGTGGGTAGTGTTAGTTTGGGGATAGTTGGGCTCTTTTAGTTGTTAAGTTTACTTTTTTCTTATTCTACTTTCCTCCTTTTCTCCTTTGTTCTTCTTTATCCCCTATTCCCCTTTTTCGGTGCTAAGATGTTGAGTAGGCCACGTCTTGGCAAGATGGGTGAGGAGGAGCTTGGGGGGTTCATTTGGCTGGTGTGCCATTTCCTCCCACTTATGATTGAGGCAGGGGGGCGGGTGATACAGGGGTATCACACCGAGGCACGTAGAATCCGGTGGGGAAAGGTCCTGCATCACTTGCAACGTATGTATCGGAGCCAGAGGAATGACCACCAGATGAAGCACTGCTGGGCTGACCTCATCTCCAGGGAGCAAGATCTGCTGGACCACCTGGGAATTGTGATTGGTGGCCCTGTTGGTGAGTACAAATCATGTAAATGAGGACGATTAAAAGCTCTGTAGTGACAGCAGATGATTTGTACAATATCTGCCGGCTATGTTGTTGAGGGTGTGGAATGCTTTGGAAACATACAGGGTCATTGATGGACTATGTGAAGGACCACAATTGCTAGCTGTCAGGAAGCAAGTGCTCTGCAAACTTATTGAATACTTTTGCTTAATGTAAGTTGGTGCCGTCTGTGTGTCAGACAGCAACACAAATAAGGACCCAATCATGCATATATAGGTCACATTTGCCAGTGAGGTATAGATTTTCCAACCATTACCAACCTTAGTTGACGCAACAGCTAGACTGACTTTAGAAACACTACATGATGCAGAAAATGAGTGCAGGCTTCACGTCAATTGTTGGTAGCAATGTGGCCCACACATATGTCTCATGTGTGTCTGGTGAGTGTGTAAGAAAAGCGTTTATGGAAGTTCTATGAATGTTAGGGATTATTGTGGTCCTTCATCATTTTGGATACATGTCAGATCTGGATTTGGAAACATAGGGAAAAAGTGCAAGGTGCCCTCAGCTAACATCTTCCACTGGTATTTGGTGTTTGGTGTTCCACCTTTCGTTTAGGAATGGCAGGCCAAAGGTATGCACATGGGTTCATATATCTATGGTTGGTGCAACTCATCATAGCTGGGCCACATCAAATGAAGAAACTGTAACAACATGAGGGCTTACAAATGTCCCTGCCCCTCTGTACATTGTACCTATGTGTCATACATTTGTCATGGCCACAATGGCTGTTTGACTGGTAATGCACTCCTCAAGGAAACAGGCTTTGTATGTCTCTCTTGGATGCACATGATGAGACGAATACACTCCATTATCATGTCTGCTCGCTAATGAAGGAGCATGTTTGCCACCACATGATAGTTACGGCCACGGCATGTGTGCAGATATGTGTGTAAATTTCACAGGAGACCCATGGTATGTAAAAGGTAGCCGTGCTATATCAGATGCAGTATCATCATGTCTGAGTGGATTTACTTACTTATGTCATCTTCCACATAGTTGTTGTCTTTGGAATTGTTGGCCAGTGCACAGATTTTGAACACATTTCTTCCTTCCATGCCTTACAGGTGGACCCGCACCCTACACTGTGGGCGAGGTGGCTTCATTCGAGGACCCCGACAACTCCAGTAAGTGTTGATATGTCTGTTATGTGTTGTGTTTGCTTATGATGTGTGATAGACTCCTCTGTGTTGAACAAATAGCAAGGTGTGATGCGCTGGCCCATCATTTGTCTTGTTCCATGAGTGGGATTTCATTTTCTCAGCATTTTGGAGTTTGCCAACGCTTATCCTATTGTCTTATTTAGGGATTCTAGGTCATTCCTGTAGGCCCCGCAATATGAATTGGGTAGAGTCATGTGGATAACACTTGTATCAACAAGAGTCACCCTGGACCTAATCTCAGATTTAGTCAGCCTGTCAGACCCACATTCCCCCAGAATGGGGCTGCAAAATGCTTACCCACAGACTTCTGCTTCCCTATTCACTAATGTACTTATGAAACCGTAGGTTGAACTTCCTAGCAGCATGTAGCTCCACATGTAGTGCTACGAGTATGTGGCACTTGAGTGCAATGGCCTAGGTGTGCATGCACATCATGGTCAGGGGTGTTCTTGCAACTCTGTGTTAGTTGTAAGTCATGGCTTACTGGAAGTATATGATGTGAACAAAGGTCTGCATTGCAAGACATGTGTGGCACTGGGATTGGTCAAGGGTTTGCTGCCTCCTATTTGTAGATGCACCTTACCTGTGGTGTGTGTGCCGAGCCAAACAAATGTCCAGCTTTCATAAGCTTCATGGGTGTCCATGTTGTTTGAAATTGTTAGTTGTTTCTCCAACCCCCACCCTCAAACACAGGCATGGGTTTGTGAATAGTGTACCTAGGACTGATGATACATGTATGTTACACAGACAAGTAAATCAGTGAATCTTTGGTCGGAACCTAGTGTACACACTCAGGTTTAGCACATGAGTACTGTACTAGCAACTCTATTTACAACTTGCAGATCATGTGGCCCTAGATTTCCATCCCGTACACTGACATTTGTAGCCCTGCATTGGCGGAGGATGTGCAGCATGATTGTTAGCTGATAACTGGCAGAACTCTGATGCCAAAATCATGCCAGTTGTTACCCATCTTGTAGTGTTTGGATGTGCTATGTATGATACGACCTTTGTAGGCTGGCCTGCCATGTACTTCCTCAGGGACTTTCAATTATCTGAATGACGATAGGAGCTGTTACAAATACAGTAGATGTACTGTCTGATTTACTTCTTGTGCCATTTTACACAATGCAGTTCCTAATGTAAGTTTTTTCATTTGTCTTCACAGCTGCTAATATGACACCCATCCAGGTCCGTGAATTCAAGAGGCGGGCAATGTGTTACCAGCATATCCTGCTGGTAGAGTTGGGGTACAGAAGGATGGCCCGAAGATACAGGACCGAACGTGCCTCCGGAGCCTGGAGGGCTTTCCAATAGGGTGGCCCTTCTTTGCCCACCACAGCCACCACCAGCACGACCACCACTACCACCCAGGTGGCACCACCAACAGCTGGGTCCGTTGTGCCTACAACATCTGCAAGTGCTCCAGGCCCTAGCAGTGGACCACCTTCAGGGTAGCCCACAGGCATTGACCATACGCGGCCACACACATCCTCAGCTGGTACCCAGACCACTCCAGCTGCAACAATTGACCCTGCTGCTTTTGTAGACATGCAGCGCAAAATGGACTGTGTACTCAGGAAAATTAGTCACCTGTGGCGGGATGTTCGCCATATCAACAGGTGTGTGCGGTCCATTAAGCGGACCCTCCGGAGGGCCAACCTCTAGACTTTGTTGATGGACATGACTCCCTCCCTCCTCCTTCCTTATTCTTATACTTAGTGGGCTTAGAGGGCTTAGTGTTAGGTTAGTGTAGGCTGTTAGTTTAGTTAGTGTTAGTGGGTGGGGGGTCGGGGGTCCTGATTATTCATTTTTTTCTTTTTGAGTGTGTTTGGCTATGTTGGGGTTCTTTTGTGTTTAGAAAAAAAAACTAATATAAAAAATTAAAAACAATATATACAAAAAAATATACATTTGTTTAGGATAGGATAGTATGTGTTTAGGTTAGTATCTGTTGTCCTCCATGTGTCCCGTCTCATAAGGGGGGTGGGGGTTTGATGTTTAGAAAGTTTCGTTACATGTGATAAGTAAGTTTAGCTTGGGTTAGTTAGGGACAGTTGTGGGTAATGAGTAGTTAGGGTAGATTAGGGTAGGTAAGACATTTCCCCGAGTTTCCTCTTCTGTTATTACCGTTTAATAAATATGTAGTGAACCCTTTACAGTATGTGTGAAATGCTTGTAGATCAGGGCCTTGACATAAGTGTATTTGAATTGTGTTCTATTACATTTGTGTCCTATGCTACGAACAAATCCCAACTGAGCTGAAAGATTGGCAGCTACCCCAGAGCTACCTTGCAAAGATTCGACCATTCATTGCAACCACAAATCACAGTTACTATGGATCCCAACGTGTTTTTTTCATTACGTATATTTTCAATGTCACATACAGTGCTTCCAGATTTGGTATTGGGGACACTGTGTTATGTCTGACTGCAGTGTGATGTTAAAGGAAACCCTTATTAGCTGAGTGGCAGTAAGCACTCTTTTAGTATTGTGTTCATGACTCACAGAGATCATTTGTGACACTGTTCAGCATGATTACTTATTTGAATGTAAACTCAGACACCTTCATTCATGCAGTTTGTTGACTGTTTGCTTAGATTTGTGGGCAATGTTATATGTGTTAGTATTGCATGGAGGCAACATTTTGCTGCCACTATTTGATGGCTTAGATATCCCTTGAGGAAGCAGTATTCTGTCCAACACAGCATTATGGTGCATGGTTTCTCTTTTCATCAGAAATTACCCTCAGGAAGGGCAGAGTATGGTGCAATCCAGGCCACTGTGCATAGTTATCAGACTACATAATTTCAGGACAGTTGTATTGACAAGCTATGTAATTTGACAGGAGGCTAATTTCAGTGATCTACTGCACGGTTGATGTGTCACATTACACCGAGACAAAGTGGTTGTGTAAGTGCTATTTATTGAAAAGTGCTGTAGTGCTATATGTACATTGTCTATGATTGTGAGTCCATTATAGTGACATCTTCTATTGTGATCCTACACAAGTGCTAAAGGAAAATGCATTTGACATGCTGGGGTAATGTGTCAGACAGTGCAGAGGGACAGGATTTGCCAATGAGTAAGTGAGAGACAATCACTGGGCAGGCTGACATGATATACTGTACAGTGGTTTGCAGAACAGTCATTGAGTACATTTGTTGTAAGACTGGCATGTTACAAAGCGCTGGACCTTGGTAATAGTTGGCCATGTGGCAGGGACTAGTGCTTCCGGGTACTTTTCCGTAGGAAGGTGATCTGTTCCACGTCTTCTTCTTCTGATGTGTGTGTTGCCTACTCTGTCCTTGGTGGTGATGGTTGTGAAGGGGCAACACACACCTCAGTGTTAGAAGACGTGGAGTCAGACATCCCAGTCGCTGCTAACTGTGAAGATCTTAAGGGCAGTACTGCTGCAAGGAGGATCTGCTGGTTCTTGAGAATAGCAGCCACATCACGATGGTAGGCAGCCGGGTCGGCCCTGAGGCGTTCAATGTTGCATTCGTGCACGCGTTGACAGGATTGCTGTTGTAGGTGTTGGGTCAACTGTACTACAGCTGCGCTGATTTCCTTCAGCCCTGCAAGATAGTTATTCACCCTTGCATAGCTGCTGCCTGTTCTTCAGTTGACATCATGCACGAACACACCCCCTCTAGGCTGGCTGCCATATTTTGCATCCCCACCCGCACCTCCTTGGCCAGCTCCCGCTGTACTCTGACTACAGTTCTCTCAAAGCTGGTGCCTGTGTCATCTGAGACCTCAGCTGTATTGGAGCTGGCAGGTCCTACAATTGGTGTTGTGGGTGGGTCCTCTGTGATGGCTGCTTGTTCTGAGCTCCTCCTTGTGACAGAAGGTGGGGTCTGGAGGGTTCCAAGGACATCTTGGAGGGTCTGATGGCTGACGTTTATCAGCTCGTCATGAATGTCATCAGGGTAGTTACCGCAGGAGATCCATCGTCCTCTGCAATGAAATAGGGTACAATTAGTTTGTCTGTGTTGTGGCATTGGTGATGTGACATGCCTGCCTTTTGATGATTTCACATTGTGATATTGTTTTCTGTTCATTGCTCCAGTCTTTCAGATGGGCATTCTCCCACGCCTATGCCCCACCTGCATGTCACATGTATTGTGGTAAGTTATTAGACTTGTCGGCATCATCTCCTCCAGTGTTGTTTTAGGCCAAATAGTGAATTGCCACCTTCTTGTCCTACTCAACCCTCCGTCTACATCCATTCTAATGGCGAGGCCTTTCACTGGCTGTGGGTGTTCTGATGGCACTAGCAGCAACTTAACAATCTGGCCCTGCCCCAGTCTCTGATCTTTCACATCCACTTATATGTAGTTGAAATGTAGTGTATCCTATGCATAGCAGTGTAATGGCATGATATGGATGTAAGCATTGTTAATGTGTACAGCTGATGTAGGGGAATGTGTGGAGATTGGATTGCCCTGATAGTTGCAGCAGTGTCCTATTTCCTCCTCTGACTGTGCAGGTGTATTTCAGTGACCAGTTACATGTGTCCTCCCCCTCAATGCTGTTGTTTGAGCAGTATGACATTTGGGATGTTGCATTGGGACCCAGACACAGGATGCACCCTGGCATATGCAGCATGGGTGTGACCTTAGTGCTGTGCAGCTCCTAATGTTGATGACATTGGCTGATGTTTGTGGCAACTATGGGCATTCCCATTTGACAGGACTGGAACATTTGTCTTGATTCAGGGGATTGTTAAAGTTGTCATCCTCAACCCACTAATTTAGGTGTGCATGATCCATGGGGATGTTAATGCCATTACCTACTTGAGCTGCACACAGAGCGGAGGTGGTAGTGGCAACTGTTGTCACTGTTACATTCCAGTTGTCGGTACGGCTAGAGGTTGTTAATTGGGCCCTAGTTAATGTAGGGGGTACAGTGGCTGACTTGTGACGGGATGTCAGTTTGATGTTATGCCCTTCCCTCCTGGCGTGGCTTTACCTTTGCTTCATCATTGGCAGGGCAGCATACCCCCATGGGACTGTTGTTGGTGTTGTGTTATGGTGTGCCCCAGCTTCTCTCTGTACAGGCCATGCCCCCATGCCATACCCCTTTACCCATGCCACTCCATGTATATCATGGCTTCCATGCATTTTGTGGTAGGTATCCCCTCCCTGCTTACAGTTAACATTAGTGCATTTTAATTCCCCATGCAACTTACCCTGCATGTGTGTTATCTCCTGGTAGTCTGCAATGTCCTGTCCTTGAATCCCTGTGACGATCTCCTCAGGGGTGACGGGGCTCCTGGTGTGCTGGATTCCCACCTCCAGTCTGCAGTGCTGCCTTCCTGCTCCTGGCCATCTTTTCCTTGGTCCTGCCCTTGCAGTCATGCCAGCGTTTCTGGCACTCGATGACTGTTCTGCGTACTTCTGCCACACTGTTAATCTTGTCAACAATTTGTTGCCATATTGCCTCTCTCCTACTGATTGGCAACTTTGAGGTGACAAACAGTTGGTGCTGGTGTTCCGTCCCTCCTTTACCAGAATTTCCTGTTCCTCTGCACTGAAGCAACACTTTCTTTTCTTCTTCAAACTGTCCTGGTTCTTGTGTGGGTCCTCCTGTCTGGTTCCTGATCTGTTGTCATCTTCCTGGGGTCTGTACAGGCATCTGGGATCCATTTTGGCTCTCCTCTGTTGAAATGGCTGTGTTTGCGGGGAATTTTGACGCTATTGTGTAAAAAAACGCTGCATATCCGGTTTGCGGTGTCGTAAATCGACCAACAGTCATTTCCACTGCGTTAACGTCGTTTTGCTTTACGACTTGATGCTGCGGTGTGCGTAATAAAAAATGACTTACACCTGTGGTTTGCGCCGAAGTGCGTCAAATTATAAATTTGAGGCCTGCACGGCGCACCAAAATGGCGTTAGCCGGCGGTAATATTTTTGACGCAAAACTGCGCGAGCGCAGTTTTGCATCAAAAAGTATAAATATGGCCCTTAGTATCTGTAACAATGCAATAATTCATTTAGCTAGTTTCTTTGGCCCTATGGAAGTTGAAGCTTCACTTTTGTATGAGCTTTATGATCATTTATCCTCTTTAACTGGTTTTGTGCCGCAGACGTAATTGTTACGACCCGCGACACAGTGGTCCTGTGCCGAGGACGTAACCAGTATGTCCTGGCACCGCACAGCATCTGTGGGCTTCCCCCCCCACGCCCTCATGGCAGGGCTGGAAGGGGAATTGCTTCCCCTTCCAACCCCGATCCCTTGAACCCTCTCAGTGATGATCACGCGCTGACCTCATCAAAGACCGCCTTCCACCGCCGAGGAAGCTCAGCTTCCAGCGCGATCGGAAGAGAAATGCATTTCATTTTGCTTGTGATTTTGTGAGGGGGGCCTGAGAGGCTTAAATAAAAGGAAAGTAATTTCCTTTCCTTTGATGTCTCTCAGAGCATTTCAGCAGCCGGATCGTGAAGCGATCAGCTGCTGAAAGGCCCACTGGACACCGGGGATAATTGTTCAGTGTGAAAGTGGCATAACGGGAGCAACCCCTTGGGGAAGGGTCTCTCCCCAGGGGGGCAATTGTTTTCAAGGCCTTTTCTGCCCCCCTGGGGGCAGATCGGCCTATTGTTATTAGGCCGATCTGCCCCCAAGGGGGGCAGATACCTCTAGGTGCCATGGATAATTTTTTTTGTTTGTTTTTCAGGCATGGGGGGCTACCCCTTAGGCCATGGGTTGCTCCCCTGGCGGGCAAATTATATTTAGGCTGTTTCTGCCCCCCTTGGGGGCAGATCGGCCTATTTTGGGCAGAAACCACTAGACTCCAGGATTTGTTTTGTCAGTTTCATGTGAGGAGAGCGATCCCTTAGGTAAAGGTCGTCCCCTGGGGGGGCAAATTTGTTGTAGGCCATTTTTTCCCCCCCGGGGGCAGATCGGCCTATTGCAATTAGGCCGAGTTGCCCCCCCAGTGGGGGCAGAAACCCCTAGACACCCAAGATTATTTTTTTTGTGTATCTTTTTTTTTATATGTGGGGAGTGACCCCTTAGGCAAGGGTCGCTCCCCTGCGGGGCAAATTGTCTTTAGGCCATTTCTGTCCCTCTTGAGGGCAGATCGGCCTATTTTTATTAGGCCAATCTGGCCCCAAGGAGGCAGAAACCACTAGACACCAGGGATTTTCTTTGTCTGTTTCATGCAGGGATAGACTCCTTGGGCAAGGGTCGTGCCATGGGGGGACAAATTTATTTTAGGCCATTTCTGCTCCCATTGGGGACAGGTCAGCCTGTTTCTATTAGGCCAATCTGCCCTGGGGGAAGAAACAACGTAGGCACCGGGGATTGGTGTGTGTGTATGTGTGTGTTTAGTTTGGGGGCAGCCCCTTGGGCAAGGGTCGCTTCCCATGGGGGCACATCACTGCTGTCCATATCTGCCCCGCTTGGGGCAGATTGTCCTATTTTTGGAAGGCCTACCTGTCCCCCAGGGGGCAGAAAGCCCACCAGAGACCAGGGAAGATTTTTTTTCAAAATAAGAGGGTGAGGGTAAGGCCATACCCCCACCCCAAACAAATGGGTCCATAGTTGTTCTGCCCACCAGTGGGCAGATGGAGCAATCATCCCTGATCCACAACCCTGGGGGGGGGCAGAAAGTCTACTAATGCCAGGGAATTTAAAAAAAAATAGTGTTATGGTGGCTATCAACTAGTATGGACATGGTTATGCCCCCCACCTCAACTGAAAGGGGTAAAAGTCTTTCAGCTCTCCCCTGCACACTGAAACATCTTATCCCATGGCAAGCAAGAGGACAATTGAATATTTTGGGTTTTGGTTTTATATTTGGGCCATGAGAGCTTGGCTAACTCTCAAAATCGTTCCACTTGGAATGGTAAGGGCTGCACTTTTTGGACTTTGGGACGTTGCCATGTAGAAAAATCCACAAGACCTAGACACATCTGAAAACTAAACATCTGGGTGAGTCCAGGGTGGTGTGCTTCACATGCACCCGCCCCATTTCCTTACCCCCAATGCCCTGCAAACCTTCAACATTGCCTGAAATCACACATTTTTTCCACATTTTTGTGATGGAACCTTCCGGAATCTGCAGGAATCCACAAAATTCCTACCACCCTGCATTGTCTCATTGATACTAATAAAAATTCTGCCCCACTTGTCAGCCTATGAATGTTTTTTCACAAACTGCCCCTTTGGACCCGCTTTGGTTCCCCTCAATTTTGACATGTTTTTGGCTCTTCCCTGTCACAGGCACTTTGCCCACCTACACAAGTGAGGCATCATTTTTACCTTGAGACTGAGGGGAATGTTGGGTGGTAGGAATTTTTCCCCGGTGCGGTGATAGCACACAGAAATGTGGGAAAAATTGGATTTTTTTTAGCTAAATGTGAGGTTTGTTGATGATTCTGTGTAAGAAAACAATGGGGGATCCACGCAAGTCACACCTCCCTGGACTCCCTCGGGTGTCTAGTTTTCAGAAATGTCTGGGTTTGGTAGGTTTCCCTAGATGGCTGGTGCGTCCAGGGGCAAAATGGGTGTGTCCAGAAAGTGTTTTGGGGCATTTCCTTTCTCTGGCACTAGGCCTACCCATACAAGTGAGGTACCATTTATATCGGAAGACTTGGGGGAACGCTAGGTGGAAGGAAATTTGTGACTCCTCTCAGATTCCAGAATTTTCCGTCACCGAAATATGAGGAAAATGTGTTTTTTTAGCCAAATTTTGATGTTTGGAAAGGATTCTGGGTAACAGAACCTGCTCAGAGCCCCACAAGTCACCCCATCTTCGATTCCCCTAGGTCTCTAGTTTTAAAAAATGCACAGGTTTGGTAGATTTCCCTAGGTGCTGGCTCCTCTTATATTCCAGAACTTTCTGTCACCGAAATGTGAGGAAAAAGTGTTTATTTTGGTAAATTTTGAGGTTTGCAAAGGAATCTGGGTAACATAACCTGGTAACAGCCCACAAGTCACCCATCCTGAATTCCCCTAGGTGTCTAGTTTGAAAAAATGCACAGGTTTGGTAGGTTTCCCTAGGTGCCGGCTGAGGTAGAGGCCAAAATCCACAGCTTGACACTTTGCAAAAAACAGCTCTGTTTTCTTTGGGAAAATGTGATAGGCCTAGTGCTCACGACATGAAATGCCCCAAAACACAACATGGACATGTTGTGTTTTGGGGCATTTCATGTCGTGAGCACTAGGCCTACCCACACAAGTGAGGTAGCATTTTTATCAGGAAACTTGAGGGAACACTGGGTGGAAGGAAATTTGCGACTCCTCTCAGATTCCAGTACTTTCTGTCACCGAAATGTGAGGAAAAAGTGCTTTTTTGCCAAATTTTGAGGTTTGCAAAGGATTCTGGGTAACAGAACCTGGTGAGAGCCCCACAAGTTACCCCATCTTGGATCATTGATAAGCGGGCTGTGGTAAATGACTCTATGCGTAGACATCAAGGAACAGCCTTGTGCTTTTCAATTTGAGTGGCTTGTAAGGCCTTTTTTAGAGGACAATGGATTGCCTACAAAGTTGGTTTAAACAAGTCAGGAGTTGTGAGGAATTGCTGGAAGCTATTAATAATCTCCCCAGTGCCAAAGCTTGTGGCAATGACGTATCCCATTTGAATTCTTTAAAGCAGTGGTTACCAACCTGTGGTCCAGGGAACCTTGGGGGTCTGCAAAGCCTCCTCAGGGTGTCCGGGACTGCTTAGAAAATGAAACAATATTTTTTTAAATAAAGCATATATCAAGAAAATGGCTATATTTATAATTTCAATGTTTAAAATCAGCTATAAATGTCAAGGAATTTG